>NW_026068031.1:1640779-1747982 GCF_014885135.2 Alexandromys fortis
ATATATGTCGTCACAGCCAGATGCCCTTCCCACTGCACACAGAGGACATGACACCCAAAACAAGCCATCTTCTCCAAGTCCTAGACAGCAAGTGGCAGAGCCTCAGCATGGCTTCAGACATCTCATTCCGGTCAGGGTAGTGTTCTTCCCCAGCTCTCTCACCTGGCACACACACATACACAGACTAGCACCAGGCCCTTTGACCTCACAGTTCTGCTTTGAGGAAATAGTAAAGCATTATACAAAGACTGGGTCCATTATCGTGAATGGAGGAAGAGCATGTAGGAACCCACCCCTCCCTATGGAGCGACACTAACGGGGAAAGCATTTTCTTTAGCGGTATAGCCCTATGAGGTGCCCATACTTTTGTAATGACTCCTTACCAGAGGCCAGGTAGGCAACCCTAATTAAACTCATTGGGTCAGCAAACATAAATAAAAATGAGGAAATGATACGGAAGAAGAAGAGAACTTAGTTGAAAGGAGAAAATGGATCCGTGGGAGTGAGAAGGGGAACAAGAGAGGGTAACAGGAGATGGACACCTTCAAAATACATTCTATTCCCTTGTGAAAAGCGCCATAATGAAACCATTATTGTGTATAGCTAGTATCTGCTAAGACAAAACTGTGTGACTGAAAAGCTGCAATGTTGCTAATAGTGAACACATTCCAAACCACGCATTTCACAAGTTGACTACTGACCGCACACACCAGAACCATCATAAGCTGTGGCACGTCCTCGTT
Organism: Alexandromys fortis; assembly: GCF_014885135.2. Lineage (NCBI taxonomy): Eukaryota > Metazoa > Chordata > Mammalia > Rodentia > Cricetidae > Alexandromys > Alexandromys fortis. The sequence goes on from NW_026068031.1 coordinate 1,641,523, forward strand.
GTGGAATACTATGGAGCCCTAGGATTGCTGCCATAGAAACTTACCTGTTGACACGGACAGATATCATTCACTTGTACTGGTGGGAGGAAGGTGAGAGGACAGTGGGGGGAGGCAAGGAACAAACCACAGCGAATCCTACAAAACCTGCAGACTTTGTCCCTTCCCCTTCCTGACTTCCCTGCACAGAAACTATTTCCATAGGAAAAGGGTTACTTGCAGAAATGAAAAGAACCACTTAGCACCATGGATAGAAAGGTTCCTGTGGATAAGACGGCAATTCCAGAGGGCACAGGTGGCTATGGCAGCATGCTCAGAGGAGCGGATGGGAGGACATCTGAGGGCAGGGAGGCCAGGGTCAAGCAGCAGGGCAGAGGAAACAGCGGCAGGCAAGGTGGTGAGTAGGCATCAAAGAGAAACTCCCTCACCCTGCCTCTGGCCAGCCCTGCAGGAACACTGGCACCTATGTCCAAGACACAACGGCATTTGCATATTTAAACAGGCCCGTCTTTGGGAGGACAAATGCATTCCGTCTCCAGTGATCAATCCCTCCCATAGGCCCTGCTCCACAAATCAAGTTTCTGGGGCACCGAGCCTCCTCTGCCACCCCTTCACACATACACCCCCACACACATCCAAGGATCTGCAAGATAACAGCCAGAGACAACTGAGTGATGGGCCAGCCACTGCAGAAGGGCAGCAAGCCTGAAGGCCAAGTTATTGGCTTTTTTTTTTTTGCCACGGTTTAAAGCACATAACACATGAGCCTCGGAGAATGCAGGCCTTCCTGCCCTCCCAAGGAAACTTTAATAAGACAGAAATAGTCATCTGAATCTCCCTGCTAGCCACAGGGTTAAATGAAACCACAGTGATCTGAAGGGAGCTGAGGGGAAAGAAGATTTCCCAGGACCCCTATGGCTGCCCACCCCCCAGTCACCCATCCCACCGCCCCCTGATGTCCCACAATGCACTCCTCCTTTCTGTTCCTGACATCTGGTCTGGGCAGACAGCCTCACTAGGAAGCTGTGTGGGAGGAGAGGAGGCCACACTACAGGGTGCCGATCAGGGAGGCCCAGATCTCTGAGAGCCCACAAGGAGGAAACGCGACCGTCACTCACAGAACTGAACGGAGACCCACTTCACCCTAGCCCCTTCTCCCTCTAGAATAAACACAGTGGAAAACAGATATTCGGAGCAGGCAGAGACCCCAGGTCTTACTCTGGGGTAATGGTTGTACCCCATTACGGTTTGAATGGGAAAGGCTCCCTCCACCCAGCCCTGACTCACAGAACACTTGGTCCCCAAGCTGGTGACACTGTTTGGGAGATAAATGTGGACCCTTTACAACAAAGTGGGTCACTGGGGCAGCAGATCTGGTAAGTTGCAGCTTGGCACTGTGTCTACCCACAGCGTCACCCAAAGCATGTTCCCCGATCTGCTATAATGTGAGCAAGCAGACTCCGGTGCCTGCTGCCACAGCCTTGAGACAACATGAACTTTATCTTGCCCTGCCTGCCATGATGAACCAACTATACGCTTCCAAAGCAGGAGCCGAAGAAAATCCTTGTAAGGACGTGGATACCTCTACCTCTAGCTGGGTCTCTAAGAGAGATCACCCTGCGGCGTAGACATTAGAAAGTCGCAGGCCATATCTACAGGGACAAAGATCCCACAAACAGAGAATTGGTGTTGAGTGGACCTTCTTGATGTGTCAACACCAGGTGTGACCCAGAGGTGAGTCACACTCAGATGAGTCACTAACACCCACTAATGTTCTAGTGTGGTGTGATTTTAATAGATTTACATTTAAAAGCCTAGGAATCACGTACTCTATTCAATTACAATTATTATCTGACTGGTGCATGTTTTTTAACTAACTTCTAAAACATTTTCCCACTCAGCGTTTGGGAGAACTCCCTGGTAGGAGGATGCTCTAAACCAGACCTAGACTGTGACTTTTCTAGGGCTTAAGGAAGTAGGGTCCGTGTCTTGGGGTTACTGTTGATGGTTGTGTGACCTGGGGAAAGTCCCTTCACCTCTCTGAGCCTTCAGTTTCTTCAAAGAAAATTGAAGCCAGCTGTCTCTGTGGCTCAAGCTTACTGGGGGCGGGGGGTGTTTATGGGAGACAGTCTTCACAAAACTCCAGGCACACTTCCCTGCGAGCTATAGGCACACACTAACAAGACTGAAAAAATTTCCCTGTGTCCAGCAAGAACACAGGGGCTTTCTTGTCCCTCCCAGAATGCTTCCCATGTGCAGACTGAATGTTCTGTGTCACCACCATCTTCTTCTCTGTCATGTTCCTTGAACAAAGAAACTATGAAAGTAGATCTCTCCTTGGGAGCCTGCCCTGATAGACAAGGACGCTACAGAGCAATTCAGAACTGGAAGCCCTTAGGACAAGGCTGAGCAACTCAGGCAATGACTCCGAACACATCCCAGGAGCCCACACCCAAGGATTCTCTTCACGTCTGTCCCCACTTAACACCCCGGCAAGAGCATGTGATAATGGCACTAGCAGGGCTTTATGTGACCGAGTAAATGAAAATCAGGTGCAGGAGCGTTGTGTGTTAGACTGGATGGCCGAGCTTTGTCACTGCTGAAAGAACAACCAAGAAAAGGGTTAAAGGAAGCCAGCTAAAGCAGCAAAGCAAGCCAGCATCCAGCTGCCTAGAGAATCCTGGGCTGTAGATTTCTAGGTGTGGGAGCTGGAAAGATGGCTTAGCAAATAGAAGCTATATGAGAATAAGGGTCTGAGTCCTGATCCCACCACCCATGTAAAACACTGTGGCAGGATGGGCACCCATAACCCCAGCACTGTATGGAGTTGCAATTGGGAGGATGTCTGGGGCCTGCTGGCTACTAGGCTAGCTCCAGGCTCAGTAAGAGACAGACCCGGCTGGGAAGGAGCAAAGTAGAGCATCTGTTATCTTCTCTGGTATCCACATGTGCATGCAGCCAGGCTCATAAGTGCACATATAACACATACATACACAGAGAGAGACAGGGACACACACACACACAAGAGAGAGACAGAGAGACAGAGAGAGAGAGAAACAGAGAGAGAGACACAGAGAGAGAGAGAGACAGAGAGAGAGCGCGCCAGGCAGGGAACATTCAAAGAACTGGATGTTCAAAGTCCTCAGGTTGGAATGAGGAGAACCAGCCATCCTCAAACATCAGCATGCTTATGAATCCCCTGAAAAGTGCAGGACCATGTGGGCTCCAGGCTGACTCCTGAGATTCCGATGGAGCAAGTCTGCCCTGAGAGCCTGGAATCTACATGTTCATGAGTGTCTAGGTTAGTTCAGCACAGGTGGTCCAGACCCACAGACACCAGCAGTCTAGCCCACAAAGCCCATTTCTGTTGCTTTGTTTTGAAAGGGATGAACACCTTTCCCGAAACAAAAGGCAGATAATGGAGAAGCTGAACTTTAAGCCTTCAGCTCGGTAAAATTTCAAAATAATTAATAGAGATTGGTTAGTTGCTAGAACATGAAGGATTCACGAGCGCACCATAGATTGGGTGAAGAAAATAAATTACACTTAGATGATTTAGTATTTCTGAGATGAAATAAATCTAATGGCTGAGTGAAAGGCAAAAAGTAAACCTCTATCATCTGAAGTTATCCGCTATGATAATATCTCAGCCACCCATTGTGTGGAGGAATCCCGGACCGCCAACATCAAAAGGCATTGACTACATTCAAGAACACATACTAGGAAGGGGCACAACCGCATCTGAAAAGAAATGGCTATTACCAACCCACATAAATCCAGAGAGAGGTGTTTGCGGTCCAAGGTGACCTAATATTTTCATAAATAACTCCAAAGATGGAGTGGGAATTATGCAAATCAAACCACAGACGATACAAAAATGGCAGGGACCGCAACGTCTGTGGAGAATGGAATTTAACTAGTGGGCAATGTCTTTAAATTTGCCTTTATTGAATCTTGTATATTGAAGTCACACGTTATTGTATCTGCTTATTGAGATTCGATGGGGCCAAACGCTGAGTGATTTATGGGAAGAAGGATAATCAAATGCCTCAGGAGAAAGAGTCTACACCTGGAGACCAGACCCAGTGCTGGACAAATAGGAAGTGACGGGAAGTGGTTCGGCGTGCACAGAGCACTTGGGTGTTCTCTGAAAATGGGGGTCATTCCAAGAACTGGTGGATAAATCAAACAAGGAAATATCTATCCTTTGAGCTACTTGGCCTCGTGCCGCTTCTGGCAGAAGTGTTTCCAGACGGGAGTTCAGAGCAGGATGATGGCACCGGGATTGTGGAGTAAGACAGATCCAAGTTCATGCAAGAATACAGAGGATGCAAGACCAAAATGCTGAGCATGCCGACTTGTTGGGGAAGGAGACACAAAAGACAAGGGGACGTGGCAGACAGAGCAGTTCCAGCTCTCACTAAGGACACACACAGCTGGAATGGTGGAGAAAGGGCGGCTAGTGGGTAGCGCCATCCCATGGGACGCTGAAGGAGGGCGACCGGACACCTCTCTAGTTAGGATGCATTAGAGATGATTAAAAGCATTTCTTGTCCAACTCAGGGGTGAGGGGGTGGGCTTCGTGACCTCTCCAAAGGTCACTTCTACGCCTAGGGATCACCTGTCTGAAGGGCACCAGATAAAAATAAAGTCCATTAATCACCAAGCTGTCACACAATGTCCTGAGAGAGCCAGAATGAAGAAGGGCAAACTGCAACAGACCTTGCTTTGCAGAGGGGGGAGGGTGGGAGGCGGTACGTATGTGGGCAGAGTCAAGGAAGCAGCTGCAGAGACTTCCGGAAAGCTGGTGCCATCCTGTGATGAGTCCTTCCAAGTCTTTCTTCAGGGGAAACAGGAGGAGGAAGTGGCCCTATAGGGAGGGGAGCAGAAAACAGCCAAGGACACCAAGGGGCCCTAAATAAAGCTGGGGGGATTGGAGGAGAGGATCTGCTAAAAGCGCAAACCAGGAGCCAGGAAAAAGGAGGATGATATAAGGGCTCTGAGCAGAAGAGGAGGGCCAGGAGCAAGGCAAGAAGTGAGCCAGGAGCCAGGCCAAGAGGAGAGCCAGGAGCTCTCCTTGGAACGCCACAAAAATTCTAGAAAGAGGCCAGAGAGTCGGCTTAGCTGGTAAGTGCATTTACCACCAAGCCTGATGACCTAGGTTTAATCCCTGGAACCCACAGGGGGAAGGAGAGAACCAACTCATTGTCCTCTGCCCTCCACACAAGCCATTGCATGTGCGCATCCCAGCCACAGACATACAATCCATCACCTATCAACGCAATCAGACCTTTTTCTGAAGTTGCAGAAATAGAGTAAAAAGTTAATCCCACTATCTGTAACAGCAGAAAAATCACATATTGGGAAACAGCTTTTTAAAAGAGAAACGGAGTAGTTATGTCTCAGCTTCAAAGCAAGAGCTGGCACTGTTATTCGGGTGCCGTACACAGCTGGAAATCCTACCCTCTGCCCAGTCTCCCAAGGACCAGCAAGCTTGGGCTGTTCACATATCAGAACCCAAGTAAATGCCATTCGGAAGTGAGGCCCAGACCGAAGCTGGAGCTTCCTGCCAAAAGCCACCAGACCCCAGGCACTGATCCCCTCTCTTCCTGGAACACAATTGCTTAGGATGGCGACACGACCTGCAGACATCTCGGGAATGCCATCTGCGTGGGGTACTAAGCAGCCAAATGAACGCCATGGAGTTTGAGTTCTGGCAAAATGTACCCCACCAGACGTCATCTCCACAGGGCACAGAATATCTTGAAATTAAGAGGCCAGTGAGGGGACCGGGGGAAGGAACCACCCATGTGCTCCTTATGTACTATCCCCTGGCTTTCTTTGTCCTCGCAGAGCTGCAGGATCAGACAAGATGGAGAGGCACCCAGAGGGACCACCATGCCACGCCCTGCCTTGTCTAGCTTTCTGCTGTTCTCAGAGCAGCCTGGTCCCTGCGGCCAAGCTCTGGGTTTCAATAGCAGATGAGAAGGGAAAGGAAGGTCCCCAGGCATGTGCTACTGATGGCTAGTCTTGCCATAGAGTAAGCAGAAATGCGCAATGGAGTGACAGCCAACAGGGCACGGCTGTGGAACCTACCCTGGCACGTGAGGAAAAAGAAAGCTACTGCCTTCTTGGTGACCACAGTCCCTCCTTGTCCCCCTCCCTTGGCCTCTAACCTCAGACTCTAACCCAGAAGCCAGGTAACTACTCTTCCAGTGATATTTCTGAATCAGGAGGGGGAGGGTGGAGATGAATCGAGGGCCATTCAAGCCATCGTCATATAAAGATTCATAACCAGTCCTGCCTAGGACAGGAGAGGAGAGAGAAATGGAATTAGAGGGAAAGAAATGGAAAGTGACGGGAGCCAGTCACCTTTGTCGGAGAGTTTAGGGTGACACGTTTGTTTGTGATTCTGAACTGGAGAAAGATGTGGAGGATGAGTCTCGAAAGAGACAGAGAACGTGGGAGAACGTAGGCGGAAAGCCAGAAAGAAGACCTGGCATCCTGGAGGGCAGCCGGAGAGGGTGGAGTCCCCTGCCAGACTGTCCACGGTGCCCAGAGCCCCACTACAGCAGGGACAACAGGAGGGAATGTGGCCACCCAGAGCTGGAAGCAGAAAAGCCTGGTGCGGCCCAGAGCTGCCAAGGCAGCGTAGGAAGACTGGCTGACACAGCACACAAGATACTCACTGTCACACACGTAGGGTTTGTCATGGTCTTCCTGAGAAGCAGCGTCATGCCTCCTCCTGCCGCCTGCAGAGCCACGAGCCTGAGGAGACATTGAGCATGAGACACTTGTTACCACAGCCACTCAGCTCATGGGCATACACTCTTGAGGGCCCGCGTGAACCACCTGCATCACAGCCCCTGTTCCCATGCCAACCCTGCTTTACAAGCAAGACAACGGAAACCCAGGGGATCGGGTAACTTGTCCCAAATCACTCAGCTACTCACCCGGCTCGTCCTATTATTTTCATAATAACTCCAAGAAGGAGGTTTATAATAGTGGTCCTCTTGTATAGGGGACAGAGGCAACAGAGAAGTGGAGTAACTTCCCCAGGGCCATTCATCTGCCAAATGCAGAGCCAGACTAGAAACAGGACGTGTGACTGAAAGGAGATGGCCTGGCCCGACTATGAAAATCCTCAGCTAGCGGCATTATTCTGGTGGGGGTTGGAGGATGGGGAGCAAACTGGACTATGTAGGGAAAACATGGGGTTACATCTTTAAAGGTTTTACTTGTCCTGAGCACCCTTCTTCCCGCCCCTCTTGGTTTCCCAGTTACCGTGAGGGGAACTATTTTTTTGTGCAGCCATGTACTCTCGCCATCGTGAGGGTCTGACTCCCCGCAGACACACAGCAATGGAGAAAGCCAACAGCGGATGACCCCTCTGAAGCCGTGAGCCAAACTAAAATCCCACTCTCTCCAGGGCTTTCCCACAGCAAGTCTAACTGATGCAGTCCCATATCCGTCAAATACAGGGATTTCTACTTTTCCACCACACAGCACCTCTCTACTTCACTGACAGTGTAGAAGACACCACGCTGCTTGCTGTACACGCTAGTCACCTGATGAGCACCCTGGGGGTGGGGGACAGGGAGTAGAAGTACAGTGTCCCCCCAGGTTCCTGGGCTCACACTGCCTCCTCCACCATGTTTGACCTTCACAGTAGGGGTGGGCTCCTGTAAGAGGTCAACCTCAGGCCTCCAGCTGGGGACCTTAACCTTCAAGGTCAATTAGAGCTGGATTCCTGATACCCACCATAGCCCTGTGTCTCCCTGTGTGGGTCATGTGACCAGGGGGGACTGTGATAAGAAACAAGACTTCAGGGGTAACAGAGACAAGACTGAAAGGCTGCCAACAGCTCTGCATCCCAAACAGCGGCTACCAGAAAAGAGCAAGGCTTATTTATAAGCTACCATAAGCCCCATGCCGGCCTTCCTGCCGCACCTTAGCCTCCTCCAGGTCAGGCGTTGCTAATGGGTAGCAGTAAACTCCCAGCCATGGAAAGGGCTGGCTGCAGTCTTCGGGGACAGAGGGGAAGGTCAGCAGGAGAGGAACACGACAGGGCAGAGGTCTGGAGTGCCAGCCCAGGATCTGCTTAAAGGGAAGTGGGCCTGAGGATTCATGGTGGAAAGGCCTGGGATGGATTCCCCCACACATACACAATCACAAATGTAAGTCTTCACATCTTTCTGGGGGCGTCCCTGTAGACAGGCCTACTCTCCAGGCCTGTGGCACTCGTTCTCAAAATACATGCACCTCACAATCAACTCCACCTGCCAAACTATCACTTTTGTCTTCTCCTCAGCTTGTCTTTTTGGAAAAGGAAAAAAAAAATGAAATTCCACCTCCCTCCTCCTCGCTACCTCCCTAGCCCAAGCCCTGCTATGGAGAGTCAGTAGCAGTTCCCGTCCTCCTTTCCCTCCTCCTCCTCTCCTCCTCTTCCTCCCCATGCCCTCGTTATGCAGAACTAAGCCCCGGAGGAGCTGCAAACTCTGGCCGTCACCCTGAGGCACTGACAGACACTGTGTCTAGGATGCTAAAGGTGGTCACCTTAGGGCCCTGGCCCTCCCCGCACCTCCTCAGTGAGGCCAGAGACAGCTTGACATGCACAGCCGGCAGCCCTGTCACAGCTCTCTGGAGCAGGTAAAACTAAGTCAGGCAGAATGACGAGGCCACAGCAAATGCCAGAAGGGGCTCTACAAGACTGGCCCTGTGTCAAGGCAGGAGAGGAAGGGAGAACAGGAGCACCTGGGGCTTCTGAGGGAGGCAGCAGAGGGAAAGGAGGGTGCTGCTGGGAGCCAGGCTCCCTCCCCCTGCTGCTGGGCTGACCAGCGGGGAGCTGCATGCACCCACACTCCACATGCACTGGTCTTGCCCAATAGAGATAAGGGCCATAGGGCATCTGAGGCGATGCATGTGGGTTCTCCTAAGGTAATGGAATTCTTCATCTCCTGGAAGACGCAAGCTCATCAACCCAGAATCCTATGGGTCTTGCTCAAATGCCACTTCCTCCAAGAAGCCCTCCCCAGCCCACTGGTATCTACTTGCTTCATTCTCTCTCTGCCTCTGTTTTTTGTCTGGTCACAGCATTGTCGTTAACCGGCACTACATGGACATGTGTTAGCTCATTTGTTGATTTTTTTATCTGTCCCACGAGAGGTAGAGTCCTGCGTGGGCCACCACTATTCCTGGAACCAAGTACATTCCTTAAATGGTTGCCAGGTCATTGCATCAATCCATCAGGCCACTGTTAAGTTGACCATTCTTCTTCCTCTTCCTCATCTGTATCCCAGTGCCCAAAGGACATCAGCTGATCCTGAACTCCCCAGGAAAGCTCCCGGCCGGGGCTCTACCTCCCCACTGCCCAGCCTAACCCATCCTGCATGACCACCTGCCCAGAAGGAATAAGAAGTGGGAGCATGAGGTCTTCCATTGCCAGCTGTGACACACATGCATGGCCAATGGCAGCCTACCACCAACCCAACAGTCTCACCCCAGCCTCACGCTGTGTCTACGTCTTTGTTTTCATGGTTTCTTTTATGGCCACCTCCACCATGCCATACACCGCCAACCTACATTTCAGCCCGGCCAGCGTCCCACTCCTCCCAAGACCCTCCTGCCGCACTGCAGAGTAAGCCAGCTTTGTCTTGAAGTCTGATGGGCCTAGACTTCAATCCCAGCTGTCTTTGTCAGATGTTCGTTACTATAACAAAAAGCCTGAGGTAAGGACTTTGGTAAGGAAAAGAGGTTTATTTTGGTTCATGGATCTGGGGGTGCAACTTGTTGGGGACTCATCTCATGATACCCTTCTTGCTACCAAAATCCATAGGTGAAACAGGGAGATCGCATGTGTTTCTCTTTTACCCCTTCTCCCTCTTCTTATTGACCCCCAAGAACCAATCAGGAAGCTTGACCCTGTCCTTACTTAATAATCCTAGCCATTTTCCAAAGGCTCCTTCTAAATGCTACAGCCATCCAATCTCTGACTTCTCCACATCTCCCGAAGGATTTTAAATGTCAGCACACAAAGTCTCACAGACACACAAGCCATATCCAAACAACAGATAGCACCAGCTGTGTGTCATAGAACGAGCTACCCCTCTGAGCCTTAGCTTACTTATAAAATGGACAACGACAGGCCAGATATGTGGGTGCATATCTGTTACCCCAGCAGTCAGGAGACAGGGGCAGAAGGAATACTGCAGGTTTAAACCAACCTGGTCTACACAGAAAGTTCCAAGGCTACTTAGACTGTGTCTCTCTCAGTCAATACAAATATAAGTGGATAAATAAATGGACAGAGAAACACCCCTGCAGCACAGTTGCTGTGACAGCTAGGGTTAGGAGTGTCAAGCCACAGGACATAGCATTAAGCCCACAGGAAGTGTTCAGTCAGTTCTTGACCCCTCCATGACCGTGTGGATCCTCTGGGCTTCATGTTTGGTTAGCACGCCATGAGAAGTCTGCAGTACTCTTACTGTATTGTGAGTCTTAGCATCTCCCCAGTTTGAGTCTTGAGTCCTTGAGGGAAAATATGGCATTTTATAGTTTATCATGAACCCTATCACTCTGCTGGGTGCACAACACAAAGCTCTTCCACACATATTAGCTCAGGGGCTTCTGGAAGAGTCCTTTAAGTTGGGACCAGTCATGCCCCTGTCACTGCCTTGCCAATTGGTGCCAGTTATGAATGAGTCCATGACTTGCCCACAGTCCCAGAGCCAGTGGGATGAGCAGGACAGGTTTCTAGACTCTGATATAGAACCATTTGAACCTTACCCTCCAAACGTGACCCGTCCTCCCTCCCTGAGGATGCTCATCTTTCCATTCACACACTGGGGGCCCTGTGGGACAGTCTTACTGAGCACAAATGGGAAGGCTCAGGAAGAGTCAAGTAATTGCTATCCCAAGCCTAATTTAACTCCAACCTGGGTCACCAGAGTCTACCTTTAAGGGACTTGGAACTTGAAAGCAGTGAGCTCTGTTGGTCACCTGGATTGAATGGATTCATAAACTCAAAAGCTCTAGAGTCCTGTATACAGAGGAGCTAGGAAACCCAGGTAACAGAGAGAAGAGAGAGGACGCAGAGGCCACAGACATGATCCCTAATCTCCTCAGTCCTGATTCCGTCACCTCCCTACCCTTCTTGTGATCTGGATCTTCAAAGATCACTCACATTTGGGACAGTGACCCTAAGGTTTCAAATCCTTCTCATTTAAGCTTAAAGCCATTGAGCTTCCTATAACAGAGACCCAGAATGAAGACAGACTCCAGGCAAGGGAAGTTAGTTTTTCTACAAAAGCTGCTCTCGAGTAGTATCCAGAGATGAGCATCAGGCCTCTTCCCCTATAGGCTGGAGATAATGGCTCCCCAGTTAAGAGCACTTGCTGCTCTTCCAGAGGACCAGGGTTCAGTTCCCAGCACCCACAGTTGGCTTTACAACCAGGAGATCCGATGCCCTCTTCTGGCCTCTGAGGACACCTGCACTCATTGCACATGACCACACAGGCATAATTAAATAAATATTTTTGACAAAAGCTATTCTCCTGGTGCCACTAAAAGACGAATCGCCTTTTTCATTCTCATTTTCTCACGAGCATACAGCGGGGTTTTCCAGAGGCTACATGACATTTGACAGGGCCTTCAGTGTGCTCCTGTATATTCATGAGCTGCATTCATAAGCTGAGTTTTGTCTTAATTTCGAATAGAGCACATCATTAGGAGATTAATGCCACCTGTTATGCTCAGAACAATAGCTTTGAGGGCTGTCAGTATTTGTTAAGGGTGGAAAGAATTCCTGAGGCAGAGAGAGAAGGGGAGGGGACCGCTCAGCTACCTTGCCATTGAATGCCAGGTCGTCAGACCAGCAACACCTGGGAGCTTATTATCATCCAGGCAAGGACTTAGCCCCCACACTCCAGAACTAGCACACCAGAATTTGCTCTTTGGCAACACCCCTGGGGTTGGGGGATATTTGATCCCACTGTGAACCCTGAGTTTGCATTTGTGTTCATTAAATAAAATTAACCTGGGGTCAGGAGGCTGTGTTAGCAACTAGGAAGTAATTGTAGCACCTCAGAGCACATCCAGGATGGAGAGACACAGGAAGAGATACAGCGGGGTTTGGGGTGATGCAGGTTTTCCTGGTTTGGCGAAGCAGAAGCATGGGTCTTCCTTGCATGGCAGCAAGGAGAGAGGGTTAGCTAGCTGCTGCTCAGCCTCTATGGGCTCACAGGTGTTCACCCCAGTCTTTGACTCTTGAGTCTCATTCGTAACTAGGACGATAGAGATTTAGTTAAAGCTACCTTTAGTGGCAGCAACAGGGCCGGTGCCTGCGGAAGCTGGATTATCACCAGGCTGCAGCCTGAGAGGCCAGGTTGCTGCCAGAGAAGCAGGCTGGTAGCTGTGGAGCTGCAGTTGCTGGCTGAGATAGCAGTAGATTAAGGTGCAGCCACTGTGCTGAAATTAAACAACACCCTGGTGTCTTTGCTCACCACGAGTGCACCAACGATTACTAATTTGATTGCTTGATAATACAAGGATTAGTCGCAAGAACTGCATGAATGTCTTAGGTTAAAGTTGACGTTGGCACAATTATTAGTTGTTGGGTTTGTACTGTCCTTTCCCCTCAGAAAACATATGGGATTAAAACTCAGAAAGTTAGCCACTTTGCTTCCAAAGGCTTTATTGGGCACTCAGTTTTGACTCTGTGCTATTATTCCCAACTGGCTGATGGCCCAGGTCACAGAAGTTACATGATTTACACAAGGTGCAGTAGGTGGTAGAGCTAAGATTGGCTTCAAACTCACTACTGAAGGCCTGGCCCCCCTCCGCGTGTCCGGAGCAGCTAGGGTCTTGTCAATGGTATGTTGGAGGTTGGGCTGCTCCTGCGTTCCCAACAAGCTCCCGGGTGAGGATGAAGCTGTAGCCCAGACCACACAGGCAGATGTCAGGCCTCATGTGGTTGCTCCAGTGGCCAGAAAGTTCCAGCGGCAGCTGCACACCCATGTAAAGGCTCAGAGCTGTGGGCAAGGCAGCTTCCCACCCCTGTTCGGCCCAGAGACTCGCTCACAACACCCCTGCTTCCTCCATGGCTCTCAGCATGGTGACATGCCCACAATGTCGCTCACTGCATAACCAGAGCTATTGGCTGTCACCCAGTCATGAAGTTCAAACATGACTTTTCTCCTTGCCCTGCTCATCCAGTTCATTCATTCAGCCTAGACATGCAGGGTCCCGGGCCAGGCAGGACTCAGTAGGAAAAGCATAGACTTGTCTTCAAATTCTTTCTTTCTGACCAGATTGAGCAACACTGAGCAAGCTGCTTAACCTTTCTAGAACACCAAGCCACACTTGTGCTGCCACATTTTCTAGTAACTGCTTTTCTGAAAGGGATGAGATGAGCTAGCTGGCAGTGTATCTCAGTGGTTAGCGGCCAGTTAGCACATTTAAACCTGGCCTCAGCCCCCAGCATCCCCAAAACCAGCAAAAATAAAAAAATAAAATAAAATAAAAGAGAGGCGTGCTTTGATCTTAGTAACATTTTAACCAGGCATAACAAAAGTTATTGTTAAAAACATAAAAATTAACAGTGAGGTGTTCTGAATTCTTTTCGTCACTCTAAGACATCAGAACGTAGTACCTATTTTGTATTTACAGCTCCTTCCAACCTGGACTAGCATGTGCTGGGAGCCATGTGCAGCCAGTGGCTGCTGCAATGCAGTCTCAGAAATGGAGAATGCAGAACATAAAACCCCCAGAACAGCCTCATGGTTCTCTATCGTGGGCTCACTCAGGAGCCCTTGACTCTGTCTGGTTTGGAGTGTATATAAGGGCCAGGCGGTGCTGCCGCTCCTGACAGCGCCACGGAAAAGACAGCCAAGCCCTACTCACTAACGGCAATTTCCATCTTCGACACTCATGCCCGGAGAACCAGAACCATGCTCCACAGTGTACTCTTCAAAGTCTGGCAGGGGCAGGAGAGGGGTGGAAGCAGGTTGGGAGGTACACAGCTTTTGGCATTCACAACAGGCACAGCAACTCCATGCCCCTATGCCTCCTTCAGGGACGAAGTAGATGTTTCTTTTATTACTGCCGCGCACACACCACAGTGAAATAACATGGTCAAGCAAGTTCATCCGCAGCTGCAGAGAACCACTAGGTGAAACCCTGGTGAGGAACATCATAGGAGAGAGACTGGGCCGCGACAGCCGCCCTCATCAGTTCAAACACCGCTAAAGGCAGAACGGCAGGCAGCTTGCAACCTACACACCCGAAGTGATAAGAAGTACGTATCGCCACCCAGGAAGGATGTTAACCCCTCAGAGTAGACACACGCATACACACAGAGATCCTGGATCTAGTCAAATCTCCAAGCAACCGTACTGCTTCTTGATGCACAGAGAACATGATCCAAGACACCCCGTGGATTCCTGAACCCCAGAAAGTATTATATGAGCCCTATAATTGAATGCCTTGTCCATCTTAACTAAGTGTTTATCATGTACCATGACCCCAACTTCTGTTCTTCTGGGGTGAAAGAGCAAATGTAGCACAAATCCATTTCTCCTTCACAGTTTCACAGGGAGAAGGATCATTCCTACTACAGAGTTTGCCAACCTTAGCATATAACACTTTCCTCAAAACGTAAGAAGAGAACTTATGCTCTTTTACTTCAAGGAAAGTACTGATGGACTCTCTTTGACATATACGAATTGTTGGTATCATAACAATTGCACTTCTAGGCTGGTAAGTATAATAAGGGTTATTTGAACATAAGCACAGCAATACAACCAGCCTATCTGATATGGCAACTGCTAGATCATTAACATGCAGGCAGCATATATAGAGCAGACATGATATATATATATATATGCATATATATATGCATATATATATATGCAAGTGTAGTTAGTAGGCATTAGAACAAGGAATATTTGTGCCTTGTATAAAAATACCTAATAGAGGTACCCACTGGGCTATATAATGAAATGTACAGGATCTACTTTCAAATACTCTAGTGGGAAACAAGAGCATAACCCAACAAACAATAAGTAGGAGAAATGAATGCATTTGAGAAAATGGTGGAAATATTGGTAATTGATGAAGATGGTAGCAGCCTGATAAAACTGCACCATCTGAGAGCCAGCCTGCCCCAGACTGAGAACTGAGGCCCTTATCAACAGTGGAAGCATCTTAGCACACAGCGTAGCCAGCACTAGACAACATGGAAAGACGTTTATACAACCTGGGAAGATGTTTATACTAGAGCTCAAGGCCTGATCCCAGACCCAATAACTGAACACGGGCCCTGGGTGCCTAATTTCAATAGATCCTCTCCGTGGCACTACTGTCTACACAGTAACTATCAGTGGGCCCAGACCCACAGGGCCCACAGGACTGACTTCTCACCCATTGGTAGGGGTGGTCCTACCTAGAACTAATAGGAGCTAGACCCTTGGCCCTCAAAAGTGGACTCTCCAGTGAAGAGTCATAGTCCTCCCCTGGAGGTCCCCCTCCACCCGGTTGTCATGATGCCCTTGGATGTCACTGGGGGTGATCCCAGAACACTTTCCTGAACCAGACCCTAGAGAATCAAATAGAACTTCTGAAGACACGGTCTTGGTCACTCCCTTCCCTTTGGGAACTAGCCAGGGTTTTCTTTCTCCCCATCAGGGTTTCTCTGCCATTTCCACCTCTG
This sequence comes from Alexandromys fortis, assembly GCF_014885135.2. Classification (NCBI taxonomy): domain Eukaryota; kingdom Metazoa; phylum Chordata; class Mammalia; order Rodentia; family Cricetidae; genus Alexandromys; species Alexandromys fortis. The sequence goes on from NW_026068031.1 coordinate 1,657,226, forward strand.
ACCCTTTCCTTGTTCATTTCGGGACCACGTGCCTCTAAAGTTCATGGAAAATCCATTCAGGGGAAACACCAGTCAGTCTGCCTCCTTCCCCAACCGGCTTCTGCTCTCTCTGCCCAGGGAAGCATGTCCCAGGGCAGGGGTCCTGATTCTGTCATTCTGGAAAAAAAAAAAACTCTAGAAACAGCAGGACAAGACCTCCTTTCATAATGGGGTCTCAGAAAACTCTCCTCACCCTCTGCTCTCCCGAGCCGAAGCCCCTCAGAGAGACCTCTGCTTCCCCTCTTGCCGGCTCTGAACTTTCCAGTCATGCCCAGCCTGGGCTTCCCTAGCATCTTTCTCGTCTCCAAGTAAGACCATCAGAGTGTGTCTATCCAGGTAGGGAGGGGACTACTGTCAACCCCAGCAGGCCTTGGCGTTCTGAACTCCTCCCTCGCGCCCCCTCCCCACTTACCCGTCCTCTGGTCCTGTTCTTCCGCTTGGGAATGTCCTCCTCCAAATCCTCCTCTTCATTCCCTTCTTCTACATTTTCGTCATTTTCCAAAACCCTCTAAAATGACAAGAAAATCAAAGACGAGACTTGAGAGATGAAACGCCACAGCAGGGAGAACCATCAAAGGGTGCGTTGGGGTATTCTGGAGTTTTGTTCTTCAGCAAAGCAGGGGTACTGCTGCCACCGAGGAGTGGGACGTCTCTTTGCAGCTGGTACTCCTTCAAACCCTCAGGCCCCTTCCAACCAAATCTTGCCAGAATACTGGCCTTTCTCAACTCGTTTTAGCCCCCACTCCCTAAAAAGAGGTTTTTGGCAAAAGCCTAAGAATGCTTTCCCACATGGGGCCAAGTTGCCTTATCAAAATCCTTTAGTTCTGAAAGGCCACCTGAGAACATAAAAAAGCCATTTCTCCTTTCTCTACCTTTGTGAAACTTTGCCCTGCTTGATGAAAGTGAGGAACTTCCTGTCTAACTGGCCAAGATACAGCCTGAATATGCTGCCTGGAGTAATCTACTGTGGAGCTTTTTTAAGAAAAATAAATTTTCCTCAGGGTGTTGGTGACACGGGCCTGTAATCCCAGCACAGGAACAGGAGTTCAAGGCCACCCCCACCCAGTTACATAGAATCTAAGACCAGCCATGATCACGTGTGAGGCTCTGTCTGGGGGTGGGGGTGGGGAAGAATAAATAGATTTTCAGCACAGTCCATGACTTACAATAAAGCTTTAATTTCATACATTCAAATGAGCCCCTCTAACAGCCCTCAGAGCACGGCAGTTTACAAAGCCAGTTTCCATTCTAAAGGTGCATAAACTGAGGCTAACAACAGTTTTGATGTTCACAGTCATCCAGCAAGACCATGACCACAGCAAGGTCAGCGTGGTTAGCTTCGCTTCCCACTCCTTCCCCAGGCCTTGCTACTGAGACTCCTCAGGGGCCTTGCAACAGACACTCAGGCAGAACCTGAGCATCATTCCCTCCACAGACAGAAAAGGGGGGCAGGAAATACACCTCCAGATCAAAGGTGAGGTAAAGGAGCAGAGAGGACCCAGTCTACCAGGGAGCAGGATAGGAAGAAATGGTCTTGGAGCCCAGTCAAGTCCATGTCAGGGACCCACAAGGTGGGAGGAGCTTTTTGTGAACTCATGTCCCCTGAGAGTTTGTGAACTCTCAGTGGCTGATAACATATGGTAGTTTAGTGAGAATGGACCCCACAGGATCGTATATTTGAATGTTTGGTTCCTAGTTGGTTGAACTGTTTAGAGAGGATTAGGAGGTGTGGCCTTGTTGGAGGAAGTGTGTCACTGGGGATAGGTTTTAAGGTTTCAAAGCCCATGCCAGCCCTGCCCCCTCTCTCTGCCTGTGGATCAGGATGTGAGCTCTCAGCTACTCCTCCAGAACCATGCCTGCCTGCCTGATGATGATGATCATAGGCTAACCCTCTGAAACTGTAAGTAAGATTCCAAGTAAATGCTTTCGTCTAGAAGCAACCTTGATCATAGTGTTTCATCACAGAAATAGTAACCCCAAACTAAGACACAGCACTCACAGATAGCTCAGCCAACCTCAACACCAAAGAGAAATGTCCTTATCTGCTAGACGCGGCCTCTGGCCCATAGCTAGAAGATGCTGACTGGGGTCCAGAGCAAGTGTCTTGGCTTCCTGACCTTAAAATGGGATCACTAGCCGGGCTGTGGTGGCGCACGCCTTTAATCCCAGCACTCGGGAGGCAGAGGCAGGCGGATCTCTGTGAGTTCGAGGCCAGCCTGGTCTAGAAGAGCTAGTTCCAGGACAGGAACCAAAAGCTACGGAGAAACCCTGTCTCAAAAATCAAAAAAAAAAAAAAAAAAATGGGATCACTAGTCAAGCCAGGCAAGGCCAGATCAGATGCTCTACCACCTTGGATAAAAATCGTGGGATGGATGCTAGGTACCACTGTGGGTACTGCTGTTGGCTGTATCTTACAAACCTCCCAGGTCTTGAACCTATCAAATCACAGCAAGTGCCAAGTGCTGGTACCTAAAGGCCATTGCCTCGGGCATCTCAGTACATTTCTGATACCCCTGTCAGGTGAAGACCATCGGGCAGGTTCCTAAGTGACTTACGGTCTCTCGGTTCGGGAACAATCTGATTGCCCCCCGAGGTTCCATCCTACTTGACGTCAGCTTGTAACTCTAGAAGCCGGAGTCTAAAACACCAGCCTCCGAGACACTACCCCTTGTGCTGTCATTTCCTGCCATGCAAGCCTGAATCCAGAAGCCCAGCTCCCCAGCTCATTCCATGGGAGGAGACACCGCTGGAATTCAGGATGGGGAGCAGGAGTCAGGAGGTAGGAGTGAAGGATGGGGGACAACCAACAGAACTGACTCCTCCCCACCACCCTGTCACCTACTGGCAGCCCCTGTCAATAGACATCTGAAAATCAGATACACTGAAAATACCTTTCCCTGCTATTACTCTAGATAGCCTTGATTGTAATGGTGACAATGATTTGTGCTTGTGTTTTTAACAGTAAAGAGGGAGAAAGAAACAGGGAGGAAGAAAGGAAAGAGGAAGGGAAGGAAGGAGGGATGGAGGGAGGGGGAGAAGGAGGAGGGGAGAGGGAGGGGGGAGAGGAGGGAAGGATCTCCTAACTGATCAGTTCAACCACGGCCCCTGCACTGTCTCCTCTCCATGCAGGGCAGGAATGGGAGGAATCTTTATAAAATCCAAATTCACTGCCCTGGACAAAATCCTCCAATTGGCCTCCTTCTCGTTTCACACGAAGCCAAAAGAGCCACAACTAGGTCTCCTGAGGCCTGAAGGGGCTGGCTCCTGCCCACCTGTTCTGCCTCCCCACCCCCAACACTGTACTCTGACCACAGGGCCTTCTATCTGTTCACTGGACAAGATGGGCACTGACCTGTCTCAGAGCCATCACCCTAGGGATCTTACATCACTGGTTCCCATCATCCCACAGGAACGTGGTTAAACCCATGTCCCCTAGGACACTACCTAAACTCTGCCCCTCCTTCAGCGCCGCTTCCTCCTGCTGGCCTTCATTCATCCAAAACTGCAATTCTCTTATTTGTTCGCTTGTTTTCCTAACTGCATGAAACGCTCAAATTCAAGTGGCCACCAGCACCCCAGTCCCTGTTCAAAAGAAGCCACTTCTATCAGTCAAGTGCATACGTGAATTGTTGAGTAAACGTGAACGGAAGAGAACACAGTCGATTTATTATCTATGCCATTTTGCAATGCAAAGTCAATAAGAACTTAAGTGGTTCATGGTCTACTTTCAGCTTCATGCAACCTGGACAGCACAGTCCCACACTGTGCACTGGCGGCCACACTGCCAACACCAGGATTGATGCCATGATGGTGATACGGTAGCAGCATGTCTCCTGACCCAGAACCACATGAAAGCAATTCAGACTTGCTCCCAGCTTTACAGTATGTCACTAGCTATCTGGGCTTCTGGGCACCGGCTCTGTACCAATCACTGATTCTGTCAAAGTACACTAATAGTGCAAAATACTAGCAACGGGGCAGCAGGGCATACAGAGATGACACGCCTTGCTTCACACTCTGCAAGTCCAAACACGGGGACTAATGCACAGCTAGCTAAGCACACACACAGTGAAGAAAGTGAGAAGTGTCCCAAACGCCTAAGTTTAAAATGTCTGCTCTGGTTATGGGGGACCAAGAAAGGTTCGATGGGGAAGGTGGCACTGTGGCCGGGCCTAACGACTGAATGGAGTCATAGGTGGAAGAAAACATGGACCAGAGGCTCAGAGAGAGACAGCTGAGGAAGGGGAGATGGAGTCTGAACACCAGCCTAAAGCAGAAAGGGGAAACCCAAGAAGCCCATGGCTACCGTGCTAGATTTATTTAGTGGAAGCAAAGATATATTAGGAAGGAGGTGATAGAGGCAGAACTGTGCTTAAGACTAAAGAAGCAAAGCAGGCCAAGTGGGACAGAGGGAGGATCAGAATCAGGGTCTCCAGTCATCCACTCAAGCAGGTGTTTTTGTGCACCTGCGTCGAGCTGGGTTTGCGTGCTTGAGATGAGTTAGTGAGGAGGTAGGCAGAGGCCACCCACCTTGGCGGGTCTACATTCCACCGGGAGAATAAACGATCACGAAAAATAAAATCCAAAGAATACTAAATGGTGATAAGTGCATTATAAAGAGAAAGAAGAGAAGCAGAGTACAGGAACGAGATAGGTGCAGGGTATGGCATTAATCACAGTGGCCAGGGCACCCAAAGGTGAGCACTAACATAAACGTGGATTCTGGGGGAGAAAAACCTCTGGAAGGCAGCTCACCAATAGAAACAAAGGCGGAGGATGTTGGTGATGAGAGAGGTTAAGCTTAGGGAGACAGGAGAGGTCAGGAATCCCTTCACCTTTTATCTCCATTTTGCTATGAGCCTAAAGACCTCAGGGTTTTAAAGAGATCTTTATTTTAAAGACTTTCTAGGGCATGAGTGGAGCAACCATTGAGAAAGCAATTAGACACTCAGCTCAGGGAAAAGGACAGGGTGATCAGGACAGCAAGAGGGATATGGGACAGTGGGCTACACTGATTCCTCCTAAAGACACTGCAGACAGGATTGCTGACGCCTGGGGTGCTGGGTGTAAGATAGACAGGAGCATCAAAGATGACACCAGGGTGGCTATGTCTAAACTAGTAAGGCTCTCCTTGAGGGCTACAGCTGAGGAAAGAGAGATGGGGGTAAATATATCAGGTGGTGGCAACTAAGTGGAGAAGATTTGATCATTCATCTTCCCACTGGAAGGGCAAAGGAAGGCAGATTCAGATTCACCCAGCATCTTCATAGAAAGCCAACTCCATGATGGCACATGCAAGGTCTGAGGGCATCATAGTGAACACACCACAGTCCCCGACACACAAGTATTTACAAAGCAACAAAATGATATTTGTTATTATTACTATTATTAATGAAGATTTTAGTAAATTAGTGAACCAATCAAATTAAATATCAAATTTAACATAAAATGAATGAATATGAGATGTACGACATAAAATATAAAAATTAATATATAATACAAATTAATCCAAATATAATTTAATTATATTTCATTGTCAATAATATATCCGGATTAATTGATAGTATAATGCTCTGTACTCCCCCAGAGTATTAGATAACAGGGATCTGGGCTACATTGAGAATGAGAAATGGTAGGCGCCCGCCATCACAGTGATGCCTAAAAGCTTTACAGGTGGTGTACTCAGAGAGTAGTGGGCACATGAGAACTGAAGCAACTGTCCCTGAGGGGGTAACTAGGCTGGCTTCGGAGGATGGCTAGGTGGTGCTGGGAGGGGCTGAGAGATCTGGTGAGCTGGAGTTCAGATTGAGGAAAGGGGCAGAGGTGAGGCAGTGACCCCATCTCTTGAGTCTAGATAATGGGCTACCTATCCCACAAAGGTAAGGAATCAGTCTATCTTGTTCCCGCTATGTCTTTGGGACTCAGCACAGTAGCTGGTGATCAGAAGGCTCAGCAGATACCTTTTAAGGACAGAAACAAAAAAAAACCAGGGAACAGATTGGAGGGAATAATGATTTTTTTCCCCCTGGGGTGGAGGGATGCTTTCAATTTAAAAGAAGCTCTAAGCTTCTTGGTAGTGGTTTTCAAAAACCTCGGGACACAGATGCAGCCCTGCCCTAGAGGGCAGCGAGGTGCCAGGTGAGGATGTTCAGGGGCTCCCGTGGCAGAGGCAGGGTACCTGTATTTCCTGGATGCTCTCCTCTTCTCTGGCATCCACCTTTTTCTCCACTCCCTCGCCACGAAGCAAGGCCTCCAGTGTGGTACTCTCAGAGGTGAAGCCATCTTTCTTCAGGGGCAGCTCTACTTCTGGAAAAACCAACAGACAGACTGGTCAGGCACCCAGAAGCCGGCGGGACTAGAAGGGTGATCTTTGGGAACATACAGAGTTCTTGGGGAGGACTCAAAGCAGACCAGGGAACATTCGGGTTAGGTTCAACTTCTCCACCAGTGCAGAATCCCAGAGAAGGTCTCAGTCCTGCCCACTCCAGGAAGCAAGCTTAGGTAGAGCAGAGAGGGTGCCCTCTAGAGGTAAGATCAGACTGCCTGAGTCTCGGCCCTGCCTTTGCCACTCTGAGGGTGTGGCTTAGGGCAAGATGCTCAAGGAGCCTGGAGCCCATTTCTCCACCTATAAAGAGGAACAACAGGGCCCAGGACCACAAGGCTTTTAAAAACGTCCAAGAACACTAACAATGTCTGATTACGATTGTCTCCAAGGTCTCCCCTTGGCCATGCTGGCTGCCCAGCTCTGCTTTGTTCCATAAAAAGCTATCAGCATCAGAGAGGCTGTTCTCATCCACTCAAGGGGAAGCAGAGGCCCCAAACCAATGGAAAAAGAATGACAGAAATGTCCAACAGACCCCGGAGCAGCAGGGTAGGAGGCCATTGCCATGCCAAAGGAAAACTATGGCAAGAGGTAGCACTCACAAACCTGAAGCAATCAGCAAAGCGGGGCATTTTCTACAGTTATTAGCAGCTATCCTGCTGGGCCTGTGAGTCAGTGGGTGCTGTAGTTGGACACAGAAAGTCCCATTCCCCTCTGTGCTCATGTGTTAAAGGCTTGGTTCCCGGATGGCACTATTGAGAGACTGAGAGAGCTTTCGGAGAGGGGTCCTGGTGGAAAATGCCGTGGTCTCTTCCCCCCTTCTCCCTTTCCGGCCACGAGACAAGTAGTTTGCTCCAGGTACACTCTCTCTACCATTGAAATCTGGGGAAGCCCCAAAACTGGGTCTGCCTGACCAGGAATTAGAATATTGAAAACTGTCGGCCAAAATAAGCCATTCTCTTTTTAAGTTACTGTCTCTTATAGTCACAGAAGGCCAGTAAAGCAAAGATAGGGCTGGAAGCAGCCTGCTTCTGAGAGAGACCAAAGAGCGCTTCTGACTCTTCCCCCAAGTGCTCCCCAACCCCTAAGTGCCCCCAAGCCTGAAATACTCCCCAAAACTCTTGACAGAGAATTCTAAATTTAAAAAAAGAAAACTATTTTAAAGGTATTAAGTGATATTTTGGTTTACTACATAATTGTCTTCCAATCTCTCCTTGATCCCAGACTTCACCTACACACATACACATGCACGCACGCACACACACACACACACACACACACACACACGAGGGTACATAGAAGAGTGGAATTAGATGTGTGGTCCCTGCCAACTAAGGTAGTCACAAGAATAACCAAGAGAAAGCAATCTCTCGTTCGCGTGGGAGAATCGAAGATCTAAAGTAGTGCTCGTTGACAGAAGTGTGGAAGGACAAAGGGAGTCAATGTGGAATAGTGGTCGAGCCAGGGGACCATCCCACTGCTGTTCTAGAGAGACGGGGCAGGAGGGGTGGGGGATCCTTGCCAAAGTCCCACACAGGGCTTGGGGCTTGAAGCATAGGCACTCAAGGCCTGGTAAACCCAGGAACCAGTGTGCGGCGCTGTCTCCTCTCATCTTCCATCTCCGCTAGTGGACAGTGGGCTCAGCTGAGATGGCCCCCCGAGGTCAGCTTTCTCCAAGGCACAGAGAACAATAAGGACAAGGGGGAATCTAGAAGGGCAAGTGTAAGACGCCGACACCATCAAAGCCTGAGCCCGCAGGCTCTCTCCAGACTCCATGGGAATGCCACCTACTGCTTCCATCCATCGCCTCCACCAAAACATGCAGGCTGACAGAAGGCCACTGCAGCATCCTTAAAACTGAAGACACATGCAGGGAGTGGCTAGCCCCCAGGGAAGGTTGGAAGAGGTATCTGAGGTCTCTTTTGAGAACTCTCTTACAGAGAGAGAGAGAAAGGAGGCATATGCCCATCAAGAACCATTATCTGGGTCAGCAAGATGGCTCTATACACACACACGCACACACAATTTTTAAAAACACAACCACTGGATCAATAAAACTTTACCATCATCTATTTGACCAATAAATATCTATTGAGCACCTGTCATGTGACAACAAGAGACACACGAGGTGACCAGATAATAGCAGAACTCTGTCTTTGGATATAGCTGTAAAATGTTAACCGTGGGATAAAGATGCAGTTATGAAGTATCTCAGGTGCTACAAAAGGAAACGGGTAAGGGGCAGCTACTTTACTTCAGAGTCGGGGAAGACATGTGTGATGACGTTACAATTAAGTTGAGTGTCAGCACCAACAGTGTTGTCACGAGCCCGCTGGGATGGTGTGTTATTACTCTCGAGTCAGAAATGTCCTCCAAATGCCTAATCCCAAATAATTAAGGTGTGTCGCCAAGTGTCCTGTCCTCAGCCAAACAGCTGGTCACTATCCCTCAAACTTACAATAACTGTATATGTATACACACACACACACACACATATATATATATATGTATATATGAATTTATCCTTTAACCTTCCTGACAATAAATATGTCCAATTTCCAGAATGGCACCATGTTTTTGAGGAGGAAAAGTCCGGTTATCTAATCCAATTCAATCTCCTTTTATATGTGAGCCACTCTAGCTCAGAGACGTTAACCTCACCAAGAGCAGGCAAGAAAGCCAGCAGATGATCTTTCAAAGCATGGTAAATATCACAACAAGAACCTGACTCGTTATACCCTCCTAAGTAAATAACAAGTCCAGGCGGCGCCAGGGTGGTACTTCGGTGCCCCAGTGCACATGCAGAAGACACAGTGAAGCAGAAGCACCCAACATGCAGGAGTTATTATTGCCAGATGCCACTTAATCCCCATCACACTGCAGAGTATAGCTGTATCCCATTTTACAGATGAGGCAGCTCAGCAAAGGGAGGTTAGCACCTGCTTACTGTCTGTCACGGGACTGGAGAGAGGCGAAGTCCAGACTTGAACTCCGCATGCTCCTGCCTAACCATGCTAACAGTGCCCTTCCAGCAGCCCCTTCTCTCTCCCTAAGAAGAAAGAAGGTTTCTTTCCAAAGCTCCGTGCATCCCCACTGCATTCCTAGACCCTCCCTGTGGTTTTCGGATTTCAGGATGAGAGACACATCACCGCTGAGGCTGCAGGCAGTTTTGCAGCATGATACCGAGCTCTGCAAGAAAATCTCAAGAGCGCTCCACCCTCCCGAAACCAAACCCCCAACCCATGCAGAATTTCCCATGGGCTGTGAACTCCCTCCTCCTGCTGCTCTTTCTTCCTCCCCTGCTAAACATGCCTCCATCTTGCCCCCATCCCTCACCCGGTACTTGGTCCTCCTTAACTGGGCTGGCTGGCATGCACAGGATATTAAGAATCAAGAGAGCAAAGGGAACCGAAGTGAAGATGCAGTGGATTCCCAGCATGCAAAGGGCTCCGTGGGCTAGCCAGTGACACCCGGGGTCCAGGCCCTCAGGAGGAAAGCAAAGCACAGAGAGACGGAGGGGCTTTACATCACATGGACCGAGTGGCATCACTCTTCCCTCATTGCCAAAGTATTTTATTTGCTAGTATCGTTTCATTTTCAAGCAGCCCTGAAGTCAGACCCTAGTTAGTCTAGCCTGGGGCAGTTTCTTAACTTACATGGAGCGATACAGGTCTGTACCTCAGAATGTTGGTACAAGCATCAAACAAGGTAGGGGCTGGAGAGACAGCTCAGTGGTGAAGAGCACTGACTGCTCTTGCAGAGGACCTGAGTTCAATTCCCAGCACCCACATAGCAGCTCCCGACTGTCTGTAATCCAGCTCCAAGTATAATCCACCCTCACACAGACATACATGTAGGTAGAACTAATAATAATAACAACAGTAATAATAATAAGAAAGCATTAAAAGAGAACAAAATGGGGAAGAAAGAATCAAGCAAGGTAGCATGTATAAAACTCCAGAAAGATCCACCCCAAAACCTAGTGTGTGGAACATCGTGGGAATGGGGCATGTTGATTTTTTTTTTTTATGTTTGATTCTGTTTAAAGCAAGTTCCAAGTCGGGTGATACCTGAGAAGAATGGGACGGTCTGACTGTCCCACAAATGCCGTCAGTTACTACTGCCAAACTTTATCACTGATGTTAATGGTCCGGCAGACATCCAATAAAAACTATTTCTATCATCCTAAATTTCCTCGTTGCCATGTTTTTAAAAGCCGAGAAACGGGTGCAATTAAGTTTCATATTTTCTCTATCCAAAAATACTACCATTTCAATATGAAATTAATATTTGAAAACTGACGGGACATTTTACACTGTTTTAGACCCCCCTGGCATATATATATTCCCTTTATAACACATCTAAATTCAGACGAGGGTTCCAAAGCCGCATGGGGCTAGTGGCTACCCCACTGGACGGAGCAGTGCTACACCATTAAAGGAAATGCTTAGGGAGATTTTTGCTTTCGGCAAGTGGACGGAATTTAAACGCGGTTTTAATGTTGCCGGCTTAATGCCCGGTGGAGTACCATTCCATGAGCGGCATTCAGGCTGACCTCTGGCAAACCCTGTTCACAAAGCATTGTGGGTAAGGCTTGGATAGTCAGAATGAAAGGCTAACCTCACCCCCCCAGACAACCCTGCAGAGGGTACATTCTCTGCCTCTGAACCACAGGGGGGTCCCAGAGCACATCAATGAGAAAGGTGACGGGCCCAAGCTCTCCCACAATGTCCATACTACACACACTGAGAGCCCTTGGGGATGTCACTGATTCAATTTCCTTCTAACATGGCTCATCTGGTTATAGGATCCAATGACCCTTTAAAAGGCTGCTCTTGTTTAACCTCACACAAAGTTGGGAGACCACATAATCCGACAGGAACCATCAAACATTTAACATCAAAAGAAAATGGACCAAAACACACACACACATAATTCATCTTTAAGCCAGTCTGATTTTATACACACGGATACAAACCTATGGATCGTTACTCTCTCCAGAGTGGCGGCAGCTGTCACCCAAGCCAGCCACCTCCCTGGGACCTGGAGGCAGCTCAGCCTCCACTTCTAATTGGGAACAGAGATACTCCTTGGGTGACTTCCAGCACGATCCATCACACCAGAGACAGCTTCTGTGCAAACCGAAGCAAATCGGTTTCCAAATAAGAAAAAAAAAAAAAAAAAAAAAAAAAAAAAAAAAAAAAAAAAAAAAAAAAAAACACTCTTAGACAAACAGGGATTGAAGCATAGGAAGTCAAAAAAAAAAAAAAAAGAAAAAGAAAAAAGGAAAAAAATGCCACAAATAAAAGCAGAAGAGGGGTAAGAGAATGCCAGGGAAGCACTATGGCTTCTCCCCAGGCTCCGGACAGGGCAGCCTTCCTCACGGGTGCAGATCAAAGCGGTAAGTCTCTGACACAGGTGCCATCCGTCTGCCACCCAACGCACCAAAAGAAAAGCTTCCACTGGGCTGGTGGAGCCGCTGAGCTCATTAACAGGATGCGGGGAGATGAGTCTGAAAGTACGGCATGGGGGCAGAGTGGGTAATTAAATCCCAGGTCATTTAAAAATGCAAACGCCTTGGATGTCACAGGCTCCCTGAGCCTATGCCTTCTCCTTCATTATTAGGCTAAGGATGGAGGGCTGGGAACTGGCAAGTCATATATGGATTATAATAAAATATGCTGTATAAAAAAAAAACAGATTAAGACAGGTCTTCTTTGGGGAAATATACAAAGAGAGAAGCTGTCTGTTGGCTGTCGAGTTTGCAAGAGATACCATCTTTCGGGAGGCTGGGCTCTGCCAACAGACAGGCTGCCCCTAGGGAAATTGTGGTGAAACACCCCGACAAGGCGCATCCATCCATCTATCCATCATGGGCTCCTTCTGACACAGGGGCCTGGAGATAGAGTCGTGGGACAGAAGGGGGCGGGGGAGCCCACAGACAGCAGAAAAAAAAAAATCTCTTGCTAGCGTGTGAGTGCTCAGGGTTTTTTTGTTGTCATGGTTTGTTTTTTTAATGCCTGTCTCTAGTTTTCTTTACAAATACAAATGTGCCATTTTCTCTTCTGGGTGCTTATTATTTAGAGGCGTTAAGCTCATCACATGGCCTTGGATTTATACATCAACTTACACCAAGGAGCAAGGCGCTTAAAAAGCAGGATTTCGTTTATCCCCAGTAGACCACTCGCAGGCTCGTGGAGCAAGAGTGGGAATGATAGGGATAGAGACCAGAGACCTGATTTCCTACTAGAGTAGCGGCAGGTCTTGGAATCCATCTGTTCATTCCCTAGGAAGACCTTTCCTTGGCTGCACTTGACTTCCTGGTTTATGACTCATAAAGCTCAAAATAAATGAGGCTCTCACTGAGGACCTGCCGCCCAGGCTGCAGCCTTCAGGCCCTGTTACAGCTTATGTTAGAATCCCAGGATACCCACAACAGGAGAACCGTCCTGTTCCTCCATTCCCCCGCCCACCCGTGGCCTCTGCTAAACCTGCCCACACTTTTCTAAGTAGACACCTTTAGGTTAGTAAGTTCTAGAATTTGAGATTAGTTCTACAGAGAAGCAATTCCCCGGACCTGAGGCACAAAGAAACATCCATGATATCAAAGGAAGTCACTACGAGACCAGCCCACAGGAGTAAGTACCACGTCACAGGAAGGGCAAAGAGACACATTATGGTGGGAATAAGCTGAGTGGAGACATTCCCAAGATGTGTGGCACCCATTGGAGAAGGTTACAGGTGTTGGGTAGGTCGGATGAATGCACTCTGGAGATAGATGCAATGGGACGGAGGCATGCTGACGGGCTATTAATAATGTATTGTACTTAAAATTGATGGAGATCTGAGTGCTCTCACCACAAAAAAGTCAACTATATGAGGAGATAGACATGTTCATTAGTCTCATCTAATATCTTACAGTGTCCACATATATGAAACATCAGACTGGGTGGGAATGTGGCTCACTGTTAGAGCACTTGCCTACCATACACAAGGTCCTAGGTTCAGTCTCCAGGTTCATACACACACACACACACACACACACACACACATTCATGCATGCAAACACACGCACACAGAAACACAATCCCATAGTATCACACACACATATATATGTGGTACATATACACAGATATATCTATATGTATCTGTATTTGAGTACACACACACACACACACCACTTCAAGCATACCTTTATAAAGCTTGGAAAAGTTCAAACTAAATAGTTCAGGACTGGAGTCATAGCTCAGTTGGTAGAGTGCTTGCCTAGCATGCATGAAGCCCAGTATTATATAAAATTGATGTGGTTAAACATACTTATAAAAATCTAGAGTTGAGAACTCAAGAACAATGGCAATGGGTTTTTGATCCTATTGCACGTATTGGATTTGTGGGAGCCTAGGCAGTTTGGATGCTCACCTTACTAGACCTGGATGGAGGTGGGTGGTCCTTGGACTTCCCACTGGGCAGGGAACCCTGATTGCTCTTTGGGCTGACAAGGGAGGGGGACTTGATTAGGGGAGGGGGAGGGAAATGGGAGGCGGTGGCGGGGAAGAGACAGAAATCTTTAATAAATAAATAAATATAAAAAATCTAGAGTTCAAGACCATTCTTGGCTATGCAGCAAGTTCAAAGCCAGCTTTGTACTACATGAGATCTTGCCTTCAAATAAGTAAAAAGCTGTTCAAAGAGATTGAAACAACTAGTCATTTGGGGGATGAAATCTCAGTTCTGCTACCCTAAACCACAGTTGGCTTCGAATGCCTCATCTGCAAAACTGAGAAGACAAAGTCCTCCTCCCAGTGTTGCTAAGGACCAAATGAGATCGCAGCTACGAAAGGTCAGAAGCCTGGAATTGGGCTCTCTGCTTTCCTCCTCCTCCATCCTCCCTCTTCTTGTGCTCCTTGGCCCAAACTCCTTACCTTACAACACTCTCAGGCTACCAGACATGGTGAGATCCAGCTTTCCCCAGAATGGAGGTGGCCCGGGGAGGAGGAAAGCAACCAGGCTGAATCTGGAGCAGTTAAAGGGATAGAAGACGTGGAGCATGAACAGAGCTCCAAGCGGAGAGCTGGGCCCTGCCCCAGTGCCAGGACGGGTAAAGCCTGCAGCTTTGGAGGAGACCCAGCAGCAGCACAGTAAAAGGTACCCTGCTTCATTTGTTTATTGACAGGTACGTCTGAGTACTTACTATGTACCAGGCTGCCCCAGGCGCTTGGGACATATGGATGAAGCAAAAATCCCCGCCTTCGTGGAAATTACATTCTACTTCATAAGAGACAATGCAGGTGGGGAAGACTATAGGAACTGAGTAACGGCTACAGTCTGACATTTGGTAATTGGTGCTTTGGAGAAAAGACAGAGCAGGGCAGGGAAAGTGGCATGCAGGGGTGAGAGGAAGGCGGAGATACTTTTAAATCGTGGACCTGAAAGAGGAGTGAGAAGGAGCCTGTTCTGAAGTCCACGCAAAGACATCCTAGGCAGAGAGCCATTTGTGCATGTGCCCTGAAGCTGCCATTGCCTGGAACACACACAGTGAGTCAGGACTCAAAGGACGTTAGCTCACAGACTTACAGGGATTCTGAAGTGCTGCGTAGGTGGCAGTAAGCATACCAGCTTCCACCCTAAGTGTGACGGTCAGTCACGGAGGGCTTTGAGCAGAGTGGCACAATGGTGCCTATGTAGTAACAGAGTCGCCCTGAAAGGGGGCAGGTACAGAAATGGGGAGAGACCAGTTAGGAGATTCTGTACTACACACGGAGCCCCAGGATAAGCCCCAGGATAAGCCCCAGGATAATGGGGACAAAGCTCTGTCCTCAGGGACCTTAGATTCTCCTTGTCAGACCCATCCGGATTACACTGGGCAGGAATCCCCTGGAGCCCAAGCAAGGGGGCTTCCCTACATAGCAAACCTGTCCCAAGGCCAGAAGATGTCCAATGCTAAGGGGACCAAGGTATGGATTTTTATCTGGGCAAGCCCACAGAACAATGGTTCTCCAGGAAGAAAGTAGACCAGCCTCCCCAGCGCAGAAGACAGACCCGGGCAAACGGGCTTGCCCTAACAGATGGCACTGCAGCTCTCCGCCCTAGCAGACCTGCGGGAAGATGATGATAGTAAAAGTGGACAATGGGTCCCTCAGCCAGGTTCCTAGAGCCCTGCTCAAAGTAGAAGATGCTAGAACGAGGCTTTGGGGGAAAACTCAGAAGGATAATGTGTTCCTGATCCAGACCAGACAGAGCACGACTTCCCTGCCGTGCAGCAATTTGTCTGCAGTAATCTCATCCCTGACACTGAGGAGTATTGCAGGGTTAGTGGAGGTCTCTGGGCTCTCTCCACGGCGTCTGGAGAGGCTACATCTCTGTGTCTCCTCATGCTGCCTCCCTACCACGTGACCCGTCGACTGCTCCTAAGAAGCTACCGTTATCCATGTTTCACGCATGAAAAAATCAAGATCTGATCGTCGAGGGAACTTGCCCACGCTCCTAAAGCTACTGGTTGGGGGAGACTGAACTTGAACCCAGGCCTTGGGGTATCTAGTCAGTGGTTTTTCTCCAATAGATTATGAGGATAGGAAAGGGCACCGGAAAGGAGTCTACAATCTGTGACGAAATAGAGGCTCAGGACAATGATGGAGCCAGACAGGAAGTTCAGCTCTGGGCCAAGGCTTCTCCTCCCCCCTCAGCTTCTCTCTCTGTGAAAGGACCTACGAGAGCTCAGGATCCTCTCCCGGCATCATTAAACAAATCTTTAGCATCCTTCTACCATGCACCAGGCCGGGGGCTGGCTGCTAGTGATGCAGGTGAAGAAGAGGATGGGTCCTGGCCCTATACCTGTCCGTGAGAAGAGGTGTAGGAGGTGGGTGGGGGTAATGGCAGACTTATGTGATTCTCAGGCCTATGCTCCCATCTCTAAACCTGGCCCTCTAGCCCATCTATAATATGAAGCTTTGGAAGCTACAGCAGCCATGTGGCTACCCTGCCCACCGCCAGCTGTAGGCCTGCATTCCTTCTCAGGAACACAAGTAGTGCCAAGGCTGCCTAAATTCTGCCAACCCCAGTTCTGCCCCTGGTGTCTCAGGGGAGCCCAGGAGCAGGTCCCAGGGACACAGACAGTTGCAACATGAAGTGGGCTGGCGGCCTGCCCACCTCTCCCCAGCTCTCTCACTCCTGGGAGTAAGCGCCACCGGGAGCAGAAGAGGCAGCCAATGCAGGCATCTGCGATGGCTGCAGGCTCTGACATCGCAGGGAAGAGATAAACGACAGGTCATTTCCCCTGATGCACTCAAAGGCATCCATTCTCCTGGCCACTCCATGCCCAGACACCCCCACACAGAGGCTGATAAACACTGACAGATGGGGGTGGGCGCCCATGTCCTTCTCCCTTGGAAGGACACAGCAGCATCTGTGGCAGACCCAGTAGAAGGTCACACTGGCCACTGCTGGCTCACACCTAGCTCCGGGCTTTCCTTGTCTCTTCTTCACTGCCCTCCCTTGTGCCCACCCCCTCCCATACACCCTCCTGCTCATCCATCTAAGGAGTGCCTGGCAGAGGGGGAGGGCTGGGGGGCACTGGAGCCCGCCGACAGCCCCATCAATCTCAACCTACATGCTTGGCACATCAGCGTGCCTTAAGCTGTTCCTGGACGGGAGGGTGTCGGAGGAGCCGGGGGAGAAGAGAAATCACATCAAGCATCAGAGAGCAAATGGTGGAAGAAGCCCAGAGACTATTAAAATGTGGGCCATGTACAGAGACAGTAGGGAACTAATTAAGATGCAGGATTTGCAAACGCTGGGGAAGTTGGCCACGGCCTGCTCCCATCTGTAGAGTTCTGGCAGTTCCGCGCAGAGGGGCCAGCACCCTAGGCAGGCTCGGGCCTCCTCTTGGACCTTTCTATTGAGGACACCCCTCTAAGGGTCTTTGTAACCGGCTTGTTGGCTGGCTTATGGCTTTCTCTGTTTGGGGGCATCTGAGCTAGCCTCCTTCGGGGTTCCTGCCCTCCTGTCAGTTCCCCCTGCAGCCCAAGGAGGGAAGTAAGTATATCCTGCTCATTCATCCCCAGTCATTGAAAAGCTGCCCAAAACAAGAAAGCAAGGAGAAAGAGCCCGTTCCTGGCCGCCTTCCCTCCTGTTACCCTTGGAATTCAGCAAGGGAGGCAAAGAGCCTGCTGGTACCCTGGCATTGCAGGCCAGAGGCACTGACAGGGGCTCATGCTGTCAAGGAGCAGGAGAGAATCAGACCCCCTGAGTCTGGGGAGCGCCAGATGAATGCGTGCATCAGGTCCTGGAGAGTATGACGCCAGTCCTGACCTGCTCCCTTCAGTGCCTCTTCTCAGCTTCACTATAGACCCTTGAGAAATTAACATCCTAATCTGCACCACAGTTTCCTATCCTCTAAAAGGAAGATAATATCTTCCAGAGACCATAGGGACTATACAGGTCTAGAGCTGAAAGATGCTAAACTAGCTGAGCATTTAATCCAGAGGGATATTAAGGAAAAGTTTGTTATCAACCCTTTTCTTTCCTTCATAAACACACACACGCAAAATGTTAAAGGATTTTTTATGAATGGGCTTGTTTTCCCACTATCTGCCCTTCTCCTCAAGGACAGAGCTCAGTTCTTGGGGGTGTGACTTCAGGAGGCCTCTCACTAGCCCCAAATTTCCTGTTGTGACATCTCTACATGGCAAAACGCCTTGGGCTGCCTCTGTGGCTACGTGCAAGCTACAGTGAATACTGCACTCGGTTGTAAGGCAGCTGAGAGAAATCGCGCTGTGTGTGCTGTCCTTCAGACACCAGGCGCGGGGGAGCCTGTGGGCCTTTTACTCAAGATAGATTGGAGCGGGGAATGGGAGAAGCCCAGAGGTCCAGGACAATATGGATGCCCTGAGACTCCAATGAGCTCTCCCCAGCTTGCAGCCCCTTCCCACCCCACACCACACATTTGTCTTCCCAACAAGAAATAAACGTAGGAGGCATGACATATTCACAGTTGCCAGACTGTGGAGCCCCTCCATCCGGTTATAACTCTGGCCAGGAACGAATGACTTAATGGCAGCCAGTTGGGGCTCCCTTTGTCCCCACTCAGAGAGCCTCCTCACTGGAGATGAGCTGTGTCCTTCAGGGAGTGTGGGGGAGCCAAGTCAGAACCTTCTCTAGACAGCCAAACGCAGCCTCCCTCCCTGTGTACAGACCCGGCTTTCTGACAACCCACCAAGCTTGGTCAAGACACAGGGACAGCCATCTCGCACCTAGCCCGTGAGGCTCTGCAGGGACCTCAGAGAGGACAGGAAGACGAACAGGAGGTTGGCATGATGCTCACTGTAGCCTGCCTTCCTCCTCTTCCATGTCAGATCTGACGTGGTGGATCCTCATGACATGGGGCACACAAGTTCGGGGCAGCAACCCTCAGTCCACACAGCCCAGGGTCCTCATCCCACAAGCAAATAAGATGCTTCAGGATGGCAGCAACAGGGAGCCCAGGAGTCTTGAACACTGCCAGATTCCTAGGGCATGTCCAGGAGTGCCCACCCCAGGAATGTGAGAAGCTGGGTTGGCTGCCTTCCAACAGAAAGTCCCTCCTCTAATATCTGTATATTTAAAGAGATTTGGGTCAAGATTAATAAATCATTGATTTTTAGCAAGCTTTGTCCAAAGACTATTATATGATGTCATACAATTTGTTTCTCCCGGTTATCCATATATCTTACACATCTTTGATTTTCTTGAGTCATTTTTTAAAAAATTTGTGTGCATACGTGTGTGTATGATGGGAGACACACATGCCATGGCACACGTGGAAGTCAGAGGACAGCTTTGTGGGGCTGGTTCTCTCCTTCTGCCTTTCCATGGGTTCTGAGCATCGAACTCAGGGCAGCGAGCACCAGTTCAGCCACCCTGTTGTCCTTTGAGTCACACTTTTAAGAGGCAAAATAATATTCCATTTTATGAACGCAATATGTAACTAGCGAGGCCGCATCAAAGGGTTCTATAATGCTTTTTAAACTTTGCTTACTATGATTATGAGCAATGTCACAATAACTATATTTATATTTAAGCAAATATGTTTGAGGTTTAGATAATATGTATCTAAAATTAAATGTCACCTACTATGTGTGGTAGTTGGGATAAGAATGGCTCTCATAGTCTCTTTTATCTGAATTCTTGGTTCTCAGTTAGTAGAACTTTTTGGAAAGGTTGAGTAGGTATGTCCTCGCTGGAGGTGTACCTCTGGACCCACTCCAGGCCTTCTCCCCCCCCCCCCTCTCTCTCTCCTCACCTGTTACCTATAGATCAGGATGTAAAGCTCTCAGCTACTGCTCTAATGTCATGCATGCCTGTTTCACACCATGATGACCGTGAACTAACCCATTAAAAGTGTGAGCAGTCCTCAATTAAATGCCTTCTTTTGTAAGAGTTCCTGTGTCATGGCATCTCTTCACAGCAATACAATAGTAACTAAGACTATGCATGATAGATCCCGAGCAACAGAATGTCTAGTCCAATGGGTATGTGCTTTGTGGGTGCATGTGCATATGTTCATGTTCATGTGTGTATTTACGCACATTTGTGTATATATTTGCACAGGTATGTCAATGCACATTGCATATGTGTGCACATGGGTGTGGAGGCCAGAGGTCAATGTTGGTTTCTTCCTCAGTCACTCTCCATCTTATTTTTTCTCTGTTTTCTTATGTGGATTTGTGGTGGGTGGGTGTGTGGGTGGGTGGGTATGGGTGAGCACACGTGTACATGAAAATGTCTGACAACAACCTGCGGGAGTATGTTCTCTCCCTTTACTATGTGGGTCTGGGAAGCAAACTCAGGTCGTCAGACTTAAAATAACAAACACCCTCTTCTGCTAAGCCATCTAGCCACCTCCACTTCACTCCACCTTTTTGAGATAGGTTCTCACTTTCCGTGGGGCAGAAAGGTCCATGAAGCCTCCTGCCTCTGCCTCCCTAGCACCGAGGTTAGAGGTGCTTGCATGGCAGCTCTTCACTGAGTCATCTTCCAGCTCTGAGCTAGTACTTTTTAAACACTGAAGGTGCTGTTAAGACTTCCCTCCAGCCCAGCACTCAGGAGGCAGAGGCAGGCGGATCTCTGTGAGTTCGAGGCTAGCCCAGTCTACAAGAGCTAGTTCCAGGACAAGCTCCAAAGCTACAGAGAAGCCCTGTCTCAAGAAAAAAAAAAAAAAAGACTTCCCTCCACTGCCACAGGTAAAGAGGACCATATTCCTCCTTCTCCCTCTCTGTTTCCCCCACTGCCACAAGTATACATGTATGCATGTGTGCACACACATATAAAGAGACTCACATACATACATTTACACACACTTATACATATATATACACACAGACACATATGCATACACTTATTCATACATATATATACACACACATATACACTTACATACTCAAAAATATATAGACACATGTACACACACACACACAGAGCTGATCCAATAGGAACTTGTAACAAATTCTCCAGAGACTCCAATAGTGATTCTCCTGTGAGTCACACTCAACGGTTTCAATCAAAACTCTGAGCTTTCTTGGAGACCAAATCAAATAAATGGAATGGAATAAATCTAAGAATTGACCAATTTTTTTAAATCATCAAATCATCCTGTTTTGAGAGAACACATCCCAGGAAAGGGAAGAGATCCCCTGGATAGAAACCGCATCTTATAAATGACGAAAACAGAGATGCTAAGAGGTGAGCAAACAGCACCTCCCATGATGGCACCAAAGAGGGGCTGCATTCTTCCACCCACCAGAGACAGAGTCCTTTGGTGGGAATCCAGCCAGTGACAGTGTCACCTTGGACTTTGCCCCAAAGTGCCTCTGTTCTCACTGAGGCCCATGCTAGAGGATTGTTCCTGAAACTTTGGCTCTTTTGAAAAACCCAAGTGTTAGAATGGGGAGTTCGCTCTAAAGTGCTTGCATGCAAACATGAGGACCTGAGTTCAATCCCTAGGACCTATATTTGCAAATAGATAAGCTCTAAAAGCTAGGCTTGATTGCATGTCCTTGTAATACCAGCACTGGGGAGGCAGAACGAGAATTCTCAGGGCTTACTGAGCAGCCAGACCACCTGAATCAGCAAGCTCCAGGCCAATGAGAGACCCTGTCTTATAAAGCAAGGTGGGTGGTTCCTGAGGAACGACACCCAAGCTTCAGAATACAAGTACACCCACATGGACACTCAAACATACACTCATATACATGCAAACACACACACACACACAAAATCAAATGCCAGCCTGAGTCATCTCCAGGAAGATCGTGGCATGCTGCTTTGATGGTATTTCATCTGGGCCATTTCCAGGTGCTAGGCTAAGACCACTGACCCCAGGGCCAAAACCACTGGTGGGCATCTTTTCTCACCACTTCAAGGGGTCTGGGTGTCTGGAGTAGATGTGATTTCACAAAGCAGGAACAAACATCTCTGAGAAGCACGTATAATTTTAAAGTTTCTGATTCCTGACCTGGGCTGTTTATTGTCTCTCAACACCTGAGCCCTGGCTAGAAAAGGCCTCACAAGACAGAACATCTGTACCCATGGGAGATAAGGACACCCCTAAAGGGCAGCACTCACAGAGCTATGGCTCCTCTCTCCAGAGCTGGCCCTGCTCTCGATTACTGAGCATCTTTGTTCTGGGTCTTTCTCCCTGGACAGTCATTTCCACCTCGTGCCTGGAGCAGAGACTCTCTAAGTCTTTCCAAGAGGCACAGATACAGTCACTGTGCACCAGAGGAAACTGCTACCAAAACCCGCCAAGCCTGCCTTCTCCCTCAGTCGTCAAGGCAGGTCTCCAGCCCCTATAAACACTGTGGCTCCCACCGGACCATGGACAGGAAGCAGACGCTGGGAGGCTAGGATGCCCAATGCGAATCTCTGCAGACAGACCGATCAAACCCTCAAAAATCACTTTTTGCCTCAGTCCCCCGAGCAGCGGTCCATGGCTTCTTAGACACATCATCCACACGGTAAACAGCCTTGGCTCCGTCCACAGGTTGACTGCTCTCGCCTATGAAATAAGCTTAAAACACTGCTCCCCTCCATCCCTCCCTAAGCCCCTGTGTGAGGTAGAAGCTGGTATCTGCCGAATGGGAAAGCTTCAAGCTTCGGAAAGGGCTTTGCCAAGCACTATGCTAATCAGAAGCCACCACTGAGGTGGTGACTCAGGCCCCTGGAGGACAAGAATTTGTGGAGCAGACAAAAACCCAGCCAGCTCTTCAGGCCTCCCTAGAGCTTTTCTGCCCCAGCTGGGGAAGGGGTCTGTCCTGCTAGGTGCTGAGTCTGGTACTCCCTACAAGAAGAAGGGCATGCTGTACACACCGCAAGGCATACAGCCTCACAGCAGTTTTGGGAACCCAGATTTACTGTTCTGTGTATCGGTTTTTCATTTTGGCTTAAGCTAGCCAGGTATGGGCTTCTAACACTTATGACTTGTGTGTCTGAATATTCAATAGGTATATTAATTTTATAATCATAAAGTAAATGTCTAAAGAGATCTCTCTGCCGCGTGAGGCAGCAGAAAAGCCCTGAACAGGGACGCAAGCAATTTGGATTCCCTGCTGGGCCCATAGGAAATTCCTGTGTGACTTTGAATGAGTTTCTTAACCTGGCTGGGTTGCAATAAAGTAAGACACTGGGGTTAATGATGCCTTTTATTCCTTTGCGCTAGATGTATTTGATTTTATGACATCCTGTGACAAGTAATCTTTTTCTTTTCTTTCATTTCTTTCTTACTTCTTAGTTGGGGTCTCATTGTGTATTCTTGGCTGTCCTGGAACTCGCTCTGTAGATCAGGCTAGTTTCAGACTCATAGAGATCCACCTGCCTCTGCCTCCGGAGTGCTGAGATTAAAAGTGTGTGCCACTGTGGCCAGTGTATTCTTCCATTTTTGTTATTGGTTTTGGGTTTTTTTTTTGTTGTTGTTATTGTTAGTTTGTTTTATTTAGACAGGGTCCCATATAGTCCAGGCTGACCTAGAACTCACAAAAAAAAAAAAAGAAAGGAAGGAAGGAAGGAAGGAAGGAAGGAAGGAAGGAAGAAAGAAAGAAAGAAAGAAAGAAAGAAAGAAAGAAAGAAGAAACACCTCAGGCTGGCCTCAAACATTGATTCCAGATACTACCAC
The DNA here is from genome assembly GCF_014885135.2 of Alexandromys fortis. Taxonomy (NCBI): domain Eukaryota; kingdom Metazoa; phylum Chordata; class Mammalia; order Rodentia; family Cricetidae; genus Alexandromys; species Alexandromys fortis. The sequence continues at coordinate 1,680,730 of NW_026068031.1, forward strand.
TGCCACTGCCGCTGCTGCTGCTGCTGCTTGGGGTCACACTCTCCTAGAACCACACTGACCGACACAGCTCCATTGGCTACCTGTGTCTATTAGGTACTTGAAGTGTGGTTAGATCAAAATGAGACACTGCAGAGTGCCAAACACACACCGCCATTCAAAAAGAAAATACAAGCATAGAACAAAAACAGCGAAGAACTTCCATCATCCCTAGACTGATGCATGCTGGGAGGGCAGTACTCGTGCTGACCTCGCGGTCCTGATCACACTGAGGAAGGTGGCTAGAAGTCCAGCCATTCATCTGCCGTTTTCACCTGTCACCTTGACCCATTCACTGGGTAGAGTCCAAAGCAGAAGCCACCATCCCAGCATTGAGGGGTTCCAGTAGAAGTAAGGACGTCACACGCTGAGTGGAGGTTGGGGGGTCAGGTGACATCTGCCTTGACTCCATCATGTTGCAACCCAGACACAGATGTGAAGACAGCCGTGTGTCTGAAGTGTCACAGGTGGGTCAAAGCAAAGAAGCCTGCACCCCAGGGATGAACTGGACAACCTGACTCTCGCACCCCCAAAGCAAGTTCCAGTTTTAACAAGCTAGCCTTTCATCCCTGAAAGTCACACAGAGGGGTGTGGGAGGTGTTCCCCCAGGACATCCTTTCTTCTTTGGGAAAACACACCTGGGTCAAGGTATCTTTGTGGAGGCTGCAAGGAAGAGAGGGAGCTGAACCAAAGCATTTTTGTTTTTGGTGAGGGAAATCACTGAGGGCTGGCCCTTATGGCTGCTGGCTTTGCTTTTCAAGGGTGACAAGAGGGACAAAAAGAGATGGCACAACACTCCAACATCCAGGGAAACTTGAGGCCAACAGGACGCGTACTGACATAGAAGGAGCACACGCATGTCTCTGTGTGCCACATGGGTACCAGGCTTTTACTGGAAACACGTTCTGTTGGGTTTATTATTATTTTGTTTTTATTTTATTATTATTCATTTATTATTGTTTTGTCTTGCTTTTTCTTGCAGTATAGGGATTGAACTCCAGGCCTTGCCCATACCAAGCAAACTCTCTACTACTGCGCTACAACCCCGGGCCAAGAAACTCGCCATGTGGACACAAGAGCAACGGGTCTTGCCTTGGGGAGCTCAGGGCCTCCTCACCTCTGCCACTGGCCCAACTGAGCTCCATAAGATACTCACCAGGCTTTATTTCCAGGAGTCGCAGCTTTGGGTCTTCTGGCGGGTGCAATCGTCGCTTCTTGCGCCAGCAGCGGGCAGGGTACGTGTACAGCTGACCCGGAGCCAGGCCTGTGGAAAGACAATGTAAAGGGAAAAGGCTATAGACCAGAAAGGACATTATAGACTACCCTGCCTAACCTGTCACTCACAGAGAGAGAGACAAGGAGAGCCCAGAGAGGCTAAGTAACTTGTTAATGTCACCCGGTTGGTCACAGAGCAGCCAAGGTATAACTAGCATGTCATCCCAGACCTCAACTCCATCTATCCCATCATAACCTTCAGCAGGCCCCTCGCCAGGCAGAGCAGCCACCTTTTGTAAAAAGGTATTATCTGGCCTGCAGAGACTTGTAAACCACCAGGCTTGCAAGGCAGTGGCCCTGTAGTAACTGTCTTCTGTCCGGGGCCAAGTTAAATAAGCTCCCTTCAGAGAGGAACAGCAGAAGCCAATGAACCTACCTGAGTCTAGACTAAGAAGCGTTTCAAAGACACAATGTCATAAGAACCAGCTCTGCTCACCGCATCCTGCCACTGCCAGCTCCGGGCCATTTGCAGAGGCCAGAAGACACGGGCAACTCATGGAGGCGTGCCCTGCCCTAGACACCCACTTGCATAGCGTATGCTCCTTGACTTCCTAGTCCATACACCAGGCCTCACACAAGGAAATGGGCAGAAGTCCATAGGGTGGCCAAGCACACACTGTCTCCCAAAAGCAGTCCCTGTCTACATCTGGCTTCTAATCCCACCAGCTTCGTTTCTATGCCAACCATTCTGCATGCACATATCACATATTAATACACACATACACAGACACACAGTTGTGGGGTGGGAAGACGGCTCAGTGGGTAGAATACTTGCTACCCTAGCATGAAAACCTGAGTTCAATTCCCAGCCAGAGGGCACATTCCTATAAACCCCAAGTGCTAGGTATGAGAGATAGAGACAGAGGGACCCCAGGGCCTTTCTGGCTAGCCGGTAGAGCTGAAAGAGCAAGCTCTAGGTTCACTGAGTGACCCTGTCTCAAATAATAAGGTGAAGGGCGATGAGAAAGATACCCAAAGTCAATCCCTGACTTCCACATGCATGCATGAGTAAGCACACATGTACATGTACACATACACACAACAACACCACCCTGATAAAAAAAAAAAGTTAAGAGGAAGAATGGCTTCCCTTGACTGACAACCATACCAGCAATAAAGAACCCAAAATGACCATGTAACTTTGTATGATAAGTATCATTTTAATGATACAGTTGTTTTTCAGGATGGTAAATACATTGGAGGTACGTATCTCCACCCCACTGATTCTCAGGAAATATTAAGGCTGGAGTCGGGAAGGTTTAAGGATAGGCCTGCACCAGATAGATAGAAAGTTAAAAGAGTCAAATTAGTTACTTGAGCTACAGGGACATAGAGATACAGGGCAGGACATGGAGACAGGGGCAGACATGACCTTGCTCTGAGAGAAAGCACCCCCAGAGATGGCTCCACGTTTCTGATGTGACTGGCCTGAGGAAGATGTTATCTCTAGCCCTGTCATACCTGAGTAGACGCATTCACTCAGGCCCCATCCAGACATTCAAGCTGCTTCTGGGGAAGGTCCCTCAGGAGCGTAGCAAGGACCCACTACTCCACATCACAGAACAAGTCCCAGAAATCACTTGGGGCTAGTGATTCTAATCAGCTGAAATGGCAAGAACCTGGAGAACTCAGAAATTCCAGAGCCTGAAATCCACACCAGACCTCTGATCTGAAGCAAGGAACGCCTTGAAGAGACTACAACAACTGTTTTTAAGGAACTTTCTAGGTTGTTTGAATGCCTACTGAAAACATCTGGAGGCCTGAACAGTATCTACTAGCTGCTTGCCTGTGCTCTCTCATGTACCAAGACTGGTTTAATGGAGTTTTCTGTGGGATCTGAAATTCCTCCTATTTCCCCCAAGGTAATATAATTAATTGCCCACATGCTAGTGTCTCCTCTACTGGTTTTGAAAGAGCTGGGACGGCAGGAATCCTGCCATCTCTAGGGTCCCCTATATTTAGCACACCACACTTGGCAGCCGCATCTAGAAGTCATCATATAAACTCAGCCAGAACTAATCAAGATTTAGAAATACAAGAAAGAAGAACCACTGGCCCTGCTAGTTCAGGCTCCAGGGTATTCTTTCACCTAGACACAAACCATTCAAGAAGGGCTGGGGATATGACTCAGCAGGAGAGACCTTGCCGATCAGCTACAGGACCCTGAGTTAGGTTCCCAGAACAAGAAAAGAAAGTGGCTTGTTTGACAAACCATCCAAGGACTCTGGAGGGTGGGCTCTGGCCGCAGTTCTGAGCCCACCTACCTCTGTGTGGCCATCTCTGTGCCGTGGGTTTTCTCCTTGCTCCGTCCTCTTCGCTTCCTGGTATTTCCAACCTGAACTGAGACTGCTAAATGAGAAGCTGGTCCTCACCAGCACTCTCAAAATGTCTAAGGAGCCAAAATTTGAAAATGCCCACACCTGTCTAGGTACTATATGCTCTCTACACTCTAGCCCCTGCCCTGCGGGTTATTGGTATTCAAGATGCCCTACTGGTAGCTTACATCCACTCTCCTGAGGAGCTAAGGTTAGCAATGGAGTGGATGTGGAAGAGATGCTGTTTTTACTCTCTCTAGCTTGGAGAAGCCCTGTGGTGCAGAAGAACCTCGCATGCATGAGCTTTAGAAAACACCACAGCCCCCAGCAGAGCCTGTCTCCCGCCTATAAGGTCAGGTCATCGGTAACGCCTACCTCGGGGGAGTCTGATGGGAATTAACTGATGTTTAAGAGGAATCTCTCTGCAACCGTGAAGACTGGATGGGTGTCAGCTGTTGGTCATCACAAACTACTTGACAGAGATGATTCTTGAACACCGTGCCCATGTGACAACCTTGCCCTTGCCGCTGCTTGGCTCTTCAGCTACCAGGACGGACACGTGCTTCTCTTGTAATTTTGCTTTGAATCCACCTTGTCTCAACAAGTTAATATACCCCAAAGCTGCTTACTCTCTTTCCTCACCCTGCCTGACAGGCTGACGGGCACCAGGGCCGCTTTATATAGGACCAACACATTCCACCCTACACTTGCCCTTATGGAGGGAAAAGCAGGGCCCCGGGAGACTGATGCTGTTTATGTCATTAGGACAGGAGACACATAACTCAAAGGCCTGGCGGAGAGGCGGGGAGGCGGGGTAGTGGGAGAGGAAAGGAAAGGATGGAGCCACAGCCATGGTCAGAGAAACTAACCTTGAGACCTGAGCCTAGGGTTAGGGGTGGGTATAGAGGAGAGGAAAGAGGGGGCAGGAGAAAAGAGGGGGACCAATCCTCCCCAGGAACCAAGACCCCCTCTGCAAACGGCAGCACTGTTGCCTAGAGGAGCGGCCTGTGCGAAAGCAGAGGCGTGACAGGCACACTCGTACAGAAACATGCACACTTGCTGGGAGAACCGGTTCCCTAGAAAACTGGGCTGCGTTGAGCCTGAGGCTTAAACGGCCAGCAGGTCGCAGACAAATACCTCGCTATCCACAGAGTCCAAGTCTGGGTCTGAGTCTCTCTGGCAACGCCTGAGCTAGGAAGCACTGGGAAGATGGAGTGACACAGAGAAAGCACAGGAAGAGACTTCAGTGGAGCAGAAAAGGACTGAGTGAATCCCTCTCGCTCCAGCCAGAGTCTAAGTGGGGAAGTTCAAGTCCACTGCGGGAAGGTTTTTTCTGCAACACCCCAAAGGTAGACCCATGGCTGTAACCCAGCCTTCTCTGTAAGGGAAAGAAAACTCATACATTCGCAGAGCAGTGTGTTAGACAACACCTGTGGTACCCTGCCTTTATTTTGAATCCAGTTTTACCTCCCAGGACTTAGGCCAGTCTGTCCACCTCCTCTCCCAACAGTCACCAGAAATCATCTCCGTCCCATGTACCATGTATCCACTCATGCTGAAAGGAATCAGTCAAGAGCCTGAGGAATCAGAGAGGAATGGGAACACAAGGAGGAGGTAGGAGCATCTGCTTGAAACCAGACGACCAGATCGGAGATCACAGATGAAGAACCCAGATATTGCTACCCATTCACCTGTCTGCAGCCCTACGCAAGCCAGGCACATGAGAAGGCACACATGAGGTGAGCTCCTTCACATCTCGCTCCTTGTCACCACAATGGGTCATTAATGGCCTTCACATTTACAAACAGATAGTGACATGCATTGGGAATTCTTCACCAAGACCGGGCATCGAGTAGTTCTTGAACTTTTAAATCTGAACTAGAATATCCGAGATATGCCAAGGCAATTAAAATGGGGGGAAATGCCTGCATAAAAAAATTTTGCACAGAAAACTCATATTATAGGGGCTCTATCTGTGCCCCTGGTTGAAAAACATCCATTTGGACCATCCTTACAGGAATGAAGAGATGAACACAAGGCCCCAGGTAGATCATGAAGAGTGAGCAGGCATGTTTCGTGAGCACACCAGGGTGTCACCCTGGAGTTCTGCCTACTCTCTCCGCTTAGCTAAAAATCTGACCTGTTTTCAAGGTCACGAGCATTCCTGGATCATCCCTAAATGCTGAGAGTCTGGGCACTGGCGCTGTGCTCTGAAATTTAGTCCACATAACTGGGGACGTCCCTCCTGCTTGCTCTAAGATTCTATCCTGGTGTCCCTTGTAAGTGTCAAGACTACCCTGGCTTTGGCAACATGGAAATGTGGCCTGCTGCTTCTGGCCCAGGGGTTCCCAAGCTTCATCCCCATCACTCTTAAAGCAGGCACAGCACCAGATGCTGACATTGAACACACTTTCCTCTTAGGGCAGAAACCCCATGAGACATCAAAGGCTAAGGGTGACCTTGTAACTAGTTCACAATCATACGGATACTAACGGAGTCTGCGTCAGAGCAGAGGCGCTAAGCCTATCCTCTCCACCCTACCCAAGTCTCAAAGGGTCTCCTATCGTATGCCCACAAACAGCAGGATTAAAGCTGAGAGTTCTGCTCTCTAGAAAGCAGCTCCCCACACCAAGATCCCAGGCGAAGAACGCCAGTCCCTCTGCCCATGGCCACCAAACCCTGTCCTGCGGAATGCACGTTCCTATCACATCATATCTTCAGCGTCTCCACCTCTAACTGTTCAGAGAGAGCCTGCCTCCCAGGCACAGAGAGGCATTGTAACAAGGCATAAGAAACATGAAGAAGCAGAAAATCCCAAGGACCCACTATCTACATTCATCAGAAGAACTTGTTTTACAAGTATTAAGATTATGCCAAGAAGGTATATAGTTTTAATCCCAGCATTCAAGAGGCAGGATCTCTGTGAGTTCAAAGCCAGGCTATACTAGACTACATAGTAAGTTTCAGGCCAGCCACTTTATAGTGAGACCTGTAAGAGAGAGAGAGAGAGAGAGAGAGAGAGAGAGAGAGAGAGAGAGGAAGAAAGAAAGAAAGAAAGAAAGAAAGAAAGAAAGAAAGAAAGAAAGAAAGAAATCAGACTCCTATACTGTTGAAATACTCTGTTCTTAGAAATATATCTACCATTCTACTCCACTACAAAGGACACAGGGTTTATGACATCATAAAGAAGTCGATATTGCTAGCTAAACTCTGCAAGTATTCCCCCTTTGACCTACCAATTCCAGTACCAAGAATCCCTAAATGTAAAAATGTATACTCACTGTAGCATAGCAAATGTCCTCCTTTAGGGGCCTGCTTAAGTAAACAACAAAGCATACACACAGAGGAGATGTGTGGTGGCCCTGCTATACACCAGCACTAATTCCAGCCCAGGGTGGGAGAGGCTGGTGAATGGGGAGTTCAAGACCAGCCTCAACTACAGGATCACTGAAACCCTATCTTGAAAGTAGGGTGCTAGGGATGTGGTTCAGTTGTTAGAGTGCTTGTGTGGTGTACACACACATGCACACACATACACACACACACACATATCCCTGGATTCAAACCAGATATGGCAGAGTATTCCTATAAAAAACTGGCCTTGGGATATATAATAAGAAATACATTATCTTTGGTCCTCCTTTTCCGGATTCCCTAAGTGTCTTCTTGTAGACTAATAAGATCACCACTGATTGGAGTTTCTGTCTAACCTCAGATTGGGAATGTTGCCAGGGATACAAAACATACAATTATCAGGCTGGAGCCTCCAGTCTCCTCCAGACCTTCAGCCTCTAACTTCTGCCGTTCCATGTCTGATCTCCAAAGGCACTGGGAGCTGAGCTCATCACTAACAATCAACGTCATGAGCAGCCATGCCCACCTAATGAAGGGGCCACAGAGCCCCACAGGGATGAAGTTCAGAGCACGCTGGTTGGTTGAGCACAAGTACCAGGAATGTCACAGATAGAGATGGCAAAGCCCCTCCTCACCCCTTGCCCTGGTACCTCTTTCATATAGTTCATTTTTAATAACTATTTTACTTTTTACTTATTCTCTGAGAATCTTATACAGTACGTTTTTATAATATTCTCCCCACCCTCCACAATTCTTCCTAGATCCTCCCCCAATATCTCTACCCACTCAACTTCACGTTCTTTCTAAGAAAGAAAAAGGGGGGAAGAAAGGAAAGAAGGAGGGAGGGAGGGAGGGAGGGAGGGAGGGAGGGAGGAAGGAAGGAAGGAAGGAAGGAAGGAAGGAAGGAAGGAAGGAAGGAAGGGAGGAAGCCACTAAAACAACCATGGAGTCTGACTAGTGTTGGCCATCTTCTTTGGAGTATGGCGCCTGCCCTGCAGTGTGGCTGATAGACCCAGTGTCACTCCACTGAAGAACACTGATTTCTCTCTCCCAGCAGCTACCATTTTCAAATAACTTCTTGGCTGTGGGCGGGACTTCATGCCCACTTCCCCTCCCTCACTCTGGGATTTTTGCCTGGTTCGGGCTTGTGTGGGTTTTGTGCACGCTATTCCAGTGTCTGTGAGTTCATATGTGCACCCTCCCTGTAATGTCTGGAAAATGCTGCTTTCTTACAATTATCTTCCACCCCTGGCTCTTCCAGCCTTTACCCCATCTCTTCCATGTGGACCCTGGAGCTGTGAGGGGAAGCTTGTGTTAAACACACCCCACTCAGGCCTGAGTGCGTCAAGATCTCTCACTCTCTGAACATTGCCCAGCTGTGGGTCTCTGTATTAGTTATCATCTACTGCAAGAAGCAGCTTCTCCGATGAGGGTTGAGCGATGCATTGATCTGGGTCCCTGCCAAGTGTGGTGTCTGTGAGCTCCTTGGCGTAGGAATACTACAAATGAATGGAGATGAACAGAGAAGGGCTGAGGAGGTCATGTATGGGGATGAGTCCCAGGGAATGGAGACGGCTGAGGTGGATTCTTTGTAATGAGCTGCTAGTTTGGATAGGTGGATTGCTTCTCAGAGCTCTCTGAGCCACTCAAGCAAATGACCAAATCCGAACAACACCACGGGGTCTCCTGATTTGTATCCAGAGGTCAGAAACACAGCTGACAGCCTGGACTTGTGACTGGCATATGAAATGGGGCAGTCTTGGAAGACTGGACCCTTAACCTGAAGAGTCTGGTGGTTCTTGGGGTCGAGAAGGTTGGAGGCTAATTAAACTGTGGACACCCCAGGAGTGTTTGTGGGGAGTTAAGCAAGGACCAGCTTGCGGAGAGCACATCCGTTCACGGGGGGATTAAGTGTGGATACAGAAAGAAAAGTTAGTTTCCAGAGGCAAGTAAGTGCATATGAAGATGATCAGTAATGCTATTCATTAGGGGCACGCAAATTAAAACAATAATAAGTATCGCTATACGTCCATCAGAATGGCCAAATTTCCTCTTGACTGACAATGTGCAGTATTAGCAGAGATGTTAAGCAATGGAGCCCTCGCACACATCGGGAGGGAATGATCTCTACTGCACTTTGGAAAGCTGCCTAACAATTTCTTAAAAAGTTAAGTGTTCACCTTCTTTGTGATCTAGCGATTCTGTGGTTGAGCTGTATGCCCCAGAAGAAGGACGGCATGTGTCCAAACAAAGACTTAAACACAGATGTTCATAAAGGCCCTCCCTAATAATAGCCAGAAACTAGAGAGAAGTCCAAGACTTCGTCCACAGGTGAAGGGTAAAGAGGTGACAACCATGCGTAGAAAGAAGTTACTGATGCATGCCAGTATGTGGATGAATCAAAAAGGTTACATTACGTGAAAGAGAGTAGACATCGCCACCTCTGAAAAGGAGACATAGCAGTTGACTCCAGTATATAAAGAAATCTGTGCTTTGCCCTCAAGGAAGAGAGAGGAGAGGTAGAAAGATACAGAAGAAAGAGTGGAGGATATGTTCATTATCTGGATTATGCAAATGGTTTTCCATACACACATGTCAAATCTGAACAAATGACACACAAAGCAGCGTGCTTAGTCCATCACGTGAATGAGTACCATGAACCCAAATGCTTGGAGACAGAAACATTTCAGATCCCATGGTTTTTTATGCCTTGAAATATTTATGTCAACTTTGCCTATACTGAGAATCCTTAATGAGAAAATTCAAAATCCAAAATGCTCCAAAAACTAGAACTCGGAATTTTGAATTTTCAGGGCTGTCGAACATTAGCCCTGGCTTCAGGTGTGTTGCACAAATTCTTGTTGGTCTTAATAAAAAAGACTCAGAGTCATCTATCAGGGAGCCAAAACTGAAGCATCAGAGAAGCAGAACGCCAGCTACTAGAGAGTTCCTTTACCTCTACCAATACTCAGACCAAAGGGGTAATTCTGTCCTCAGATTCCATCCACAGACTGACCTCACACTGCTTCAGACCGACTGCCTCAGACTGCACTGCTCCTAGACTGCAATGAGCTCCTGTCTCCTCCTGCCCTATAGTCCTCTCTCTGCCCAGCCATATCACTCCTGTCTCCACCTCCCTAGTGCTGGGATTAAAGGCTGGGATCTCAAGTGCTGGGATCACCTTTGTGTGAGGTCTGTTTCTCTTTTAGACAGGTTCAACCTCATGTTGCTCAGGGTTACCAACAGAGATCCCCCTGTCTCGTCTCCCAAGTTCTGACACCTCACATGTACACACATACACACACACACACACATGCGGGCACACACACACATATGCACATGCACACACACACAAAAGATTTTCAGATTAGGGATGCTCAGTCTGTATCTCATAAAGCTGTTTAAGTTTTTATTTAATGAAAATATAATCCCAAGGATTTCTGTTTCTAAACATAAAAATAGGTAAACTTTCTCCTATTCTTTTACCCATTTTTGAAGTGTATATAGGTGCTTTGTTCATGTCTATGTGTATGAACTACATGTGCACAGTATCCAAGGAGGCCGGAGGTAAGCACCAGATTCCCTGAGACTGGAGATGAAGGTGTCTGTTAAGCTGTCAGGCAGATGGATGGTAAGACTCAAACTCAGGACCTCTGGAAGAGCTGCTAGCGCTCTCAACCTCTAAGCCCGTTCTCCAGCGCCATCATGTTCTTTTTATAAGTATAGTCAAATTCACTAGACACTGTCCATTCAACAAACAAGACAGCGCTGAAGTGACCATAGCAGACCAATGAGGGACACGGGAACCTGAGGGACATCTGATTGGTTGAGCTCCTTGAGTATTACCTTTAAATCAAGTTTCCTGTGCTGGGCCTTGGGGAAGCTGATAACCTGAAGATATCAATAAATGCAGATCAACAAAAAACATCCCAAGAAAAGTCTGTCCTCTAACCAAAGACCAGAAAAGAATGGCATAAGCTACCCATGAATCCAGCATATCTGGTGTGTTGACGTCAGAGGGAGCCAGAGGAGAAGCTTGAACTCATGAGGAACCTTGGGGCCTACTCTCATGCTCTAGTAACAATAAACACACGCACGCGCACACGCACACACACACACGCGCACACACACGTACATACGCACATTATCAGAGGAGCCTGCTTTAAAAAAATATCAATAACATCTAGAGTCTCATAACAAAATAGCCAAAATGTCCAAGATCCAATCAACTTAGTAAGAAAAGGCTAGATGATGCTAATGTTAGAATTACCTGACAAGGATTTTAAAGCAGCCATCATAAAAATGCTTTACCATGCAACAGAAAGTCTCAGAAAAGTAGATGGCCAACACAAAATGAACTCAGTGACATCTTTGCAGGTTCTCTGTCCCATAATGTTTTGCCAAGGCTTACTTTTTTAATCTTATAGTTCCATTGGCTTCCAGTTTTGTGTTTTCATGGGATTCCCATAATGTGTGTGTGCAAACCTGTCTGTTTCTTCATCTATATATGTGTGTTCCTTGTACTTTTCCTATTCCAGCTTGTTTGTTTTGTTTTCTTTTATTTTATTATTATCCTTTAGATGCCTATTTGCTTTCTAACTAGAGACAAAAGGGTGCAGATTCAGATGGGAGGGGATGTAGGGAAGGATCTCAGAGGAGTTGGGCGAGGGGAAACCAAAATCAAAATATATTGTATTTAAAAAAAATCTATTTTCAATAAGAGAAAAAATACACAAAAATACAAGGAACCAAATAGTAAATTGAGAAGAAAAATAGTAATCAAAAAACCAAAAAATTCTCTATGGGTGAAGCTCATCAGGAGAAAATTCTAAGAAGCAGTAAATGAAAGATAAAATTGTAGAAAATATCTAATTAAGGAACTGAAAAACAAAATAAATAGAGCCTAGGGGGCTGGAGAGATGGCTCAGCAGTTAAGAGCACTCCTTGCTCTTCTAGAGGACCTGGATTTGATACCCAGCACCCACATGGCAGCTCACAACTGTTGTAATGCCAATCCCAGGGGATCCAACACCCTCTTCTGGCATCTGCAGGCACTGCACACACATGGATAGAACACTCATACGTAATAAAGGTTTAAATTTTTAAACAAAAAAAGATAGAGCCTAGGGAGCAAAAGATGTGTGTTGTTAGAATCTCAAAAGGAAAGAAAATGGTGCTGGAAATAACGGCCAGCAATTTCTCAAAATCGGAGCGGAAAAAACTGTAAGTTCAGGAAGCCAAGTAAGCTTCAAATAAAATAAAGCTGAACCAATCCATCCAAAGACACATCAAAATTAAACTTTTGAAAACTAAAAGCAAAGGCTTGACGGTGGTAGAAGACGGACCAGAAGATGGACCTTCTCATACCAGGGGAAACCCACGTGACTGACAGCAGTTTCCTCATCACAAATCATCTGAAGAAGTTACAGATTGTCCAAACGCTATTCAAAAAGGACTATCAATTTGTAGCTTTATATCCATAAAAAGTGTTCTTTGGGAATGAAGAAAAAATCAACATGTTCTCTGATGAAGGAAACCTAAGAATTATCACAGATCCTTAAGTAAATGTAAAAAAATTTTCAAGAACTCTAGGTTGGACTTGATAATCTGATGTGGTCTTCAGTAGACAGGAAAGGTTTAAGATAGCTATTTATTAGTACCACCGTCTAACCAACCGAGCTATTTTATAACTGGAGACGGTGAGAGGATTTGATGAGAGAGAAGATTAGGTGCAGTTATAAAGGGGTTATATGAAAAAGATCTCTGGTGAGGAAATGGTTTCAGCTCTTGACTGTGGTGTTGGTTACCTGTGATAAAGAGGCAAGGTCTCCAGGGAACCCTGTGGGAGAGGAGGCAGTGTAGGAGCCAGAGGAGATGGAGGGCACCAGGAAAACAAGGCCCTCTAAATCAGTAATGAGCAAAGCCCACAGGAACTCATGGAGACTGGAGCAGCAGAGGGCCTTCACGGGTCTGCACCCAGGCCTCTGCGCTTAGGACTCCGGTTTAGTGATTTTATAGGATTCCTGGGGGTGTGAAGACGTGGGACTCTGATGCTTGTGCCTTCCTTTGAATTCTTTTCCTTTTGTTGTTTTGTCTTGTCCAACTTCAATGTGACAGTTTTTGTTTTATTATATACTATCTTGTTATATCTTTTGAAAGTGAATGGATAAATAAAAACTTAGACACTGGAAAAGGTTAAAACCTAAATTGTCATTTATACCTGCTGGGAGAGGGAAAACCAGTTTTCTCCAGCGGAGCGGCCCTGGGCAGATCAGCCACCCCAAGGAAGGCCTCACATTCAAGAGCAGCTGACAAACAGATAATAAACTCCGCAGTTTGTGTGTGTGTGTGTTTTTATTTGGTTACGATCTGGTGTTGTTGTTTTTTTTTAATTTCCTTTGGGTAGTGTTTTATTTTGTTGGGTTTTTTTTTTGTTTGTTTTTTGGTTTTTGGTTTTTTTTTGGTTTGGGGAATTTGTTGCTGTATTGGGGTTTTGCCTGTTTTCTGAGAAAGAATTTAAAGTTGGGTGGGTAGGGACGGGGAAAGGATCTGGAAGGACTTGGGGGAATGAAAGAATATGGTCAAAATGTATTTGAATTTTAAAACTAATTTAAATTTTAAAAAAATGGCAAGAGCTATTTACATGCATTTTACCAATATCAACTTGGGGTGTGTTATTCCGGTCCGCTCTTAGAGGAAAGAGAATGAGAATCAGAAAGGCGTTCTCTGTAATGTGTTTGTGGTTTTCAGGAGCTATACAGTGACTCAAAATGAGAAGCTAATTTTCAGAAAAGAATTCTATGGAACCTCTGCACAAAGCAACCCCTAAGAAATAAAACCAAAACAAAACCTATAAATCCAACCATATAGGAGACTTACTGTCACGACCAACACAGAAAACTATTTGAAGTGACTTTAAGGCGGAGTGCTTTGACACCACAGCCTAAGGGGAACAAGACCTACAAAAAGCAAAAGGAAAAAAGAAATCTTAAACCCTGTCCAGTAATCTTTATGAATAGTCTTGTTGTTACTATGATGCTGTGTCTGTTGTGAGCACTGTATGGGATAAAGCAAGAGTATCAGTATCATGAAATCCACCTTTGAGGGTATATGTGTATATGTGTTGTATGCATGTATGCATTTTGCATGTATATGGGCATGTGTAATATGTATGTACATGCATACCCTTGCAGGGAGTGTGTGTGTGTGTGTTGGATGTCTGAAAAAGGGAAGATAGAATAAAAATAGCTAAGTACAAACTATTCAAAACTGAATTATCTAGGATAGAATTCCACAGCATATTTCACTTAAAAATATCATACTTTATAGCTGTGCTGACTGAAAAGCCTGAGAAACAATGATAAACCTAGAAGCCGTGAATCGCATAGATGTTTGCTTCTAAAAATCTCCTACAAAAACAAGAACCCGGGGCTCCTAGGAGAAGCAGTTCCATCTGGTCCAAGGCAGGAAGTGCATGAGGTGAGCCTGCATCGATTTGTCCTGATACTGGGACGGCAGGGAAACCATCAGAAGGGACTGGGGCTGTTTCCAAAGCCCTGCTGGTTGGCTGAAGGTGGGACCATGTAACCATCAATCAGAATAACAACCGCAATGGATTAAAGTGCATCAAATGTGTTTAAGTCCGAGTTCATGATAGCACTTAAAATAACTGTATTGATCAGCTTCGGACAATACCAAGGAATCAACTCATTATTCTGAAACCTGGTAAATACAGGGGAAATGCCATTTATCTCGTGTCAGCTGTACCTCACCATAACCAAAGCTTTAATGAGAGGATGTTTTTCTTTACAGAAGCTGTAGAGCTAATAAATAAAAAAACAACGATGGCCCCCAATCAAAGGCCACTTCTTTTTTTGCTACTCTTAATGGAATAAAAAATCTAGATGATTATCATTAAGGACGCTAACATGAATAAATGGAAGATAACCCGATTGTATGAGCCTCCTGATGAAGGCACAAACTACCACTTCGGAATTACCCTTGCCAGGGAGGGGAGAGGAGAGAGGAGAGAGGAGAGAGGAGAGAGGAGAGAGAGGAGAGAGAGAGAGAGAGAGAGAGAGAGAGAGAGAGAGAGAGAGACTGACTAAGTCTCTAGACCTAATTACCAACTCACAGGAATGACTCCATGGGGATGCAATCAGCAAATCTGAGCTCAGAGAAACCCTACAGTGCCAACAACCCAGTTTCTTCAACAAATAGCATACAAGGGAGAGTGTGTGTGCCAGAGAAAAGGCTGCAGGCTTCTGGGAGGCACATCCACCAGTTGCAACGTAGAAATCCTGCTTGGAGCTCACGCTAGAGGCAGTGGGAGGAATGAACGCCGACTCTCTGATTTGATCATAATTGTGGGAAGGGGTGGTCTTCTCCTTTATCTTTTCAGGTAGAATCTAGTCATGTGTCTCAGGCTGGCCTCAACTTGCAATCCTCTTTTCTCAGCTTCCTAAACACTGCGATTACAAGCATGTCCCACTGCACCCAACTGGCTTGACATTTGAAGTCCATAGTATTTATACATGAAATGATGCGTTGTCCCAGATCTACTTCAAAGTCACCCAGAGTCGGGGAGAAAGGTGGCAGCTAAGTAAGAACGAAACGATTGGCCATAGGTGACTGTTGTCGAGCTTGGCCGTGAGGATTTCAATTTCCTCTGCCGTCATCCAAATTTTACACAAGTATGAAACCTTTCAAAACAAAATCTTGCTTAATATACTCATGCAGAGCCAGGTGTGGTGGTATATATCTTTAATCCCAGCACCTGAGAGGCAGAGGCAAGAGGACACGGAGGGGGAGCTTGGCTCCATAGCAAGTTTAAAATCAGCCTAGGCTATGTGAGAGCTACAGAATATGGGGGTGGGGTCAGGGGGAGGCAGAAGCTAGGCTTAGCCAGTCATGTGCTTACCACAAAAGCACAGATCCGAGTTCAGTCCTCAGAACCCATGTAAATGCACACACCCTGGCTGGCCAGCCGAGCTGAATCGGCAAGCTCTGGGTAAAAGCGAGAGACCCTACCTCAAAAAAGATAGTGAAGAACATCTAATTAAGGAAGAGGCTTGCATGCACACTTGTGCCAACACACCCCATGCACACACACACACGGGAACAGTTATATGCACATATATACATATGCATACAATTATTTTAAAATAGCTAAGACCACAGAAACTGCAATTCTAGAGCTAGCTGTCTCCCTAATCTACACCAGTGGAGTTTATTTGATTCTAAGAAGCCTAGATTAGAATCCTGGTCGTGACAGCAATAACATCGAGCATTTTAGAGCATGTGCATATTGAGTTGTTCATAGACAGTGTCATTTAATCCCGATAAACCCTGGGTAGTAAATACTGAGGTTATCCACCCTTCACAGATGACGAGCCTCAGAGACAGAGTTCTCATGACAAAACTAAGCCTTATTCCCACAACTAAGCACATCCGCAGATCTTTAGTCAACACCCAAGGGTGAAAAATGAAGACCGCTTTCATAGGATTTCTTTATGATAAATACATCACACCATCCTTGTCTGGTCCCTTGGGGAAGGACTTTCTGACCCCCAACCCACCCAGCTGTGTGGACTCCCAGACTCTTTCCTCCAGACTGGAGCCCTGGTGCATGCTGGTCCCAGCAGAGGCATGGCTCACCTGGGCCTCGGTGCCTCTTCTCCATCCAGATGTAGCAATTATTCTGGGCCACCCCAGTCTGTGAGTCCAGGAAGGGGAGACGCACGCTCCGCTCGGCACACAGTCGTGAGTTGTAGCTCCGGCAGTGCTCGATGGCTTCCTTGTAGAACTGGTCCCCAAGCCTATAGGAGGCAAGAAAGAAAAGGAGTGAGACCAGGGGGCATGGAAACACAACCAGAGGGAAGCGGTCCCCTCCCCTCTTCCAAGGAAGAAACCACATTAATGGCAACTAAGTTGGTGGGCACCAGGAGCCCCATTTGTCATCAAATCTCTACCAGATTCCACTTCCTGTCCCAAATCTACTAAATCACTTAGAAAATCTTTAAAAATAGACCCCCCAAAAAAATAATAAAATAGACCCAAAGAACAACACCATCATTAAGGTGACCAGCTGAGACATGGCCACCCCTTGGAGGTGGTTCAGTAACAATGTCCTGCATAGGACTTAGAGAACATCCAGAACCAGAGCCCCCTCCTTGAGCACCTCTACACTTGACTCTCAGAAGTTGCCAAAACCCACCCAGGTTCCTACTTGTGACAGAAGAGTATTTAGGATAAACCACGACTACAAGGGCAGAGGAGACATCCTGTGGAGGCTCAGCCATTCGTTGTAAGAAGCATTTGAAAAAGGACACCATGGATATGCCCCCACAGTTAAAGAAAAAAAACTTTCTCTGGGCCGGGTGTGGTGGTGCATGCTTTTAATCACAGCACTCAGGAGGCAAAGGCAAGGGGATCTCTGTGAGTTTGAGGCCAGCCTGGTCTACAAAGTGAGTTCTAGGACAGCCAGAACTATTACACAGAGAAACCCTGTGTCTAAAAAACAACAACAATAAAACAAAACAAAAAGACCTTTCTCTGAGTAAAAGCAAACAAGGGAAGTATTTAAAATAATGTCTGACACTCCCCCACCCCCTTGGAAATTGCTGAGGGATGCTACAGAAGGGGAAGTCACTGTCCCCAGTTGTGCAGCCAGCAAAGGGAGCCTACTAAGCTCCAGTGCATAGTCCCAACCCCTGGTCACACAACCCTCCTTAAACACAGTAAGACATAAAACAAAACAAAAGACAGGGACTTGTCTGGAGGAGATGCGGTTCATGCAGGTGGGTGAGCTATAAGAGAGGTGGGGACAGTCATCAGAATGCATTATGTGTATAGAATTTCCAAAGACTAATTCTAATTAATAAAAATTAAAATAGTGAGGCTGGAGAGAAGGTTCAACTGTTAAAGAGCAGTCACTGCTCTTCCAGGGGACCTGGGATTGGTTCCTAGCACCCTGGTCAGACAGCTTACACCCACCTGTAACTCAAGCTTCTTCTGACCTCCATGCAGGCACATGTATGTAGCATTTATACACACAGACAGACACACAGAGACATGTGGTTTTTAGTTAGGACAAAATTAATAATAATAACAGTTGAACTCAAAGCAATTCAATGCCCAGAGTTGAAGACACAAATATAAAGCCACCTTGGTTTGCAGGGTGGTGACCCAATTTAAAGAGTCAATTTGATGCCTGTGAATCAAGTATTTCATATAATTTGGATCTTTTGAGGCCAACATATTGCACTTAGCATATTACAGTATTCTAGATTCATCCAGGCTGTAATATATGCCAGAATATCCTTCGGTTTCTGATTGTATTATATTGCATACTTTGCTTATCGGTTCATCAGCCAGTGGATACCTGGATTGCTTTCATGCTCTAATCACTGTGAACGTAATAACTATACTCCCTATAGAAAATATGTCACAATACCCCATGGGCATAAGGGTATAAATATCAAGCCTCTACTTTCAATTATTTAGAGTTCAGTCCTAAGAGTGGATTTGATGGACCATGTGGAAACTCTGCTTTTATTTGTTTCTGTTTTTCTTTTTAAGAACTACCAAGGAGTGGGAACTGGGATTGGTATGTAAAATGCAAAAAAGATAGTTTGTTTTCTGAAGAAGAAGAAGAGGAGGAGGAGGAAAGAAAAAAGAAATTTTTAAAAAAAGAAAAGAAGAAAAAGAAAGTGCCCTACAGACTTGCCTACAAACCTGATGGAGACAGCTCCTCAACTGACTCACTCTTTCCAGATGACTCTCACTTGTTCCCAGCTTGCAAAAATGTAGCCAGCATAATATATAAAGTACTTTATTATTTTGTGAATTAATTTTCTTTTGACAATGCCACTATATTTTACTCTGTTGGGAAGGGACTTAGGTGGCCTCGTTTTGCAAATGTTTAGCACTTGAAGCAGCGAATTATATAAACTTTATGGAATTTTGTGCCCTTAGTTAAAAATATTGACACTTTTGAGTTTATCAGCTTTCCAAGCTGAAAAGTGAATTATGGTTCCTCGTTCCATAATTACAGAACAGAGACAGCCTCCTGTGTAGGGGAATTTCTGTTTCTTCTTCTACTGAGACTCTTTCACCGTGGAGCTTGTGTTATTGGTAAGTGGAATGGTTCTGAAGAAAGGCTTAAAATCCAAAGGCGCTCTCACTCAACTGCATCCCTACAGAACACCAGAAAGATTCGCTTGCACTCTGCAGCAGCTGCTACAAGAAAGAATTAGTTTTCTTTATGCTTTAGTTGATGTCTTCTCAAACTTTTTTCTTTCTCATTTCCTTTGGATAAGCTATGATAAATTTAATCAGACATCTTCTTAATAAAAAAAATCAGATCAGAAAAAAAAAAGAACTAACATACTGTTTCTCACAGAGGCTCAGCCAGTTCACAAGACCACCAGCAATGCACAGGGTTCTAATCCCAGCCCATTCCACTACTGCTTGCTAGACAGCAAGGTCTTAAGCAGCCTTTCCTGTTCTTTTTTTAAGTCAATGGGTAGATTCTACTAAAGATTTTTTAACTTTATTCTGATCATCATCATCACTAGTGTGTGAGTGTGGGGGCAGGGCACGTGTGTGGAGGGCAGAGGACAACTTGGCAGAAACAGTTCTCTCCTTCCATCAAGGACAGAATTGAGATCCCAAGGCTTGCTCCACAAGCACCTTTAGCCCCCAAGTGATCCCACCAGCCTCCTACCAAAGTATCCAAAGCAAATATCTTACAGTTGGAGAATACAGTCATGGAAGGTTCATCTGTAATTTAATTGTTGACAAGCCTCTGAGAAACAAACAATAGATCCCCACCGCACTCCACCCCCACTCCCTTCCCATCCCCCACTCGCTCTCTTCAAGTCTGAAGAGTCCCCACATTCACACGGAAGGGTTAGCACACACAGAAGGTATCCCAGCAATAACAAAACCAAGCTACCATCAAATCCTAATAACCACACAGCAGGAAATGAACTGGGGAGGGGAGCAGAAAGCCCATTAAAATGCTATAAAATGGAACGGCACATAATCTGATGTAATCAAAGATACTAACAAGGACCACGAGATGGATCAAAAATGAAGAACACTTTCAACAAAGTATTTGCCTGTGTCGCACCAGCTTGAATGGTTCCCCGTGCTAAGGCGATGCGTCTCAGAGGAACAGAACCATTTGCAGGCAGTTTAAGCCATGCGAGATGATACAGCGTGCCCGGGGTCTCCAGCAGCGACCACCCATGCCACATTGATGGGAATTGCTCAGAGTACCACAGGGAGAGGGTTCCCATAGTCTGCTGTTTGTTTCAGACAGGATCTTACTACATAGCCCGTGTTCCTGCCTCAGCTTCCCCAGGACCAAGGTGACGGGTGCACCACCATCCATCCAGGCTCATCCCATGACTTTTTCTAAAAAAGATGTTAACTAGTTCAACCTAAGAAATTCTGGTTAAGGGAGGGGAAAACAAAATTATAAATTGAGCCCAAAAAAGGGGAGTGGGTAGGGTAAACTTCATCTCCTGGAACGGGATTTCTCTCTTCCAGATAGACCTCTGGAAGCCTGTACCAGAGAAATCCACAGAAAGATTTCAAGGCAAATTTCCCTGTCATACTCCTCACTTCCAACAGCTTTGGCCCACATAAGAGGAACAAGAAAATGGGCTTACTCAGAATGAACAGTGAAGTCCAACATCTGTGCCTCATAGCGAATGGAGGAGAAAGCCAAACAAGGCTGGGACACAGTGAGAAGGGAGTTGGTCTCTGAATACAGTGTCAGTACCACAGGCGTGCTGGGGGAAATGTGGATTCTGAGCACTTCATGAAGTAAACTTCATGTGAATGAAACATCTTATAAATATTAAATACCAGAGTTCTCGCCTTCCACCTTGACATGGGTTCCAGGGATTGAACTCAGGTCGTTGGACTTGCTCAGCAAGTGCCTCTAACCCACTGCGCTAAGGACTGGAGCCTCACAAAGTGACATCCCACAGCCTCTAGACCATCACCTGTCTCCAGGGAAGACGTCATCTTTACACAGATTGGGTGCTGGCAGTACTTGAAAACAAAAGTTAAAAGCCATTCTTGGAGATATGGGAGGAGGGGGGAGAAAGATTTCAACCTCCGGGATAAATGTAAGCAGCACTTCTCCAAAAGTTAATTAGCCAAAATCTTCACGGCACTTTCTACACACGCTAAAAGAAAATCGATGGCCAGGTCTCCCAAACCCATGGAAAGCAATTTAAGCAGAAGAGAAGACAAATGTCCTTTCCAATATGGCATTTAAAAATAAATAAATAAAGTCCCACAAGGAAAGGATCCCACGGGGTGACATTTGCATTAAAGCCACAGGGGATAGAAAGGGCCAGGACAGGCGGCAGCATATGACTCATTCTATGGAATTGTGACCAGCGTGCCCCAGGCTGGAGCAGGCATGGACCAAGCTCAGCCATCACCTGTCTGTACCAGACCATGGGGGCCAGATTACCAGTTCATGATTGATGTCTCGAGCTGGAGGAAGCTGGCACCAGGCAGGTTAGACTGATGTCCTCATCAAGAACTGACCCCAGGTCAGTAAAGGCTGCAATCAGAAATAAGAAGTAGTTGCTGGGCTCTGAAAAGCCTTCCGGTCTGGAACACCAGCCGCCTGGTTCTAGCGGACATTGTAAGGAGTGGGAGGTCTCTTTATGATCCCAGACCGACAGAGGGGTCCAGTCTAGCTCTGAGAACTAGACGTTCCTCTGCAGAGATTTCCAAGAACCTTTCTGGAGCGTGTCTGTGGGGAGAGGAATTCCAACCTCCTCTTCCGACCTCCTGTTCTAGAGAACGTGTCCACTGGCTCAACTTCCTGTCTACTACCTTGAGATAAGGCTCAGGTTCAACCCTCCAATCAGACACTTGTCCTTATTGTCCCACAAGTTCTATGCTCATAACTAAGGACATGAGTCACGCCATACTTCGAAATACGTCCCCATCCAGATAGGATGGAACACGCCTACAGTCCCAGTTTCTGTGACACGGAAGCAAAGGGATTACAAGTTCAAGGCCATCTTGGGCTATAGAACCAGTCTCTCTCTCCAGCAGGGACAGAGGGAGTGTTCAAAAACAAATCCCTTATCTTCTGCCAAGAGCCTCTTCCCTCCCCAGCTTTCATTCTTCTAGGAAGGAAAGCAAAGAGGGGTCACTGCTCCCCACCCACAGAGCAACTGACCCAAGGTCCCTCCTTTGCCCCCACTCCATCTGGCACTGAGTTCTGTCGCTTTCCCGAGTTCCTGTCTAGTCACTCATAATATGTGGCCACAAGTCTCCTGTTGCTGTTACAACAGGACCTTGGCCTATTATTTGTGCCTGTAAACAAGAGATAAGCAGCGCTGGCCAGTGACATTTCTGATCCCTTCTTTCCTCCCACCGCCCCCCTCTGCAGTGCCGCTGCCTGGTGGCCTAGCGCCCAGGCGCCCACAGTCCCCAGTCACCCACAGACACATGTTAAAACCATCTCCGGAGCGTGAACACCCTGCTCTTTGCATTTCAGCGTGTGTAATGGGGCCACCGAAAGCTCAGTTCCCACTCAGCTTTGAACAAACCCTCACAAGCTAGCTACAGGCAGGTGAAGGAACCATTTTACTTCCCTTGATGTAGTACTGTTCTTGGAGTGGCCCTTGAAAGAAAAGCTAGCTTAGTGATAGACTGAGTGGTGCCACCCCATAGGAAAAAAAGAAAAAAGAACTGGTGTCCTGACTCCCAGATTGATAGCATTTGGAGATGGAGCATTTAGAGGAAATAAGGGCAGAGCCTGCACAATGGGGTGTGGATTAAGGAAAGAAGAAACAGAAGGGGGCAGAGGGGATAGTTTAGCCCTGGGAAAGACTTGTCTTTCAAGCACAAAGACCTGAGTTCTATCCCCAGAAGCCAAATAAAGAATACTAGGTATAGGGCTTGGGGAGCACACACACTTCTAATCCCAGCGCTCTAATCCCAAATTGAGGCAAGAAAGGACCAAAAATTCAAAGTCATCTTCAGCTACAGGGCAAGTCTGAGGCTAGCCCAGGGTACATGAGAGCCCATCTCAAAAAATGAAGAATAAATATATTAGTCCCCATATACACACATCTGAGGACACAACAAGAAGGCAGCCATATGTAATAAGCCAGGAAAAGGGCCCTTACCAGGAACTTGACTTTGCTGGTACCGAAATCTTGAATTTGCAAACCACAGAACCAAGAAATAAGTGTTTCATTACGACAGCCAGAGCTAGTGAATGGTGTTTGGACAGGGAAGGTGACGGAGATGCGAGAGACTCCAAAACCCTTTCTCCCCACTCTCATTTTCTTACACCCAAACAACACTATTGCTGTATTTAAACCCATGTTATGTTAACATATGTCTTCCCTCCTGGAACAGAGCATCCACAGTGCCACAGCCTAGCCACTCAGGCTCAACACTCAACAGTTCCCAGGACACATCCACGCCAGTGTGAAGGAAGGGACCTGAGTCGGATAGGCCAGCAGCCCCCCAAATCCTGGACTTCCGTGTGAGTCCCTCCCAGCACCCGGCACAGAATCTAGTACCATTTGGTCGCCAGGACGTTGTGCTGTGTTGCGCTTGACCACCCAGGTGCCACTGGCACGGGGGAGGCACGGGGGAGGCCAGAGCGCAGGTACTACTTCGAGGCCTGTCTGCTTGCCACTTTGCACTTGCAAACGTGAGAACGTCTAAGGTCTCCCCATCCGCGCTCATCTCCCCTCCCCCAGCGCCTGACTTACTGCAGCCATCTCTCCCTATACACACCAGAGCGTTTTTCTCACCCACGCTGGCAGAAAGAAATCCCCCGCCCACCGCGGGTGGGCGGGGCGGCAGTGGCGCCCTTTAATCCCAGGACTTGGCAAAGGCAGGCGGATCTCAGTGAGTTCGAGGCCAGCCTGGCAAAAAGAACTCTCCCTCAAAGCTTCCTTTAGCCTTTTCCTCCTTGGTACCGATCTCAGAGTAGCTCCGAGCGATGTTCCAATGCTTCTGCCTGGCTGTGGAGGCTCTGAGAGAGCAGACGAACACCAGGCTGGTTATCAGGCGGGACTGTCCAGCTCCACCACGCACCAGCTCCCCAGCCCCAAGCCACACTCTGACCACCTCCCCTGCAGTTTCTCACAGACTGGGCTGTAGGCCTATGGAAGGACTTGATAAGCTAGAATCCAGAACACACAGGCAGGAATGCCTACAATCCAGTCTTTCCTTTCTCTTCCCCTTCAAGAGCAATCCATTTCCTCCTGCCACTTTGTGGCAATCATGCTGCCTGAGCAGGCCAGTCCTCTACGTGTGACATCCGGCCACGGAACCTTCACTATGACAGTGACTTTGAGGCTGTCAGAAACCCATTCAAATCTCTGACCAACCTGAACCTCAGGCATTAGAGAGCAAAGCGGCTGGGGCATGCTGGTTCCAGCCGCGCTCCAGAGCCTTCTCTAAGTACCAGAGGCCATACTGGACTCATCTGTTGCTCTATGCCAAAGCCGAGGACAGATAGATGAATAAGTGCATAAGTAGAAGAATCAATCAAAGTTAATCTTCGTCTTACGATTTCCTACACAGAAGTAGACAGCATTGTTCTTGTGCCCAACAAAACACTCACGTCCTTCCAACCCACAGTTTGGGCCATCTGAATCGGCTCAAGCCTGCCTGAAATCCTCCCTCCTCTAGGATAGCTCCCAGGTTATCCTGCCCAAAATGCTCACCCTCCACCTCCATCAGTCTACCTCATCTTTTTCATTAAAATGTTGCTAGTCTGGAATCCTAGCCTGTGGCATGATACTGCCCACATTCAGGAAAAATCTTCTCTCCTCTATGGACCTAACCTATATAACCCTTCACGGATGTGCCTAGATGCTTGCCTCTTAGGCAGTTCTAGATCCTGTCAAGTGGACTGTCAGCGTTCATCACGAGAACCCCCTTCTCCATCATGAGAACCAGTCCTCGGAAGCCGACTGACCACTATGTAGACATCGGGCCTGCCCCAGGAGACATAGATCATCCCCACCTGTCCTGAAATGTCCCTCTGTGCCAGGAATGCCGTCACACCACCATGCTCTCAGAAAACATGGTCTGAGCAGTGGTTTTCAGACTAGAGTTGGTGAAAGAAATAGATAGTAGCACAAGGCTGGGAGGTTGGTTCTGGTGCTGAATCTGGGGGTACGGAATGTGACCCACACACCCGCCCACTCCTGCACCCCGCTGTCTGGTTTTGTGGGAGCCTAGGCAGTTTGGATGCTCACCTTACTAGACCTGGATGGAGGTGGGTGGTCCTCGGACTTCCCACAGGGCAGGGAACCCTGATTGCTCTTTGGGCTGATGAGGGAGGGGGACTTCATTGGGGGAGGGGGAGGGAAAGGGGAGGCGGCGGTGGGAAAGAGACAGAAATCTTTAATAAATAAATAAATAAATAAATAAATAAATAAATAAATGAAGAGCACAGACTCTCTGGACACTGTGTTTTAAAGGCAGAGCTGAGAAGCTCCAGTGACCGACTCTAACTCAGCTGGCTTGATTCTCATTGGAAAACCTCAGGAAGCTGCCTGGATTAAAACGAGAGCACTGACCTGTCTCAGGCCAAACCCCCGAAAGTCCTCATTCCTTGCAAACGTCCAAGAAGCCTAGTCGAGCTCTATATACGGTATAGACCCTGGCATTCTCATTCATTCCGACTGCGGCTCTGACCGGAACAGGCACACTGGGGACAAGGGTGACCCTTGTGAAAGCCACATTAGACAAAGAATTTGAACCCTAAAACTCGCGCATGTTCAGGCCCACTCGCTGCAATAAATCGCTCCTCCTCTGGTGAAGACTTTTCGGGGAGTTATTATGCAAAGCTTCCTAAGCAAGACGGAATTTATATTGAACATACGCATCTCGGGGTTGAAGTCAGGGGACTGCCAAGGACAGGAGATTGGAGGCAGTATGGTTCCTTCCAGTAAATAATGGGAGAGGGAGAGGGAGAGGAGAGATGCTGTGAGGAAGAAGGAACCTAGCTTCGCTTGTACCCAAGGGTCGCCTTTCAAATGGCATCTAGATGTGACAAAACGAATCGCCCCTCTGCGGGTTAAAGAATGTATCGAATGTCACCAACTTTCAAACATCAAACAGCAGCAGCAATGCCCCCTTCGTGTAGGGTGGTTCATACCCGGGAATGAAAACACACTGAGTTAAGGAGTGGCTAGTTCCTTAGCTGGGCATCATCACACACCTGCCATCCTAGAACTCAGGAGGTGAGGTGGGGACAACTGGAGTTCATGAAGCCAGTCAAAAGGAAAGAAGGGAAAGGAAAGAGGAGGGGAAAGGGGAGTGGGAAGAAGGAGGGAGAAGGAAGGAAGGAGGGGAAATGTACCAAGAAGGGGAAAGAAAAAGAGACAAGAGGGGAGGGAAAGGGAAAAGAAAAGATATCTAGATTACCTATTCCACAGCCTGAGTCTCTGCTGAAACCCCAGGAGAGCGCCGAGATGTCCCCTGAGTGTGACCGCCATAGGAGTAGCTAGCTCACCAATTAGACTATTCTCAGACTAAGAGAGCTCAGTCCGTCTTTGCTGCTGAAGGCCACGCGTTTGGGCGCTGCCCTCCCCAGAAGAGGGAATATGGTCTGGCATTTAACACAGCCACAAAGAACATGTTCTTCCACAGTCGACTCTCTACGCTGCTGCCCAAGCGACCTTTTCAAAACAGAAACCGGACCATGACATTCTCTCCTCTTTAAATCCCTCCAGCACCTTCCCCTAGCACTCAGAATCAATCCCAACTCCCTCCTGGGGCTACAGAAGCCCAGACTGTTGTCTTTCCCACTTCATCTGGTCTCCTCGTGCTGGGTTCCAGTCCCTCTGTACCTCCTCCTCTTCTAAGATGCTCTCACCTCAGGACCTTTGTCCATGCTGACTCCTCCACCCTCACAGACTCCTCCCACATCTTCTGGCAGGATTTAAATCCATTATGTAGAGTAACCAACCCACCCCACTCCTTCCTTCCTGACCCCTGGCTGTCTCATCTCCTATTTTAGTTTTTGTAACACTTTTCACCGTACCAAAATTCTCTTTGCTGAGCCAGACTTGTTGGCGCACGCACGCCTTTAATCCCAGCGGCACGGGAATCTTTGCGAGTTCAAAGCTACCCTGGTCTACATAGAAAGTCCTAAGCTAGTCAGAACTACATAGTGAGACTCTGTGTATCAATAGTATCAATAATAATAAATTGCTATTCTTAATTTAAATTTTAATATTTAAATATAATGATTATTAAATTTGTAGGTTTAAATAAAGATAATTAATTAAAATTTTAAATTAATAAAAAAACTGTCTTTGTCTCCTGATTGTCTCTGTGTAATTAAAAATTAACCCTTGTGCAGCCAGGGCCCAATCACTTCAGATCCCCTGTACCCAACACAGGAGTTGGACTCTAGGAAAGTACAGGTGGAACCACTGAACAAATAATAGAAGATGCAGATAAACTGGAAGTCAGAGTAGAGGCCCCTGGACTAAAAATGAGGAGTGCAGAGATGCCTCCTCATTTCTGACCACCGCCTGACCCGACCTGCCCAGTACAGTGCACGCAGGACAGTGGGCCTGTCTCCAACTCCACCACCTCTACGTGAATTTTGCTCATGACTCCACAATGCCATCTCTGCACCCCAAATTCTGGAGCAAGTCCTGGTAAATAGTGCGCATTTATGTTGGTCATTGCTTTATATGCCCAAAGGGATAGTCCATGCTCGAAAATCAGTGCTGCAAACCAGCAAAATCAAAAGATAGTCTCTAGTGTGACCATTCTGTTTTCCTTCAAGGGCCTTCCTCCATATTAACCTCCTCTGAGGGTCCTGTCCCAGGCTGCTGACCCATCTCCTTGTTCTGAGCCCCAAACCTTCGGGTAGTGCCGGGGGCACTGCAGGCTGGGGGGGGGGGGAAGGCTTGACAGGAAATCAATGAGAACTTGAAGGTTATCTGGAGGGCACAGTCTCCCCAGCGGGCACCTGCTGGGACGGGATTTGTGGTCCTGACCTCGCTTGGGGGCCTCTGCCCTCCTGTCAGAGTTGGTTAGGATCAGCCGCAGAAGCAATGCCCTGTGCACCAAGGGATCTTCGGGCTGCCCTTCTAAGGGACATGCAGACAAAGAGGCGTCTCCTTCTGCCTGCCACCAGACTCAACAGCACCCCGTGTTCTCTCACGAGGCTCCTAAAGAAATCATCTCCAACTTGTCATCTTTTGAGGTGTATACTTATAAACTCCAAAGTCTCTGCTGGACTTAGAATCTGACTGTCCAGTCTTCACTCACAATCTACCTCTGTCTTTTCCTGCCACCATCTTCTCCCCCATCTTATTCACCTCACCAAGAATCATCTAATTAACACATGGGATAGGAACAGAGCCCTCCATCCAAGCCTCAAATCCAAAAGCTGAACAAGAGTCTAGGGTAAGAACCAGAAGGAAGGGCTGAGGAAAGAGTTGCACACCCTTCGTTCAAACATTGGGATGACAGCACACGCTGTGACCGCAGTGCCGGGGAAGCAGACACAGGGTCTTCCCGAAGCTCCCTGGCCCGCCAGTCCAGCCTAAGCACAGACTCTGGGATCAATGGGATATCCTGCCTCTACAAATAAGATGGGGCTGACCAAGAAAGATACTCAGCATTAACCTGTGGCCTCCGCATGCCCCTGTATACACATGCGTGTACAATTAACACACAAAGATAAATGGAAAAAGAGACACACCCAGCATGGTTTCAGGCGATGATAGCGGCACAGCTGAGCTGACTGAGCACACATTAGGTGTGGCTGGCGCTGTTTTATATGGTTTACATGTATTCATTTTATTTAATCTCATTCAACCCCACATCATCATCATCATTATCATGATCCCACTATACAGATTTGCAAACCGTGGTCCACAGAATCCTAAGCAATTTGCCTTGGGGCCTAGCTGGCACCAGGAAAATGCAAGTTCAGGAGATAAAATCAGAATAATCACAATGACCCACACTTTCTTGGAAGTACTAAGTTTTTCTCAATGAGCATCACAGACTTGCTAAGTAATTTTAATTTTTTCATTGCTTTATGCCTCAGTTTCCCACATCATCCAAAAGCCCAGAGCTACCTCTCAGTAACTTGAAGATGGCTGGTTGGTGGTAGGAATTCCTAAAAAGAGATCATCAGAGAGCTATCTAAAGAGGTGTTCATTCCAACAGTGAGCAAGAGGCCCTGGACTGTGGTCCTCTCATCTCATAAGAGACAAAGGACTCCCAGCCTGAACTAAAGAGGGAACTCAGACATCCCAGAGTTCTAGAAAGTGCCTCATTTCCTCCCTGGGTGCAGAGACTCAAACGTGGGTTCCTAACCACTGAGAAACCCCACCCCCACCCCCCAGTCCCTGCTGCCTTGTTTTATTGGAAAGAAACTCAGCTGCCAGTGAGATGACATGATCTGCCCCTGGCACCCAGAGGTGGGGCCAGCATGAGCTCATCAGACCAGACTCTTCACTCGGGGCTTTTCATACCGTTTATAGCAGGTGTCTGCAAACTACAGACCCTGAACCAAAGTCTGACCCACCATAAAGCATTGTAAATAAAGTCAGATCGGCAGAGCCACGTATAGACGTTTCCCTGATCCATAGTTTTGTTTTTCACAACCCAAAAATATTCCACAGACATTCTAAAAGCAGGCAAAGCCTAAGTTTTAATTTTCAGGCCATTCTAAGGTGTGTGATGAAATTTCATGCGGTCATGTTTGATCCAGTCCAGAACGTGAATCATCCCTTTCTCTGGCATTACCTCACCCTTACATGCCACCAGACGGTAGCTTAGTAACTGTCACACTGACATTTGTTGTCATCCCAATTACCAGATCAGCCACCACAGTATCAGTATCTAGTTATTGTCCTGATTTACTATTACTGTTCTTAATATCTGCTTGGTCTAATACGTAAATTAAACTTTATCACAGGTTTTAAATACTTTCTCATTGCTATCATCAAAGTCTCAAGCAGAAGAAACCTAGAAGAAGAAGAATTTATCTGCCTGTATAGTTTAAAGAATCTGTGGGGAAGGCCTGGTGGCAGGAGCAGAAGGTGACGGATCACATGACATCCACAGTTGAGAAGCAGGGAGCAATGAATGCCAGGGCTCAGCTCACTTTCTCCTTATTTTGCCATAGACCCCAGCCCATGGGACAGCACCATCACATCAGGGTGGATCTTCCTACCTCAGTTGACCTAGTCTAGAAACATCTCAGACATGCCCAGAGCCTTGTCTCCTAGATGAACCTAGAGCCTCTCACCTTCACAATCAAGATTAACCATAACAGGTGCACGCGTGTTAAGGCAGGACTGGGATCGATATGACCTCTATCTAAGGTTTCAGGCATCCACACGGGAGCCTATTATATGGTTGACAGAGACCACACGGCATGCAAAGCTCAAAATATTTCCCATCTGGACCTTTACAAGTCAAGTTCACTGGCTCCCCACTTCCAGCATAAACCTTGAATAAGGCAGACTCTCCATCTTCACGTTGGAAAAAAACTACAAAGGGAGGTCTAAGAGTCATACAGCTTAAGCAGATAGTTTTACAATTATCTCAGCTTGGTACAACTTAATAAAAACCCATAAACACAGCTAATAACAAGGAAAACACGCAGTAGCTCACCCTGCCTATTTAATAATCATTGTTAACTACAGCAAGCAAACATCACTGAAAATTAATTTTTTTTCCTAGGCTCCCTGGAAAGCCCTTTGTCATTGGGAAATGCTGCTGGCCGGTGGGTGAGAGCACGTAGTTCACGTAGTTCACGGCCTCGAGGCCTTTGTTTTCTCCTGGTGAGTGGAAGCCTGGCTCTGAGGTAGCTAGGAAGTGAGTATTGCCCTTCCCCTGGGAAGCCCTCCTAGAGCTTGGGGCTCTCTAGGAGGTGATGCCTAGAGCCTCCTTGTCCCTCACAGTCTACAGAACGTGTTTAGGAAGAGCAGGGTATGGCTTGGAGTTGTGGGGGTTGGGGCAGGGCTGTGGTTGTGGTTCTGGTACTGGCTCCTTCCCACCTCGCTATCCCCTCCTCTCCAGAAGGAATCAGGAGGTATGCCTGGCTCCCAGCAGCCTGCTGCTGCCTCTCTTCGCTCCACAGAAAGAGGCCTATCCCTGTAGGGATGAGATGGCTAACAGGGTGAAGCCAGAACTTAGTTACCAGGCATCTTCAGCCAGGCTGTAACCTCCTGGCCCCTGTCAGATGGAAAGATGGAGCTGCTCATAATGCAAAGGAAAGGATGTGTGCCAAGACACACTGGTGAGAGGCAGGTGAGGGAAGGCGGGTGGGGCCACACAGGCCAGCCTGTCAATCACATCCACCCCCCCCCTCCAGGAATGCCGGAGCTGGGAGTTTGCGACAGGTGGAAAGCTTCATGGTGCCATGGCTAATCTTTGTTATCAGCTTGACCACATCTGGAATCACGAAAGACATAAACTGCTGGGAGCTATTGTGAGGGGTTTTTCCAGGGAGAGTATCTGAAGCCCGAAGACCCACCCTGAGTCCGGGTGTCACCTTCTGATGACAGTCTAGAACAAAGGACGTGGAAGACGGGAGCTTTGCTGCTACCTGCTTGACCTCACAGTCACTGGCAAGTTCATCCACACTGTTGCTGAGGCTGTCCTTCACCGCCATAGGAACCACCATCTTCAGGGTCCCCGTGTAGACGGAAGACCAGCAGCTCTCCAGGAACTCTCTAGGACTCCAGAGCCAGGTTGGGACTGCTGAGATACCCAGCCTCATGGGCTGAGCAGCTATCGGATTCTTGGCCTCCCCAGTGTGAGACGGACATTTTTGAACTACCAGTGCCACATCCTGCAAGCCTTTAATAAATTCCCCTTTAATAAAATATGACTATATATGCATATTTGTATGTATATTCTCTCAATATTCATTTTCTCAGTCCTGTTCCCTTAAAGGACCCTGACTAATACACATGGCTAGGAAAAGGTTTGCACAATAGAGTCCCGGTTAGCAGCAAGGTCCCGTGCAGTAATTACTGTTTCCCTTTCAAAAGTGCCCTTGCTTGGCTGATTGATAATTAGGTCCCTCCAATGGCAGATCTAGACCTCTGTCACCCCAACACCGAGGAGACAAGCCAAAAGGTGACCCCGGAAGAACGGAGGTGAGTGGGAAGCTGTGCAAGCAATGGGGTGGGGGCACGGTATGGCGGGACCCTGAAGGAAGAACCAAAGGAGAAACAAAGAGGCAGGAGGAGGCCTCAGGATGACAAGAGAGTGTAGCCTCCAGCACCACCCTCCGCCATCATTCCTCCCAGGACAGGTTATCTCTGGAATTTATGCTCTCTGATAATTGCCTTGCAGAGGGTTCCACTTATCTTATCCAAAGAATCTGCCCGTCGCCAGACACACAAGGTTC
This sequence comes from Alexandromys fortis, assembly GCF_014885135.2. Classification (NCBI taxonomy): domain Eukaryota; kingdom Metazoa; phylum Chordata; class Mammalia; order Rodentia; family Cricetidae; genus Alexandromys; species Alexandromys fortis. The sequence goes on from NW_026068031.1 coordinate 1,713,130, forward strand.
TAGTTAATCCCATCTTCACTGCCCTCCACCTCTGTCTGCCGCCAGCTCCTGGCTCCCTTTCTCTCAGCTGCCCTTCACTTCTAACCTCCCATGTCCTCTGGCCTCAAATCTGCTTTTGCATCTCTGGACCAGGGAACATTAAGGGTAGAAGAATCTCAATAACCCCTAGCAGGTTTAAGGGTTTTCTGTGGGCTCAGGAAGGAACGAGACGGAGCGGGGAGTCACCTGCTGATAAGTATGAGAGGCTATGGTAAGGCCTAGCAAATGTAGATTGTCCCAAAGGCTATGTGGGACAGGCAAAAGCAAAGCTTTGGGTCCTGGGAGTTTTGCTGTTGTCATTGTTAGCTTTTGTCTTTACCTGCCTAGTGGCATTAGATCTGGTTGTTTTTCTTTCATCTTTCCTTTTTCTTTCTTGACTAATGTAGCTCAGGCTGACTTCAAACTCTGTGTAACCAAAAGATAACCTTGAACTTCTGATCCCCATGCCTCTCCTTTCGAGATGCAGGCACTACTGGTGTGCACCCCCACACCCAGTTTTATGTAGTACTGGGGATGGAACCCAGGGCTTCCTGGGTGCCAGGCAAGTGCTCTACCGACTGAGTTACATCCCAAGCCCAACCAGCATCCTGCTTGTCTTATTCATTCTTCAAAGCCTGCCTCGCTTAAGCACTCTAAGGATGCCGTTCTTGGCTCCTCCCACAAGCAGTCTACACACAATGCCCACTGCTGCTGCTATCTCTCTAAATGTGTGTTGCACAGCTAACTGGGAGCCACTGAAAGAGTCTTTGCCTACAGGAGCAAGTCCCTCAAGGACAAGGAAGACATTGAGCCACCCTCGATGCGGGCCAGGTACTGTCCTATGTCTTGGGAATAGGACAAGTCATTGTTACAGCAGCTGTGGGAGAGGGCCTGCTACTATTCCTCATACCCAGAAGACATCGGGTTCCAGAGAGGTGAAGCCATTAGCAAAGACCACCTAATACATGGCCAGGTCAGGCTTTAACTAAGTGACCTTATCTCGGATTCTGGAGTCTTCACCACCCAGCCCCAGACTGCCTCTACAGCTAATTTTGCTGAATGATTGGAGCAGCTGGTGCTATGTTCCATATATGTGTGTGTGTGTGTGTGTGTAATGTATATATGCATATATGTATTATATATATATATATATATCCTTCCTTTACAATGTTGGTATTTATTAAAGCAATCATAACAACCGCGATAGCTAATGGCCACTAGACATATACGAGTGCTCAGAGCTTTCCATATAGGAATTATATCCTGAGGGCAAGCATAGTCATCCCCACAACACACCCTCTGAACCATCCCTTGGTCCCAGAAACACGAGCTTAGCCCTACCTCAGGACCCCCACACCTGCCTCAACCCATCACAGGGTCACTTATTCATCCCCCCTTCTAGGGACCGTCCCCACTCTTTCCCATCACTCAGGGTGGAGGTTGTTGGAGAACAACTTTATTTTCTGCTTTACTTCATATCCTTCTTTCCCTGTAAGTTCATAAGCTCTCTGGGAGAAAGACTGGTCTAATTTATTTACCCCTGTGCTCCCAGTCGCTAAGACTGGTTCGCAGCCTATAGTAGGCCGACAATGGGTATTAGCTGGCTAGATAAACGACTAAATGTCTCCACTGAGTCTTCCACGAGCCATGCTGACTCTCTCTTGCATGCACACCCCTCTGTCTGCTCTTTATGCGTCCATGGGCCTTTATGCCTTTATCACTGTGAGGTACAGAACGTTGTCGTTCTCGAGCCCCTCTACAGATGAGGAAACTCAGGGAGCTCATGAACACACGGAAAATAAAACACTCTCCCATTCTGCCTCCTGAATCCATGGCAACCATATCTGACCTGTACTGCCTCCCGCAGAACACCCAGCATCTCAACTCTCTCCATCCAGACACCCCGAAACTGCCAGCAGCCTTGGAGCTCCCTTTTGAGCCCATCACCTCCCCTGTCTTCTCTGCCTGGCTCTGTCCTCTAGGCCCCTCGGGATTCTCCATTATCCCCCATCTCCCTGCTCAGGGTCACAGCAATGTGCCCTGTAGGTCAGTCACTTGCCTCTTTCCCCTGCTTCAGTGGACCGGGGCCAACAGCAGGTGCCAGGAACAGACAGAGTGAGACGTGACAGAGTGGTTACTCCCAGTTCCCACCTTCCTTGTCACTATGGGGTGGGTGTATTTGTCTCCTACAGGACACAAGCCTTCTCCAAGCTGCCATTCCAGCCAGCTTCCCATCCCCCTTGCCCTAGTCCTTGGGTTCTGCACATCCCCTACTTTGGTTCCCTGCCCACCTTTTATCGTGGTCCTGTGATTAAATATGCCTTGGTTTGCTATGTCTGACACTGACATCACCCGGCCTCTCAAGCTCCTACAGCCCCTCCACTGCTTCTTTGGCTTCCTTCCCTGCCCACTGCTCACTGCAGCCGCCTCTGCTGGGCCCTTCTTCCCTGCTTGGGATTGGCATTTTCCTCTAATACCTATAAATAAATGTTCGTTTGCTGGTTTTAAGGTTTTGCCTTGGCAGCCTTGGCTTTTTGCCTAGGCTACAACCACCCCTCTGTTAAAACTGAGACAGGATGGGGTAGGAAAAGTAATATTCCACACGAGTCCTAGATAGACCACAGTAACCTGTCTGCCAATGCTGAAAGGAGATGCTGGGGTTCAGCACAGAGCTCCCCTATACCAGGATCAGAGTCCCTCCATGCAAACTCCTGGGGGACCCCTCAGATGCCATGCTGGTCACTGAAAGCCACGAACATTTCAACAATCATAGTGCTGAATTTACCAATCAGCTACCATGCGGGAGGGGTTATGTCTAGGGCTGTCGCCCTCCTACATCCATTCTACTTTAATAGACGAGGAAACCGAGGCTCAGAGAGGTGAAGAAATGGGAGAATACGAGTCAGGTCAACAGACCTTCAGTCCCCACCAGTGCCAGCTCTACCGGAGGGAGTCACAGGCTTGACCCCTGTGTGTGCATGCCGCTCAGAGATGTCATCACCCGTGGCCACAGGACTGGCTGAAGCAGGATGAAAGTCAGGAAGATGAACACAGAAGGTCCATGCTGGCAAAAGTCACGCTTTTCAAGAGGCACACCATTGTCTGATTCCAGTAAGTCCTGATCAGCCAGCATGTACTCGCTGCTCCTTCCTGTAGAGACTGCCGGTGGTCGTGTGTTCATGCCAGACATACACATGCCTCACAGCACAGCATGCTGCCGACACAAGGCCCTCCACATCATGTTCAGGAGAGTCACAGGAAACTCCCAGGAGTAAGAGACAGCGTGTCACAGAAATGAAGGAGGCTTCCTGCCGCACTGCAGACCAACTGAGCTGACCCAAGTCAAAGTCCCCCTTGCAGCCACACTGGTCAAGAACCAATGGCTTTCTGTTTTTATCTTCTGGAGATAGTAGTAAAAATAAGACATGTCTAGTGTTGGGGGCCATTGTTGGTGGCACTTGTGAGTGTGCATGTATGACACACACAGAGAGAGTGCACTACTCCTCCCCAGGCCAAAATAGCCCCTACTTCAGCCTTGGCTCTCTATTCAGCTCCTGGAGTACCATCTGACTTTGGTCCACATGACTGCTGGCTGGCTCGTTTCCACGGGGATCCAAGAATTCCCAGGTCCCAGCAGCATAATGCCTGCTCCAATAGACCACCCCACCCTCCCACTGTGTCCGATAGAACAAGGTCAAGCGGAACCAGTGGTTTGCAGTGTCACCTGACAAGATGGTGTCATAACCCCAGAGCTATAACACACCTTCCCCGCCCTCTTCAGTCCAAACCTTTAAAAAAATTACTGCTGAAAAACAGAACTGGATATCAGAGGCTAGGACTGTATCTCAGCCTATAGAATGCTTGCCTAGCACACACAAAGACATGGGTCCAATCCTCGGTACCGTGTAAAACCAAACATGGGGATGTACACCTATAATCCCAGCATTGGGAGGTAGAGGCAAATACGTCCGAAATACAAGATCCTTCTCAGTTATGTGACAAGGTCAGTTTGGATTGTGAGAGATACTGTCTGTCTGGTGGAGTGGTGGAGAAAAGAAAAGGAGGGGAAGGAAAATAAAGGGAAGAGAAGGGAAGGAATGGGAGGGAAGAAGAGGGGAGGGAAGAGGGGAGGAGAAGGGAGGGGGAGGGGAGGGGAGGAGAGGAGAGGAGAGAAGGAAGAAAGAAAAGAAAAGAAAAGAAAAGAAAAGAAAAGAAAAGAAAAGAAAAGAAAAGAAAAGAGTGCCAGCTTCAAGTTTCTGGGCTACTAGAATTCAAACATCCTCACTGAAATCAAAAACACTCTCTGCCCCCCCCACCCCCATTAAACACTGCAAGTTTAATCCCCTCCAAAGATAGGATGGCAAACACGATTAGACCCAATTAATTTATAGAGAAACCAGGAAAAGAAGGAAAATCAATAGAATTGCCCTGCTCTGACCACTGCTGCAAATGAAGTCATAACTTGAGGGTGATTTGGGGAGGAAAGAAGCCGAAAGTGTCACCCAACAGCCATGAGGCAATTTAACAAGGCAGCATTGGCCCGTATGGACTGGCTGGGTGAGGATCACTGAAGCTGACAAGGCTCTCTTGGGGACAGAGGGACAGAGAAAGGGAGAGACTGCCAAGGTCTTTCTAGTCATCCGCCAGGAGGCTCATTGGCGGTAAATTCTCATCTCGCGCAGAAGTGAGACAGAAGGGAAAGGGGAAGGCAGGAAACAGCCACACTCGCAGCCAGTGCATTAAGGACACTGGCAATTTCCACATAGGCAAAGGCCATGTGGGCTGCTCCTGCGGCTTCACACTAATTTTATCTCCGTCCTCACTCCCAACACGCTCGTCTCTCTTCCACATCCAGGGAGGAAGGTGGGAAATAAACAAGCCTGCAACAAGCATCCATCCTGGATCACCGGCTGGGCCCTCCAGAGCAGTTGAGGAAGCCCCAGGTGGGAAGAACACACTAAGAGACCACTACCCCCCGCCACCCACACTTGCTGACTGCGGATGTGTGGCAAGGAGGACCTGGTGAATTCAGCAAGGATATACGTGGGCTTACTCAGAAATGGTGACACACAGCTTTAACCCCAGTACCTGGGAGGTGAATAGAGGAGATCAAGGGTCCAAAGTCCTCTGCAGTTAGGGAGTTCAAGGCCGGCTGGGGCTATATAAGACCTTGGTCAATTTGAGTGTGTGTGTGTGTGTGTGTGTGTGTGTGTGTGTGTATGATTATGTGTATGAGGGTGCACATGTTTGTGTATGATTATGAGGGTGCACGTGTGTGTATGATTATGAGGGTGCACGTGTGTGTATGATTATGAGGGTGCATTGTGTGTATGATTATGTGTATGAGGGTGCACGTGTGTATGTGTGTTGCATTGTGTGTGAGGGTGCACATGTGTATGTGTGTTGCATTTGTGTGAGGGTGCACATGTGTATGTGTGTGTATGTATGTCTATAAATGTGTGTGGGGGTATATGTGTATATGTGCATCTGTGTCTGTACATATATATTGTTGGATCTGTCTTTAAGTCTAGATTGAGCAGAGAGAAGTAACAAAGACAACACCAGAGGATCCCCCTGCCCATGAAAGTAAATGTTCTGCTGTCCAGCGAGGTCCCCTTGTGCCCACCTTGCTGTCTCTGGATTGAGTGCACACAGAGAGATCTAGCCTCCAAGTCATTCGTTCACGTGGCCAGGAGATGTTTAAGCAGTAATTACATGCCACTCAGTTCCACAGTCCTGCCCAGGAAAAGCTCTTCAGTGAAGGACTGACGTGTAGCATCTGAGTCCCGACTACTTGTGTTCTTGTTTGCTCACCTTCCCTGAGCCTCAGTTCTCATCTATAAAATGGGATCACAGAATTCCAATGACATCACTTTCTTCGCCATCACCCATGCTGGGGTGGACCTATCCAATGATGCAGCTGCTCAGACCTCAGTGAACACCCGCCTGGCTCACCAACGTGGACTCGGATGGGATCGTTTGCACTGCCTGTCATTGCCCTATCTCTGTGAGGTAAACAGGAAGATGGCCCCCAAGAAAAGCCATGTAACACCCTGACTGTACATGACCAGCAAACATGGCGGGGTCCCATCTTCCACTCACTGTCACCAGCCATGGCAGAGAACAGTAGGTCATGAGTCAGTTATAAGATAATATTATCTGTTCTGGGGGACTCTACCCACTGGATAAACAGAACAGAATCTATTGAGACATAAAGGAATCATAATGAAAGAGCAGCATCGTTAGTTCCCTGACCAGTCAGCTGTCTCACCTGTGATCAAAAGTACAGCCTCAGGTGTATGGACGATCCAGGACAAAACCTTCCCCACCAGCAGAAGCCTGAGCCCCAGCACAGATCTTCCCAGAGTTTACAGATTCCCCCACCTTTGTCTAAAGGGCTCTGGATCACAGGAGGTGGCTCCACAAGTTGACGATGGGATATTTTTAAAGGATTGTAGAGAGGCGGGTGGAACCCAGGGTTTTCTGTATACCAAACAAGAGCCATGTCACTGAGCTGCTCTCCCAACCCCAGTGCCAGTTTAGAACCTAAAATAGTACATGGAGAGGTGGTGTGTCAGCTTCTTATTCCTATGGTCACGAGCTAAGCGGAAGCACGCTAGCTTACAAGCATACTCTTCTGAGTATCAGAGGTCCAGAACGAGTTTCCCCAAGGGCTAACATCAGGACGCCTGTGTTACTTCCAGAAGCACTAAGAACCTGCTTCTTTGCTTTGTCCAGCTTCCAGGGACTGTCTCTGCTTCTTGGTATGAATGGAAGAACCAGGGGACCCTCCAGTACATGTCTCAGCCTCCACTTCCAACTCTATGTTACCAGGCAGGCTGTCAACCTCCTCCCCCATGTCAAGGCCCTGTGATGATGTTGGGCCACCTCCGAGTCCAGGTTCGCCTCCCATGTCAAAACCTTTCATCACATCTTCCAAGTCTCTTTTATCACCTAGATAACATATTTATGGGTTGTGGATTAGGATTTAGGTGTGGGCATCTTCGCAGGGGCATGGGTTCTTCGGCCTGCTAAGGTGGGGTCTGCAGCATGTGTACTTGGATACTATTAAAGTCATGGTGAAGAAATAGAATGAGCATCATTCAGCCCTGAGTTCAAGAATGCTGAAACTGGGGCTGGAGAGATGGCTCAGTGCATAAGAGTAAATGCTGCTCTTGCAAATGACCCAAGTTTAATTCTCAGCACCCAGTTCAGGCAGTCTACAACTGCCTCTACTTGCAGCTCCAGAGAAATGATGAGCCCCCCTTAACTCCAAAGCTACTGTGCTTACATGTACACAGATACACACACAGACAGACACACACATGTACTCATGATTTTTTAAAAATAAGAAGAATGCTGAAGCCGTCTAACTTTTTGAGAAATGTTTGAGTATAAATCATATGTTGTGAACTAGAAATGTATCCAGGGTGACAGAATGCTTGCCTAGCACACTCAAGGCCCGAGTTCAATCCCCAGCACTGTATGAACCGGGTGTGATAACGTACAACATGCAGAAGTCTATGTAGACAGGATGATCAGAAGTCCAAGGTCATCTTTGACTATATAGGGAGCTCAACATCAGCCTGTGAGACCTTCTCTCAAACAGCAACAAAAGCAAATGCTACCCAGGAGCACAGGCTTCAGAGATACACAGCTCTTGTCCGAATCTCAGCTCCACCACCAACGTAGGTTTCTTGTTGTGGTGGTGGTCAGCATGACCAGAAGTATCCTAGAGAGGAGCAGGTTTCTTGGCTTATGGGGAAGTCAAGACAGGAACCTGGAAGCAGGAACTGAATCAGAGGCCATGGAGCGGTGCTGCTTACTGGCTTACTCTCTATGACTTGCTCGGTTTGCTTTCTTATAAACTCAGGACCACTGCCCAGGGGCGGCACTGCCCACAGTGCCACTTGACTGGTGGCACAGGCCTTTCATTACAACACACTGGACATAGGGTCAGTCAGGTCTCTGTAAGTAGGAGGCCAGCCTCAGCTACACAGAAAGTTCTTGACCAGCCAAAGAACAAAGAATCCTGTCTCAAAAATATATATGTAAATATATATTATAAAAATAATACATTGTAGAAATAATATATAAAAATTATTAAAATAATATATATTTATGCCGCCACAGATTTGACTACAGGAAAATCTAATAGAGGTATTTTTTCAATTAAAGTTCCCCATTCCAAGATGGTCCTAATCTTCATCAAGTTGACAAAAACTAGCCAATACAACCACAATAATATAATCTGAGCTTCCATTTGCTCAACCAGAAATACTAACCAGAAGAATAAAGAACAGAATGGGCCCAGAATCCTTCTCTCTTGCCTAGGACCTGGTAAATGCCTTGCAAAGGGCAGCTCATATAGACTGAGCCTGCTCCTGTCACTCTACTACTTTAGTTCTGTCCGGCCTAGTTACTAAATCAATCTGCTTGACATGAACCATTTGACTGTCAGCAAGTACACGAGACCCTGTTGAGTCCCAGGAACCAGAAAGCCTGCCTCACCCAAGGCAGATGAACCTTGCCACGCTGAGTTCTGAGGATCCCAGCAGAGACACCTAAAGATTTACCAATAGGATCAGAGTGAAGTCAACCTAGTTCAGACATGGTCCAGAAACAGAAACCTGCTTACTTTCCCCAGAAAGAAGATAAAGCGATAAGAAACACTTTCTCTTCCACAGGTTCAGACCCCATTGTTTTGGATATCTTTCACCTAGAAACAATTGCTTATTATCTTAATTATATTGCAATAAACATAGGCTACAGATAATAGCCGACGATTCCCAGCATAAATATGTCCTCCCATTTTTATATGGAAAAGCCGAGGCAAAGAGCAAAGGAACATGAACTTTATCATAATGGAATAACATTATAGGTCTTTGATTCCACCACTGAAGTATCTCAGATGGTGTTCAAAATACTAGAGCTGGCTACGGTGGAATCCCAGCACACAAGGAGGCTGGAGCACAAGGATCAGGAGTTCAAGGCCAGTCTAGGCTACATAGTGAGACTCTGTCTCAAAAGCCCAACAATATGGGGATGGGAGCAGAGACAAGCAAATTCTGGGCACTTGCTGACCAGCTAGCTTATCCAAACTAGTGAGCTCCAGGCTCTGTGAGAGACCCTGCCCAAGGGAACAAGGTGGATATAGGAACAAAGGAAGACACCCATTATCATCCCCAGGCCTCTGTACAAGGTACACAGGCACGTCCCTGCACCCATCTGTGTACCTGCATACATACACCAGAGAGAGAGAGAGAGAGAGAGAGAGAGAGAGAGAGAGAGAGAGAGAGAGAGAGACTGTAGTATGAGTCAAACATCACCTGAAACTTTAGCCCTGTTTTCCTTGAGGTCAAACACTTCTGCACCTTCATTCCCAGCGAAGAGTAGATACAACCTACACATATCAGCCTACACATATTGTTACTGCTGGAAAGCACAGTTAAGTCCGCAATCACAGCAGAAGATTTATGACGGTGGAACCTACAAGATAGCACGAGATAAAGGAAGACAAATGTTCCCAGGAGGGTAAGGTGGGGTGCAAAGAAGCAGCAAAAGGAACAAGGCCTGGAGGAAAAGAACTACCTTGCCTAAGAACGGACGTGCAGCAGGCGAACCTAAAAGGCACCCTCGCCAACAGTGACAGAACAATCTAGAGAGAACGTTGAGTTAAACCAGTACCTGTACCAAACCCAAGATACGAGATGCCCTTCATCTCCTCCCCACTCCAAGTCTCCTGGAACCCTGCCTAGCTAGCTGCTTGGCATGTGACCATGTGGGACAGAAGGAAGCATTCCAGATTAAAACTGTTCTAGACCGAGCAGCCCACAACCTACCCAAGACCAGCTGCCTACGGACACCTAAGTGAGCCCAGGCTAGACCAGAAGAACCACCCAGCTGAGCCCAATCCAATCACTACCCTATGGAACAATGAGAAAAATGCATGACTGCTCACCCTCCAACTGAAGTCACTGTGCCATGGAGCACTTTGGTAAGTAGCAAGACTAACAGATACAGGCAGGAATCTGTTCCCTTCGTCTTTATATACTCAACAGCCGACAAAAGGCTTCCCATGTAATAGTTACATAAATATTTCATGACTAGGTCTGGAATCAATAACAAGGTGATTTAATGAATAGTGTACTCTGAAAAGCAGCAATAAGGCTACATTGCAAAACTCGATTGAGATACTTTGGTTATTTGCATAGGGTTTTTTATTGTGTACTTTTTGGAGGGAGGGGGCAAGTATGTGCTCCCAACTTGCATGCAGAGGTCAGAGAACAAGTTGCCCAAGTGGTTTCTTTCCTTCCACCATGTGAGTCCCAAGGAGCCAACTCGGGCTGGCAGCAAGTATCATAACCCACTGAGCCATCTTGCCAGCCCTGGCATACTCTGGTTTAAGGAATACTTTTAAATTAGTTTACTACTAACTAATGCTAGAATCCACTTTCTGGTCTGGTGGTGAAAGCCAGCATGCACAAAACCCCACCACTACATAAATCGGATGTAGTGGTACACAGCTATCACCCCAACAGAAGGATCAGAAGTTCAAGATCATCCTCAGCTACACATCAAGTTCAAGGCCACACTGACCCCATCTCAAAAACTAGCTAAATAAATAAATGACAAAAACGACAAGAAAACCTTGACCTTCCTTATTCTTCCCAGCCAGCATTCTTTCTGATTGAGTTTCATTCAGCAGGAAAGGGAGTACCGCACACGCCTATAATGTTAGTGGTCATCTTTAAATGGGTGTGAGGTTGGGTTCTAAATTCAGCAATAACAGGGACCTTGCTGCTCTCCTAATTAACATCTTTACTTCTGTGAGTTAGTAATTTATGCTGCCCTCTCTCGACCTCACTGAGCAGCTAAAGTAATAAGACAAACCAAGACAGCTCGGACACCGTCCACCATCAATAACTCTACTTTCTCAGTAAACAGTTTTACCTTCTGATGGTTTTTATAAGATGAGCTCTCATGCGCTCCATTTACCCCTTTGGCTAGATTTCTTTTAATATTCTGCAGCTGGTACCCATATTTTCAACAATAAAATGACACAAACCAAGGTAAGAAGGCCTTAAAGTGGCCCTGAACAGCGGAGGCTGCAGTTGCTCAATCTGAAAAAAGCTGGGGTTTCTGGCATTGAGGATCACATTGAGACCAAAGTCAGTCCTGAAACCTACAGGACTCTCTGGGGCTAGAGTACCCATGGGGGAAAAACACTGCCTATACAGCTTGGACCCCTTTTCCTTTTAGTTGCTTTTGCTCAGCTTGGGAAGTCACAGGCTCCAAATTCCAAAGCTGGCTCTTCCCTGGTCTAGGTCTTTCCTGGGAAAGTCACAGGACCAATGGAGCTGAGTTCTGAACCCAGGTCTCACACTGCTAGAGAAAACCCTCCTCCCGGGCTCTTTTGCTGCCAGGTTCCCAGTCTCTCCGGGCTTACCACCTCTCCAGATGCTCCCAAGACATTTGGAAGCCATAGTTCTGGAGCAGCTCTGGGTATCAGAACTAAGCATCTCAAGAGCATGTAGGAGATAGGGTAAGGCAACCAGACCCACAAGGTGGTGTGCTGTGCTAGCTCACCCTGGGGAGAGAGGTGTGAGGGGGCTGAGCAGGTGTCAGGGTAGCCTCTACTCACACTAGGAGGTGGAATGGGGCTGAAGGGAGAGGCAACTCCCCATCATCCCCGTCATCTTTTGTAAGCCCACTTTCCTCATTTACTTTACCTGCATAAGACCTTTACTGGATGCACAGACAGAGGAATAGATGAATCAATAGACAAATGGACCAACTAATTCACGGATGGATGAATGGCTGGTCAAACAGGCAAGCCATTCTGCATTTGCAAGTTGAACCAACACACAAAGAGGAATGGCACACTCAGGATGGAAAACCTCAAGCCACCACAATCGGGGAACATTTGATCACATGGGAAAGCCATTAACCACAGACTGGTGAATGATTTTTGACCTTCAGAATAATGGTGGTTGGCCCTCTGGGATGGACTCACCTGGGAGTGTCTCTCCTCCCCATCCCTCTCAATCAAAGTCCCTAACACAATCTGAACACCATGCAACCCAAGAAAACCATTCAGCCACTTCCCCAGGCAGTTGCACCAGCAAGGAACTGACCCAAAAAAATAGGTTCTTGCTTATCCATCCCTAATGGATACTTGAGTCTTGGTAACAGTCCCAGAAACAAAAAGGTTACAGAAGATGCAGGCACTGTGTAAGGAATAATGCAGAGAGATATCCACAAATACACCCATGAGGCTAGGGGCTGCAAAACAAGGACATGGGGAACCCAGGGTGACTCATCGGGGACACACAGGAACATAGTAGCAAAAGAGACCAATCCCAGATGAAGGCTTGCCCCCCAGTCACCTGGCCGAAGGCATCACCATGACCTCAGAGGTAACTGCTGATTTACAGAGAACTGCAGGTGAACTATTAATTCTCCGAGGTTCTATCAGCCCACAGTTCAAGCAATTGCTTAGAAGGCTGTATATCATCCGCTCCACCATGAATCATACTCCCCTTGCTATCTCTGCATGGAGCATCCCTGGGTCTTTCCAGGGATCAACAAGGAGGAAAGCTCACGGCTCAGCAGCTCTAGCTGCATCTGGCTCAGAATGTGGTTTTCAGTGGTGACAAAGCAGAAAAGGCAAGCCCTAGAGAGCGTGGAACCTGGCCATCTCCCTTCGTGCTTGCAAACACCACCCTGGAAACTGGGCACATGTGGCACAGAGAGTTCATCTAATGACTCCTCATAGCCGGGGACAGAGGGCGCATGACGGTGGGAGAAAATGAACTCACATACCCACATTGTCTAAGGACATCAAAGGAGAGTAGCTGCCAAGGCCTTGGAGGAAGAACAGTTGCCCTCAGAACCCACAAGGAACTGCTTCCAGGAGCTCCTCTCAGACACCAAAATCTTAAGAAGCTCCAGTCTCTCATAAACAATGGAGCAGAACGTGTGCACATCCTCCTGTGTGATTAAGTTATCTCCAGATCGCTATAATACTTGATACAGTGTAAACACTATAGAGATGGATATGTGTTGTGCTGTTTAGGAAATAGTAAAAAGCTCTTGGTATTCAATACAAAAGCAATTGTTTTCTTCTCAATGTTTTTGATCCCCAGTTTAAGTGTACAGATGGGGAACCCACAGATAGAGAGGAGCCAACAGTGTTGGTGATCATCCATGGATCCATGGCAACCCCACTCCTGCAAGGCATCCACCTTTAGGGCGGCTCAGAGCCAAGGAGACACAGCACAAGGGGAGCCGTGGAAATGATTTCCAGCTGAATGACAAAGAGGATGATTCCAACAAATGACAACCCGCAAGCAAAAAGTCCAGATGCCAGAGGAGGGACAGCTGGGCGAGCAGAGCTGCCACCAGCCCCTGGCATAGCACAGAGGAGATGGCACTTGTGTTTTCTGCCCTCAGCTTGCTTTTTTGTTTGAGAGAGACCGTAAGACCCACGGGTGAGGAGTCACAGCACATACAACCTGGGAACCAGGAGCCTGGGGTCCTTGTCCTACTCTGTTGCCCTGGGGCATGGAGGTCCATCATTGCATTTCCTGGGCTTCAGTTTCTTCAGCCATAATGTGAAACCTCTAGTAGCTCACAGTCCTGTGCGTGTCTAGTGCTCAGATTAGCTGATTTCTAACACAGTGTCCCTGCCCTCTGGTAAGTGCTGCTGCTGCTGCTGCTGCTGCTGCTGCTGCTGCTGCTGCTGCTGCTGCTGCTGCTGCTGCTGCTGCTGTTACTGTTGTTGTTGCTGTTTTCAGGATTGGATTTCTCTGAGTCAGGGCCCTGTGTAGACCAAAGCTGGCCTCAAATTCACTATAAAGTCAAGGATAACCTTGAAACTCTGATTCCCCCCGACACCTCTCACCCAAGTGTGTAGTTTTGAACCCAGTATGTTAGGCAAACACTTTAGCAACTGAGATGCAGCACCGAGTCTCCAGACCTGTGCCTTTGAAATCGTGTCTGGTCACACTTAGAAAGGGTGAAAATCCACTCTGTCATATCAGCACATACCTCAGAAACACACATACAAACACACACACTACCCCCAGGAGCCAAGACACTCTGGTTGTCCCTAAGCATACGGATTTTCTGCTCTGAGGACTTATTTTAACTTACAAGAAAAAAGAGTTTGGATTCTCTTTAAAGCATATACAAAGGGAATGCCTTTGTTTACTTTATAATACATTTTTAGATGTCGTCAAGAGTTTGAAGCAAGACTCAAAATCACTCTTGGGGCTGTGGGGCTGGTTCAGTGGGTAAAGCCTGCTGCACAGAGAGAGGATCAGAGTTAAGATCCCCAGCACCCATCTAAATGCCAGGCAAGTGTGACTTGGGAGGCAGAGACAGGAGATCGCCCAGGCAGTCTAATGAGAGACCCTGACTTGATATAAAAGATAGAGAGCAATGGAGGAAGCCACGCAATATCAACCTGTGGCTAAGACACATGCATACACACACATGCATACATACACATAAAAAATAAATACTACTCTTTCCCTTGTTCATGTGAGCTGTATTACACCATGGTGTCTCTTCAAAGACCACAAGTAGAGAACATTGATCATCCAGCCTCAGTTTGTTACCCTGGCTTTGGGGAGCTCTCAAACCAGCCTCCAGGGTCCTCCCTTTTGACCCATTGCCCCTCTAGGGGTGCAGAGCACCTAGCCCACTGTCCACCTCTCCATCACCCCAACCAATAAGACTGACAAGCTATAGGACTCTCAGCTAAATGAGCAAACAGCTTTCAGCAGAGCATTTGCCTTTCCAGTCAGACTTCTCCCCGTCTTCTTCCCAGAGTGGGCTCAAAGAGTCTCAGCAGAGCAGCCATGGCGTCCCTTGGGTTCAGTAAAGCCTGCCACCACCCCTCAGGGAAAGATGTGAGAGCCGTGAATTCTGAAGCTGATGGTCACACAAGATCATTGCATTCCTATGGCAGTGGTTCTGGTCAAAAAAGCTGCTACAACTAAGCCATAAACATTGCTAAATGTGACAGCCAGCCCCAGTACAGGAGGGTCTGGGGACAGGAGAGAATAGGGACAGATGTAACCATAGATGCCTCTTACAGATATCCTGGTCTAAGAGGCTATACAAAAAAATAAGGCATATAAAACAATTGTTATTGTGTTGCCTGGTGATGGCTAGCCCATGGGCATGAAGACCCATTTCCAATTTCTATCTGTAAGAGTCAAGCTCTGAACATCTCCCAACCTTGCAGTCTACAAGGACAAAACTGAACTTAACACCTGTACATCTTTGCCTTGCCAGAGTAAGCAACAGAGCTCTACATGGGTGGGAATGGTATTGGCCTCTTTTGCTCTTCATAAAATTATTGAATATAGCCCGGAACCTTGCCTCCTAATGAGTTTTCAATAACATGTGATAGGAGGGTGGATGGATGGATGTGTGGATGGATGGATGGATGGATGGATGGATGGATGGATGGATGGATGGATGTGTGGGTGGGTAGATGGGTGGGTGGATGGGTAGGTGGATGGGTGGATGAGTGGGTAAGTGGATGAATGGATGAAAGGGTGGGTGAATGGGTGGGTGGATGGAAGGGTGGGTATGTGGATGGGTGGATGGATGACTAGGTTGCCCAACATTTTTCAGAAACCGTCACAAACTGTATAAAGCAAAAAGATTCTGAACAACTCAAATGAGCAATACAATTCATCCAGTGGAAGAGGTCAGCAAATCCACTGAAAGAATTTTAAACACTTCTCTCAACACCCTAGCCTAGCATTTAAGATGGAAGCTGCCATACCCTGCCATGGTGACCCTGAAGGGAAGGGTGAGGAGGAGGAGGAGGAGGAGGAGGAGGAGGAGGAGGAGGAGGAGGAGGAGGAGGAGGAGGAGGAGGAAATATAACTTGAGCTGGGCGGTGGAGCCGCACGCCTTTAATCCCAGCGCTCGCTCGGAGGCAGCAGCAGGCGGATCTCTGAGTTCAAGGCCAGCCTGGTCTACAAGAGCTAGTTCCAGGACAGGTTTCAAAGCTACAGTGTGTGTGTGTGTGTGTGTGTGTGTGTGTGTGTGTGTGTGTAATTTGAGGTACAATGTGACTGCCCAGGACACACACTCACACCAACACAGACAATGATTCCATTCCTTATCCTCTCTGCAGGTCTCCCCTAGCACGGTGCTTCATTGTAGAACAGAACAATAAGTACATTGTGCCAACCTATAATTACCCTAAAAGAGACAGCAAAGCCAAGGTATTGGTGAGCATCTGCATACTGGAGGCTACCCCACCCACAAGAAACAAACAACAACAAAACAGCAATCCACAGGATGCTAAGACAGCAAGCTGCTGGAGCCCGCTCTCTCTCCTACCAGAAGGAGGGCAGGATACTTTTTCTTTACCCTCAAGGCCTTCTTTCAGTGAAACTGCTCCAGAATTGGGGAAAGGGATCAGAAGGGTTGAATTCATTTTTTCAACAAGAAGACCGAGAGAAGGGGAAGGTTTACTGGCCATGAAGACATGAAAAGGTCAACATAGAGCACATCAGAAGCCCTCAAAAGTAGCAGAACCTGGCTCTACTGGACAACCCGATTCCGTGCAATATTCCCTCTGGGAGCTAGAGAGACGGCTCAGTGATTGAGAAGCCTTGCTGTTCCAAGCACCCATATAGCAGCTCACAACCATCCATAACCCCGGGTCTTGGGGATGTGACACCCTCTTTTGACTTTCTGGCACACACTTAATGTACATACATACAGTAAACATTCCCACACATAACAATAAATGATGAACCTTTTAAAACGAGAGAGGGAGGTATTCCCTCTTGGTACTCTAGTGAAAGGGACCTTATGATACACAACTCCAGATGGTGTCACTGAACGACAAGGAATCTGAATATCTGGATTCTCAAATCCTAGCTAACTATCTCCTAGACTGACTGGATTGATGGAGGAAGGTAATTGGTTAATTATAATAAACCAACTGCTTGGCCTCATAGCTTAGAACATAGGTGGGTGGAATAAACAGAATAGGATGCTGGGCGGAAGAGGAAGTGAGGTCAGACTCTGCTCTGCTCCCAGAGAGACTCCACAGCTCTGCTCTGGAGCAGAGACGCCATGCTCCGCTCTCCCAGGCAGATGCACGCAATGAAGCTCCTCCAACCCAGAATGGACATAGGTTATGGTATGCGCACCTTGGGGTGCTTACACACATTATTAGAAATGGGTTAGAACAATATGTAAGAGCTAGACAATAAGAAGCTAGAGTTCATGGGCCAAGCAGTTCCTAAATGAATACAGTTTGTGTGTTGTTATTTAGGGCATGAGCTAGCCAAGCGGCCGGGGTGTTGGGGACGCAGCCCTGCCGCTCCTATTTCAACAACTGGATGAATGTGTGTCCCATATCCGCCACAGGTAAGGCATCCAGCTGGCAGCTGGGGAACATAAAGCAGCAGCCACCTTCTTCTCGGAGCCTCAGCTGTCTCACAGGCAAAATGAGGCTTCCCCACCGGCCCTCAAGGCATACACTCCTAGATTCCACATACAGCTCTGGCCGAACCTAGGACCTGCCTCCCAGCCCTGGCGGGGGCCAGGGAAAACCTATGCTGCTAAACCAACACGCTAAGGAGGAGGACAGGCAAGGGTAGCCGGCCAGCCCCACGTGGGGCCATTTTCACCTGACCAGGCAATAGCAAAAGTCTGAAGACAGAATTGTGTTTTCCAGCACACCTCTGATTTTAAGGAAAACACCTCTCATCTCTCCACAGGGACTCTCCTTTTCCCTTCCTCCCAGGAATAATCTGCCTCCCTTCCCACCCCCACTTCCACCCACACACACTCAGGAGACATCATGACAACAGACATTCCCAGTAAGTCACTGAGGACCTTTGTAGAGCTAGCCAACCTCCCTCCTCATACCAACACCAATAAAGCCTCCTTAATTATATCATTGACAGTTGATAGAGTAGCCTGCCTAGCAGGCATGAGGCCCTGGGTTCAGTCCCAACACTGAATGCCTGAAACCCTATAATCCTGGGAACAGTGGAAACAGGGGCATCAGAATTCAGAAGTTCAAGGTCATCAGTTACACTGAGGCTAGTCTGGGCTGCTGAAACCTTGCTTCAACATACACATACATACATACATGCATGCATATTCATGTACACATACACACACACATACACACACGTGCTTGGTCTCCATCTGCCCATCCCCCTCATCTTTTAACCATCCTTCCCCGTGCCACTTTCTCGTGGTTACTCATTTCCTTCTCCTTGCCACACCCAGTGGCCACTTCCAGGCGGTCATGCTGCTCTACCAACCTCCAACAGTCTCAACCACCCATGACTGGCGCCTCCCACAGCCAGGACTCTCCTCACATGTTGACCCATCCCTCCAGGATGGTTCCTGAGCCTGTGCGAGCAATAAACAAGGCCTAGTCCCTGCTCCTCTTTCCCTCCTGCCATACTCACCACAGTGGCTCCGACTCACGACAGTAAAGGGCTTTAAACAACTCATGCTCCTACCTCTTTTTTATTATGTATTTATTTTTTATTATACTGTGTGGGTGTGTTTTGTGTGTATGCACATGCCATAGCTTGGGTGCAGAGGTCAGAGGACAGATTGCCAGAATTGGAGCTATCCTTCCACCATGTGAATCACATATATTAAATTTAGGTCACTGGACTTGGCAGCAAGCACCTCTACCCTCTGAGCCATCTCACCAGCCCTTTCATTACCCATTATATAAAAAAGATTCAACCCTGCAAACTCTGGGGAGATACTACATCGTAACAATTTTCTTTTCTGGGTGTGGTGGTTTGAAAGAAAATGACCCCCAAAGGGAGGGACACTGTTAGGAGGTGTGGCTTTGTTGGAGCAGCTGTAGTCTTGTGAGGTGTGGTCTTGTTGGAGGAAGTGTGCATTGTGGGGGCTGGCTTTGAGGTCTCATATACGCTCAAGATACTGTCCAGTGTCTGAGACCACTTCCTGTTGCCTGTGCAAGATCTTGAACTCCTGCCTACCTCTCCAGCACCATGTCTGCCTACACACCGCCATACTCCCAGCCGCCATGTCCCCCATGACAATAACGGACTAAACCTCAGAAGTATAAGTGAGCTACTCAAATATTTTCTTTTATAAGAGTTGCCGTGGTCATGGTGTTTCTTCACAGCAACAGAAACCCTATCTAAAACCCTGGGGGAAGGAGCCTACCTTTGCCACTGACACTGTTCTAGAAGTGTGGGAGGCATATAATAGAAATACAACCAGTTGACACCCAAAGTCCGACGAATTTTCATACCTACAATCCTCCCCTCGCTGTCACGCTCTCCTATGGCTTGTCTAGCCACCAAAAACAGTCGTCCTGTCTATCCTGAGGACTTAGGATAGACAGCTCTGTCCTCAGTCCCCACACTGCCCGGTGGGTAAATATTTGTTAAAATGCAGAAAGACTGGGAAGTTGGTCAGCACGGCTGTCCACCTGCTCCCGGGGACCTCACCTTCCCCCCTCGGCTCCTCAGGACAGCCTCTCCTTTGTTTCTCACATGGTCCAAGACAAGGCTTACCTACCTGCAAGATCAAAGAAATGAGTTTCCTCCCTCCTAGTGCACCTCACTAAAACATCCTAGCAGGCCTACCTAGGAGATGACCAAAGACCTAGAAACAAACCCTTCACCTAGTCAGAACACACTCTAGATGGAATTTGGGCCATTTCATTATTCCGTGATCGTCATAACTCACTAACTGATGCCTTAGGCAAACAACATATCTGTGCCTGTTTTCCATCCTTAATGCAGAGACTGCAATAGGTGTCTCTTAGGGTCTCTGTGAGGACCTAATGGATGGACATGAGAGACTGCGCCAAGGGCAGTGTACAACAGGTAACAGGGGCTCAGGAGATGCACTAGTGTCGCTACTATTATATCACTGTAATTATTTTTACTATGATGACTGTTGTTCACAGGATTAAAAGGGACGGGACAGGGAGAGGGCTGAGTAGACAAAGGCACTTGCTGCCGAATCTCAGAACTGGAGTTTGATCCCTGGGACACACATGGAAGGAGAGAAAACATTTTATACACACACATTTATGTACACACCCTAGAGTACACACACACACACACACACACACACACACACACACACACGGATGATAATGAATTATCTTATTTTAAAAATGGCGTGTGATACTGTACACTCTAACACTTGCTAGTGTTGACAGAGGGGCCTTTGGACAAACACCTGGAAGACAAGTCCCTAAACCTTCAGCTTCTAAAACCTACCCAGAAAAGTGAGAAGCAAATGGTTTGGGACGCTGGCTGAAGGCCACCCTCCTCCAGCTCTCCTGAATGGAAAGAGATAAGCGAAGAGATAGGATAAGGGATACAGTCGGAGTTAGGAACAGGACAAAGGTCAGGAATGGACTGGTGCCCAGGAAGGGAGGATCAGAAAAGGATTAGAAGCCTGGAGGGGGAGCTCAGAAATGGGGCAAGAGTCAGAGTTGACGGCTACAAAGATGAGACACATTTCAGGGATATCTGATTTTTAGTCACGTGGAGAATTCTTTCCACAACCCCACCACAGCATCAAATGTCCTGCTTTGTGGAGGAATTGAGAAAGAGAAGGGGAGGGAGAGCAAGAAAATTGCTTCACTGGATATTTTACAAGACATCTTGAACTCCAACAAGAAAAGTAGGATGCTGAGCAAGTCTCAGCAGGCCTTGCGGCCATTCTGCCGGCAAAAGGCTCACCACAGGGCCTCTCCACTCTGGACGGAGGCTGCACTCCAAGGACGTTTTTCCAAGTTAAATTTTTAATAATGTGTGAGCCTACCATTTACTCCTTGGATAAGGAAGTATTTAAGTGTTAACCTGGAATCCCAAGCCAACATCTTCAGAGATGCCAATTTAAAAAATAATTATTATTTAAAAAAAACTTGCTACTATCTATTCAGAGCTCTTCCTGCCAGAATACCAGCCAGGGGTCTCTTGGCTTTGTAAAGACTACTCAGAACCCGTATCTTACAGGAACTGTGGTCCATGCCTGTTTCAACCCTCTTTCTGGAGGCTGAGTCAGGAGCATCATGAGTTGAAGGTCTTTATAATGAGAACCTGTCTCAAAATGAAACAAAAACAAAAGAAGACATAACTCAGATTTTGGTTCAAGTAAGAAACCAAAAAAAAAAAACAGTTTTATGGATTTGGCTTCTAATCCCAAACACTATCTATTATATGATCAACATCATTAATATAGTATGGTCCTTCTGTAACTCACAGTAGAACCATATCACTATCGTGAAGTACTGAAAATGGTAGAAACCTAAACCAACCTTGGTATTTAGAGGAAGTATCCTTGGGAAAGTTAGAAAATGGACCAGAATGGAGTAGTTCCGGGTGAACACTGATGTCTTTATAGGAAAGACAAAGACCAAGAGACATATGTGCACACTGTCTCTCAACGTGCAATGTCTCATGCTTCTGCCTGCAAGAAGGCCATCATAGATACGGTTCTTTGGCTGTGAACCAGAACCCTGAACTAACTAAGCCTCTTGTCTTTATAACTCACCTAGTCTTTGCTATCTTCTCATTAGCAACAACGATAGACTCAATTCCTCAGGTGAGTCCACACCACCTCGGCTGTCTGCTCTTTCTACACAGGATTAGCGTGATGATGCATCTCAGTTCAGTCAAGAAACATCTAGTGAGCATCTCCTCCAGGCCAGAGATGTTTCTCTCGTGGGATGCAGAAGATTCCCGCCTTCACTAGGTTGACAAATTAGCTCCAGGGTCCTATGATTGCTAAGAGCCTGTGCCAGCTAAGCCCTCCATGACGGTTATATGCCTCCGAAAGAGCCGGGGCAGGGTTTCCATAGGTGGGAACTTAAGCCTGTAGGTGAGCAAGTCATCACCGCCCAGTCAGTGCACAGGTCAACAGTGCTTGAGCCTTTGGCGGTGGCGGCAGCTGATGTTTGCTTGTTTGTTCATTTGTTAAGTGGCTGGAATGGACTGGGTTTTCGTTTTGGTTTGATTTTTTGTTTGTTTGGTTAGGTTTGGTTTGGTTTTTATCATTTTTTTGATAAGGTTTTTCTGTATAGCCCTGACTGTCCTGGAACTCTCTCTGCAGGCTGACCTTAAACAAGAGATCTACCTGCCTCTGCCTTCTGAATGCTAGGATTAAAAGCGTGTGCCACCACCGCCCAGCAGGACTTGGGTTTTAGAAAGGTCATTGGTTTAGGCATGAGTATTGGGGGGGGCCGGGCCGGTGATGGAATTCCACATGGAACTGGAAGGTGAGGAAGGCAGAAGGGCAGAGGATAGAACAGCAAGTAAGATGGGTCAGGGTTCTCCACGGAGCCCTGATTCACCCACAATTTTATCAATTTTATCCTGGAATACTCAATCCTGCAGAGTCATGGGAACAATTCTATATCATCATCATCATCATCATCATCATCATCATCATCATCATCATCACCCAGCTTCCACATCCTGCCTTGCAAACCCCAGGCCAGATGCCTTCCTAGGGACCACAGAACAAGCATAGGCTCTAGAGAAAATGTGAAAAGTAGGGATGCCAACATAGCCACACATGCCACTCTCTCACCATAGGAGCCCACCTGACCTCCCAGGACCTCCCTACAGAAGAAAAGAGGCCTGGGAAAGGGAAAGGCATGTCACATGTGCCATTCTGCTCAAAGCCATGTACGATGGTCTGGTAGGTTTTTTTTTTTTGTTGTTGTTGTTTTTTAATTTTCGAGACAGGGTTTCTCCGTAGTTTTTGGTTCCTGTCCTGGAAGTAGCTCTTCTAGACCAGGCTGGCCTCAAACTCACAGAGATCCGCCTGCCTCTGCCTCCCGAGTGCTGGGATTAAAGGCGTGCGCCACCACCACCCGGCTGGTCTGGTGGTTTAAATGCAACTGGCCCCCATAACCTCATAAGGAGTGGCACTATTAGGAGGTGTGGCTTTGTTGAAGTGGCTATGACCTTATTAAAGGAAGCACGTCACTGTGGGGGCAGTCCTAGAGGTTTTCTATGCTCAGGAGAATTCCCAGGGTCTCAGTCGACTTCCTGTTGCCTGCAAGATGTAGGACTCTCAGCTCCAACACCACATCTGCCTGCAGGCCTCCATGTTCCCTGACATAATGATAATGAACTAAACCTCTGAAACTGTAAGTGAGCCACCTTTGGAGAAAAGGAAAATGTTTTCCTTTGTAAGAGTTGCTGTGGTCACAGTGTCTCTTCATAGCAATAGAAACCCAGCTAAGACAGGTGGATTGCAGGTTTCCCAGCCTAGGAAGAACAGGGGGTAGGAAACATGGTGTGGATGGGTCTTGCCCTGTGTGTATAACTTGGGTCTCTGGGGGCTTGACTGGAACACAGATTCTTGAGCTTCTCTGACTCCTTTGGGGTTCCGCAGACTGGAGAACCCCTGAAATATGATGTGTGCAGACAACTCTAAGATGGTGGCCACTGCCCATATTCCTCATGCGTGGGGGGAAATGGCAATGCTAGAAATGACCGAGTCCCTCCCTCACTGAGTAGCTCGAACACCAAATGCCCACCTGTAAGATGACTGTAAGATGAAGACAGTGAAAGTATCTGATTCTTGGGCTTAACAAGAGACAGAAATATGGGAAAAAATATGGAAAGCATATGGCATTGTGGTTAATGAGAAGGATCCTATAGGTCTCTTCTTCTTCGGAGCTAGCATATAAATAAAGGTATTCTCCCATCTCCATTCATCTTCCTAAACTGGGGAGTTCATGGGGAAGATATAGATGGATGAAGAGCAACAGAGCCTTGGAAACAAAGGACAGGCTGACGGGACAGAGCCAGGTCCTGCAAAGGTCATCTCCAGCATGATGGTTCAGCAGCACACCAGTTCTAGAAGGCTCCAGCCTAGGACATGCCATTGATATGCCAGTACCTAAGTCAAATGGGGACACACACAGAGGGGGCTTCCCTGCCGGAGATGCGCACTGGGGACCAGGATAATAGATATGGCACAAGAAGGGGGGAAATGTGAATCCTACATCAGCAGTTGGGCACCCATGACTCAGGGACACGTTGTGAGGCTCGAGGCGAAGGATGGCACAGCAAAGAAGTAGGAAGCAGGGCATGCTGGGATATGCCTGTGATTCCAGTACTCAGGAAGTTGCGGTGGGAGGACTGAGTTCTCAGGCCTGCCTGCCATGGTGATGGATTTAAGGCCAGTCAGAGATAGACAGCAAAACAGGAAGTGGGCAGGGAGGGCGGGAGAAGGTGAAGAATACAAACTGATGATACTACATTTGATTCTAAAAGACAAATGGAATGATTCTACTTTTATAAAGTCATTTGGGGAAAAAAATAAAACTATTTCTAGGACACAAAGACCAAAAATTTAGGAAAAATGTGTGTCTTCATTTAAAACTAAACCGGCCACTTGGACACAGAGCCAGGTGCACAGGGACACCACAACCCTGTGAGGATAAAGTGTGTGTGGGGGGGTGATACTTCTCCCTAGGGAATGCCAGAATACCCAGAAAACAGCAGAAGTGGAGAGAGGGCCACAGAACAGACACTTCTTCAGAGTCCACAGGAGGGGCCCACACAGCTGACACTGGTCATGAACTTCTGCCTCCACCATGTAACAGATAATGTTCCTGATGTTTAGGCCTTCAGGTAGTCTGTGCTGTTGGTTACAGCAGCCCTCGTACACCAATACATCATGAGCCTTCCTGTTCCTCACCATACTCCTCCGTGGAGGACACTGGCAGCTTCTAGAAAGCCATAATATTTTCCTTGACATCCCACAGACTGGAGATCATGGAGGAATTCACAGCAAATAAGACACAGTGTCCTCCCTTCAGGAGCTCACAGAAGGCTTCACCTCACCCTTTCGAAACAGGCCCATGTCCACTGTCTCTTGCAGAAGGCAAGCCTTACACGGAGGTAGGTAGAGCTGGCCATGTTATTCTGGCCTGCAGATGGGAACCGCGGGTTTTAGAGAGCTGGAGACGTGCTTCAGGGCCTGCAGCCTGAGGTGGCAGAGAAGGAGCAAGGGCTGGGGCTTCCGAGCACAGGGCTGCTGCTGGGTGAGACTTTCTCCCAGCCTGCCTGGCTGCCTCCTTGGCAGGACTAGGAGTCTCTTGCCTCCCTTGCAAGAGAAGCCGCTGAGCCAAGGCCACTCTGGAAAAAGAAAGTTGTCAGGATCCAAGACCTGTTCCGAGCGAGCTCCAGAAGGCCAAAGAGATGTCTGCCAGCCAGGCCTGCTAAGACAGATGCAGTCACAGCAAAACGAGAGGCAGGTGCGGTCCCCCCTCTCTCAGGATCCCTCGTTTGCTGTTTCTCTCATCACCCCCACCCCACCCTCCTAACTCACAGGCAGGGCAGGTTCCTGGTAACCGTGCTGCCCTGTGTTGTCAAAATAGTGAGGCACTGGAAGGAATTCACGGTGAGATCTCTGTGCTGCCGCAGCCTCCTAAGTGCCTGTCACCGTGGCAGTGGCTAAACCCGCTAATGTGCTAAGCACTTTCTGGCAGTACTGGGAGGTAGGGCTGGTATTTTGGGAGCTGGGAGGAGCTTAGAGGTGACACCCCTGGTAACCCCGGCAAGGAGGAACAGACATGGAAACCCAACTTCAAGCACCTCGCCTGAGGTCATGAAGCCACCACGCCATATTTCAGGATTCCTGAAGCATCAGGTATGTGGGCAGAGAGATCAAACAGCCTGGCAAGTAGGACTTGGCCCAGAGGCCTCGCAGGCCAGGGCTGCAAGGGACAGGGTGCTCTAGAATGTGACTGGCAGGGGATACGTTTTCTGCTGACGCAAAGCAGTATGCAATGCTGTCCAGGAGACCAGGCAGCCAGGCTTGGCCCTGGCTCAGGTTTTCTGAGTTGGCAGGGGCCAGGACCATGATGACCAAACAAAGCATATTCAGAGGCAGACAGGCAAGAGTCCTTATCCCGCAGAGGGCCCAGGGCTAAGGGTCATGGAGGAGAGGGAGTGATGATGGGAACTTGCACCATCCAGGATGCCATGACATGACACTGAGAGGGGAGCAGACACACACACACACACACACACACACACACACACACACGTGAATCTGAAGTCACACAAGATCCCAGTCTGCTTTCATCCCTAGTAAACTCACGCCTCTTTAGAAGAAACCAAAGGAATTTGGGAATGAGGAAGCAGACAACAGGGTCAAATGGTAGAATTGCTGAAGGGTCCTTCCCAGAAACAATGTGTGACAGGAAGTGGAGGGAATGACAGGTGAGGCTGTACAGGTAAGGAAGAGGTAGGGTCAGATAAGCCACTAAAACCCTGACGGATTCAATCTGGAGGAGAAGACCCAGCTGATAAATACTACTGGGAGCTGCAACTTTCAAAGCCCCTCTGGCAGAAGGATCTTCAGACTCTTTGCAAACCCCAGCCACGCAGCCAGCCAGCCACTTCCCAGCCAGCAGCACAGAACACTTTGGCTAAGTCGGAGCAAACCCACAAAGACCCAGCCAGACCCAACCCTCCTCTGCTTTCCACCCAGCCCAGCCTCTGTGCCAGTCATCCTCTGAGAGGCAGCTGGAGGAATATGGTATGCCAGAGCCACACGGAGCCAGGAGCGGAGACCTCGGACTCAACACGGTAACATGCACTCATCCCTTTGAGTCTGCAAGCATGGGAAGGGCCAAGCTGCTCTTGTGCAGTGGGAGACTATCAGGATGAGATGATGTAGGCTGGATGCTGGACACATAGTTAGAGGGTAAGGGAGTGCTCCATTGAGGCTGGTCCCTCTCCTTCCTTCCTTCCTTCCTCTTCTCAGCACCATATTCATTGCAGGGAGAGTATGGCTCAGAGTTGTTGAGGTTGGGAAAACAAAGGCATCCACACGTCTGCATGCCCAACCCCTAGTGATGAGTTGATGGACTCTCCTCTAACCCAGGGCACCTATAGCTGCCCACCCAACTCATTCCTCCTCCCACACCTGCTTGAAATCACTGGGCCAGATGTCACTTTATAGTAAGACCACGAGGGCATCAGCCCTGTCTTCTTCCCAGGAGAAATGGTGACCCAGTGCTGTGTCTTTGCAGCCCCACAAAAGCCTCTCCGAGGTCATCTCCTTCCTTTAGTTTCACATGACTTGTCCCTTCTTTGAAAGCCCAAAGCATCTCATAGGTACATGACACAAACTCATCGAAATCCACCTCTATCACATTTGGAGAGGGTGACTTCCAACAGGGGCCTAGGATGGTGACACACACCTGTAAACTCAACATTTAGGAAGCTAACGCATGAGTATCATGAGTTCAAAGCCAGTCTGGGCTACACAGACCCTGTTTCAAAGAAAGAGTAAAAAAGAAAATGGGAAAGGAAAGGGAAAAATTTCCATCGCAGATCAGATTTTACCAGTATATTCCCCACAAGACTGAGCACCATGCTAACTGTGAGGCCAGGATTATCCTGATTCCAAACCAGCTAGACATCTCAATATTTTTTAATTTTATAAACCTTAACCCTTACCTCATTCCCTTCAGAAGAATTAAACTGGACCAGTGAGTTAAACGAAAGAGCAAAATCTATAAAAGTTCTAGAAGAAAAATTGGAAGAAAATTCTGTTCACCTTAGGTTAAACAAAAATGCCTTAACTCGGGCATCCCACTGTATTGGCTTTCATCAATATTTAAAACAGCTGCTCTCTGGAAGGCACGAGCATCAAAATAAAACACCAGCCACAGACGGCAAGGAAATATTTGCAGAAGGCATATCCAATAACGGATGTCTAGTCAGAATATATAAAGAACTCCTAAAATTTAATAATAAGTCAAATGACCCAATTTTTAATAGACAAAAGAACTGAACAGACATTGCATAAAAGATGAGCTACAGATGGCCAAAAAGCATGGGAAAAAATGTTCAACATCATTAGTCATCAGGGAAATGCAATTAAAATCTCAATGAGATAGCATTAAACATCTATTATAATGGCCAAAATTAAAAAGACTGACAATGCTGAGCACTGGCTAGGATACAGTGTAACTATAGCTCTCATAGCTGCTGATAGAGACTCGAGATGCCACAGCCACTTTGGAAGGCATGCTGGCAGCATCTTGTTAAGCTAAATAAGCTCTTGTGACCCAGCAATCCCACGCATAGGCATTTGGGCAAATGTTCAAGAGACATGAAAACATATGTCCACACAAAGACCTATATATGAATGTTCATAGCAGCTTCGTTCGTAATAGCTCAAACTTGGAAGCAACCCAAACACTCATCCGTTGATAAATGAACAGGCATGTTATGGTACAGCCATGCAGTAGAAGGCATCCGTGCATGCGATAATCATAGTGAATCCTAAGTCCACTTTATTAGTTTCTTTACGTTGCTGTAACAAATGGCCACAAACAACATGACTTAAAAGAACACAAAAGATTTATCTGCAGGTCGCATGGCCAAAGTCAGTCTCTCTGCACCGGGATCAGTTGTCAAAAGGACTAGTTCTGTGGGAGGATTGAGAAAAATCTGCCTCCTTCCTTATCTGGAATAACTCCTGGGGGCGCATTGCCCCTCCCTCTGAATACCAATGCTGTGTCTTTCCATCTCCCACTCTCTTCTAACGTATGCTGGAAGGAACAGGTGTTGGATCGAAAGCACAGGAGCACACCGGGCTGTGGGAACTCACAAGTCATTCTGTATTTCCAGGGCATGCAGTAACATTTCAAAGATGAACATAGTGAAAGCTGGGAACATAGCTCGGTGGTAGAGCACCTGTCTAGCATACGGGGGGGGGGGGGGGGGGGGGGGGGGGGGGGGGGGGGGGGGGGGGGGGGGGGGGGGGGGGGGGCGGATTTGAATCCCAGCACTGTTCAGAAAACAAAAGGCGGGCTAGGGAGATGACTAAGTGGCTAAGGACCCTGCTGGACAAACATACACATACAAGTTTGTGTCCCCAGCAGCCACAGAAAAAGCCAGGCATGGCACAACGTGTCTGTAACTCCCATGCAATGAAGACAGAGGCAGTCTAGCCAAATTGGGGACCTCCATCTTCAAAGAGCTTGTCTTTAAAAAAAAAATGCAGAAAAGCAAGCCACCTCTGGTCTCCACCCACAGCTCATGTACGCTCATGCATGCACACACACAAAGAAAAGGCAAACAACCAAACAAGAAGAATAAAAATAAGATTCAAGGGGATCAAGTGTCACACAGAATGTCCATGATATAATAAATCATATCCGGTCCCAAGGCCTCTGAATTAAAACACAGTGTTTCTGGTACATGTGAGCCTTTGGCTTCCCTGACAAGTTGGAAGGCTCAGGCTGCGTGGGCAGCACCACCATGTCCTAGAGCCCAGCATTCCACCCCCCTCCGTAGGGCATGTCCTTGCTCCTGTGTACAGCACCAGTGTAAACCCGGATCAGCGTGACCCTGGATTTCCCCATCTCCCCTCCCGGTGGCCAGCTGACCCCCAGTCACAGTACAGAGAGAGCACAACCTTTAAAGGACAGACGCTTGCACCCTGCTTTGTATTCGCCAGTATCTGTTCACTTGGGTTGTTTTATTTGGCCTCCCCCACCGTCGGGGCTGATGGTGCAGATATTATCAGCCCTGTCAAACGGACAAGAAAAGCCAGGTAACTTCTGACACAGCGAAGGGGTGGAAGCCCATCAGAATCTCACCCCAGCCCTGCCCACTGACACCGCAAGTGCCAATCATCTCAGAGAAAAGACCCTAAGCCATCTCCTAGGTATGGCAGAGCCTCCCTTCCTCATCTGCGAGATGGAAAATGGGGAACCCGCCCTGCCTACCACACCAGGGATAAAAGAGAGAGAAAAAACCTGGGGCTGGAGAAGAGGCTCAGTGGCTAAGAGCATTTGCTGCAGATGAGTGATGAGTGTAGCGCACGCCTTTAGTCCCAGCACTGGCAAAGCAGAGGCAGACAGATCTCTGAGTTCAAGGGCAGCCATAGTGAGTTCCAGGACAGTTAGGGCTACATAAAGAGACTCTGTCTCAAACAACAACAAAGGACACGTGTCACTCTTCCCGAGAACCCAAGTTCAGATTCCAGCACCCACATCAGTCAAGGCAGCTCACTGCCACTTGTAACTCCAGTTCCTATCATCTGATAGGAAGCCATCCTATCCATGCATAGGAAGCCACAATGCATGTGACAGACACATAAATAAAAGCACATTTAAAAGGAGGGAAGTCGCGTGCACAAGCACTTTGCAGACTTTGAAATGCTTTAGCCAAAAAGGAGAATCAGTTCTGATTATCCTCTCAAGCAACGTCACAAATATTCTCCAAAAGCAAATGCCTTTCCTTCCCCTAAGCTCCATCCCTGAGAAAGCCTCTCCCCCTGCTATCTTTAGCTCTGGTTAAAGCCGAGATAGCCTCCCCAACATTCTGGCTTGGATCTCAAGGTCAAATCTTTGAATGCCTCCCTCCAGCTTTACCTATTCTGAAATCAGGCAGTCTCCCACATCACCACCTCCACACCCCATCTTCACTCTTTCAGCAATCAGTCCCTCTTCAAGGCGACAGAGTGCTAAGCACCCACTGTCAGCCCTCATCCCTTTGATGTCTCCCCAATCAGACCAGCCATGATGCCAGCAACATGTGAGGCTATGGGACATTCCAATCCCCTCTCAGGTCTCACAACACCCACGGGGCAAATGTAGGGGTCCTCCGTGCTGGGTAGCCAGCTCTGCAGCTCCTCCTCCATGACACCTCCATCCCACACAAGCCAAGGGACCCCCATTTCTTTGTCTTAAGGGGTGCAGGTGTACATGCTCATGTGTGTGCAGGAGTGCCTGTGTTTGTGTATGTGGAAATGCAGAGACGATAAGCCAACCTCCAGTGTCCGTCCTTGGAGGGCATCCACCTTGCTTTCTCTCACAAGTTCTCTCGATGAGACCTGGGGCCAGCAGTTAAGCTAGGCTGGTTGGCCAACTGGTCTCCAGGATGTTCCTGTCTCCAGCTTCCAAGGGACTTAGATTACAAAAGCACATGACACGTTTTTACATAGGTGTTAGGTATTGAACTTGGGTTCTCTTGCTTGAGCACGTTACTAACGGAGCTATGTACCCATCTCTGGCCCCCATTTCTTAATAGCTAGACCCCTTTCACACTCTATGCCCCGACTACATCCACATTTCTCTTTCCTCCTATTCAGTTAAGTCAAACACAACTATTACATTAGCATAAACGTTATCCGGGTGAATCAAGGAATTAAGTGGTTTAAGTCTATCAGATAGAGGTGAGGATGTAGTTGGTAGTAGGTGCTTGCCCTAGCATGTGTAAGAATCCAGTGGATTGTACAAACAAGTATCTACCTGATCCCTGAGGGGGTTATAATTTCCAATCTACAACAGAATAAATCAGAGGTTAATAATGACTAATAGCTAATCTGTACTTACTTTTTTTTACTTAATTTTTATTTTACATTGGTTTGTTTGTTTGTTTGTTTGTTTGGGAGGTGGGAATACACATTCCAGGGCACTCACATGGGTAGAGTTCAGAGGACAACCTTCTGAGATCGGTTCTCTACTAGGCTACTAATCAGATCGCTACTAGGTATGGGGATCAAACCTAGGTCACCAGACTTGGCAGCAAGCTCTACTCTCCCCTGAGCCAACTTGCTGGACCTTATTTTAATCAGATCCCCATACTGAAATATAAACCTTAGGGCTGGCAAGGTGGCTCAGTGAGAAAAGGTGCTCTCCCCCAAGCCTGGCAGCCTGAGCCCCATCCTCCAGAGCCACTTAGGGGAAGCAAAGAATTCCTATTCACAAACAGCACTGTGATCACGCCAGGCTTGGCGTGGAAACACACACAAAATAACTAAAGAAATAAAGTTGAAATAACAAGAAAAGCTCAACCTGTAATCCATGTCATACCCCCAAGGTAATAAACATGGATTCTAGCACCACAGTAAGCACAAAGATTCTAAGACTTCTGGGAAAAAGGCACTGTGGGAAGTCTTCAAGGACACTGGTATAGTCAAAAGTCTTATGATGCAAAAGGCAAAAACCATAAGTAAAAAGTAAAACTAATTTGGAATTCATCAAAAAAAAAAAAAACCTTTTTTTTTTTTCAAGACAGGGTTTCTCTGTGTAGCTTCGGAGTCTCTCCTGAAACTAGCTCTCAGAGACCAGGCTGGCCTTGAATTCACAGAGATCCGCCTGCCTCTGCCTCCCGAGTGCTGGGATGAAAGGTGTGCGCCACCACCCCTCAGTAGAATTCATCAAAATTTTTAAATTCTGCTTTTTCAAAGGCATTGTTACAACCAGGGGTAATGATTACACAATGGCCCAAATATAATTAATTATATTGTGCAATTAAGAAGGTTTAACTGCCTTTATTCTGTTTTTTATTAGTAAGGAGATGGAACCCAGAACAAGCACTCCACCCTTGAGATTCACAACCAGTAAGCACATGACCATACTTACCAGCATTAGGAGTCAGGGAGGTACAAGTTAAAACTGAAATAAGATGCCATTTGCCCTGACTAGAATTGGAAAGACTGACAGTGTCAGCATCCAGTAAAGATGTGGACCAACCACAGCGTTCAGTACTCATGGCACTGGAAAGTGGTGCAACCACCTTGGGAAAAGCTATAGTAGTTGGAGAAAAACTAGCAGTTGGAGGATTGCTCAGCGGTCAAAAGTGCTTGCTGCCTTTCTCCAGAACAAGAAGTAGGTTCCCAGCAGCCACTCTGGATGGCTCCCAACTGCTTGTCACTCCAGCTCTAGTGGCTCTGAACCCCTGAAACTGTAAGTGAGCCACCCCAATTAAATGTTTTCTCTTTAAGAGTTGTCATGGTCATGGTGTCTCTTCACAGCAAGAGAAACCCTAACTAAGATAATGTACTGGTCATTTGCCTGGAAGTTTCACTCCAAGTATTCATCCCCATAGTGAGAGGGAAAGAACTCTACTGAAAGGAACTCACATAGATGCTGTCCCAAATTAAATCATACTATTCCAAAACAGGAAAAACTCAGCTACCTGCTAACTGAAGAATTTATAAAAATTGCGGTGAGTGGATTAAAATGGTCAGTGTGTTACACTAACTAATGGGATGCTCCCAGCCATAAAAACGAGGTACTAATATACAACAAGAAATGCAAGTCTTAGAGAAAGAAGGGCCAGGTGAAATGAGCTAAAGTTGAAAGGATACATGGTATATGCTTTTGTTTATTCCAATTTTAGATCCAGAAAAAGTCATCTAGGGTGGTGACAACGAAATCAGTGGTTGCCTGAGGACGGCAGTGGGGCTGACTGCGAAGAGGGGCCAGAAAGGTTTTAGGATTCTAGAATATTCTATCGTGGCCACGCAGGAAACACAGCCTAGGATCTGAAGTCTCCTGCCGTGACCACACAGGAAACACAGTTTAGGATTCTGGAGTCTCCTGTCATGGCCACACAGGAAACACAGATATACACATATTTCAAATTCCTAAGATACATAGGCTGATTCTGTTGTTGTGAACTGTAATAGTGTGATATTGACTTGAAACCTTTCGTGAGGCCAGGCACAATAGTGCACATCTGGAATCCCACAACTCGGAAGGTAGAGATGAGAGGATCAGAAGCTCAAGGCTGTCACTGGCTACGTCCACTATGTCAAAGCCAGCCTAGACTTCACGCGACCTTTTCTAGAATAAAAGAGGAAAAAAGGTGCTCCCTTTGTCAGCACATAAACTAAAACTGGAACAAGGCATGATTCGCATGGCTCTTGTACAGGTATGACAGGTGTCTATATCTCTAATATAGAAAGGTCCTTGGACGCTGGCAGGAAGAACATTGAAACCTTAGTGAGTAAATAACCAAACAATGCAGAAAAGCCACAAGAACTAGATAAGGATAAGCAAGTAAAATAGGACCAGTGAGATGGTTCAGCAATAAAGGCGTTTGCCGCCAAGCCTGACCACCTGAGTTTAATTAAACTTTGGAGCCCACACTGTAAGAGCCAGACTCCTGCAAGCTGTCCTTTCACTTTAGCATGTACATGTATGTATGTATACACACACACACACACACACACACACACACACACACGAGAGGCGGGGGAGTGGAGATGAATGAACAGAAGAATTTTTAACAAAAAAAAAAAACTTTATAGAAACAACCATAATAGCTAACTTAATAACTGAGACAATAAACCACCATATTTCACATACATTAGCACACCTTTGCCTCTGTTTTAGCGATAATGCTAGTGTCAGAGGGAGAGGTGGATACTCAGTCAGGGTGTAAGAATAAAAGTGCTACATTTCTAGACAGATTACAGTTCAGCACTAAGGTTCAGAGTCTTAACAACTGTGGCGATATGAATGAGAAATGTCCCTCAGAGGTGCAGATATTTGAACGCATGGTGTCCAGCTGGTGGCCCTGTTTGGGAAGTTTGGAAGGTGTGACCTTGCTGGAGGAAGTATGTCTCTGGAGGTGGCCTTGAAAGTTTTCTCTTCACCTTATTTCCAGTTTGCCTTCCCTGCTTTGTGCTGCAGCTGAGCTGTGGCCTCTCAGCTTCCTGCTAATGTCACCGTGTGGACAGCCTGCTGCCATGCCTCCCTGCCACGAGGGACTCACCACTCTGCAAGCCCAGATAGAAAGTCTTATTTAAGGCAACCCACTGACTGGGAGAAGATCTTCACCAACCCCTCAACTGACAAAGGTCTGATCTCCAAAATATATAAAGAACTCAAGAAACTAGACCGTAAAAGGCTAATCAACCCAATTATAAAATGGGGCACTGAGTTGAACAGAGATCTCTCAACAGAAGAAGTTCAAATGGCCAAAAGACACCTAAGGTCATGCTCAACTTCCTTAGCGATCAGGGAAATGCAAATCAAGACA
>NW_026068031.1:1748918-1907984 GCF_014885135.2 Alexandromys fortis
GGTCCTTGGACTTCCCACAGGGCAGAGAACCCTGATTGCTTTTTGGGCTGACGAGGGAGGGGGGCTTGGTTGGGGGAGGGGGAGGGAAAGGGGAGGCGGCGGTGGGGAAGAGACAGAAATGTTTAATAAATAAATTAATTAATTAAAAAAAAGAATAAAAAAAAAAGAAAGTCTTATTTCTGTAAGTTGCCTTAATCTTGGTGCTGAACACAGCAACAGAAAATTAGTAATAGAAAGTTCGCAGTGTCGTTAACCCATTTCTAGGAAACTAGGCTAAGAATGGTCACAATCGAAAGCAGATATACAGGGTCCAGCAGAATGGCTCGGTGCGTGTTTGCTGTCTGAGCATGGAGACCCACGTTCCTTTCTCCAGCACCTATGTAGAAGAGACATATGCTCAGGAGCACTTGTAATCCCTGAGCTAGAGACAGAAAGATCCCTGGGGCTCACTGGGCAGCCACTCGAGCTAACTCAGCCAGCTCCAGGATCCCTGAGAGACAGTCTCAAGGTAGAGAGGAGTTGAAAAAGACACCTAATGTTGAAAGGAGACATGCAGCAGAAACAAAGAGCTTTTGTTACTGACTCAGTGATACCAACGAGAAATTATTTAGAGGGTTGGAGAGATGGCTCAGCAGTTAAGAGCACTGGTAGAGAGCACAGAGCAGTTAAGAGGACCCTGGTTCAATTCCTGACACCCACATAGGAGCCAAAACCTCCAGTCCCAGGGGACCAGATGTCCTCTTCTGGCCTCCATGGGCACCAGGCACTCATGTGGTATGAGACAAAACACCATACACTTAAATTTTAATTTTTTCAGTTAAAAAAAGTGTATTATCTAAAATAAACCATCAGGAAAATACTAAGAGATCAATATTTGTCCGAGATAAGAACGTAACAGATATTCTTAATTCACTCAGCTCATATATTACAAATGAACTTCGGGAATAAATGAGAAATCCAGATGACTTCACATGAATGGATAAAATATAAACATACATGAAACATGTATGGATAAAACATTCAATTTTATTCATTGAAGCAACCATCTAAATGTCTATCGAGAGAGGCGAGATAGAATATATTACATATCTACACTTGAAATACCATGTTTCAAGTAGAATATGCAGGTTGGGAGTATAGCTCACAAAGTTCTTACCTACCCAGGGTATCCAAAATCCTGAATTCAAAACCTCAGTACTATAAATGGGGGGGGGTGTACATCCCTGCTGCTGTAGAATAATCTGAGATATACTATTTAATAAAGAGAAAAGGTACATAATGGGGAGGGGGAGAAGGGGAAGGGGTAGTATGGGGGTGATACTGTGAAAATGGCTTTATGCAACCCTTTATAATAAAATGAAATGCATATGACACAGTGCAGGACGCTTGGGAAAGCAGCTTTTGAATGGGGAAAAGAAATTAACTAAGTAAAAACCTATAACCCTAGGACATCACCAGAAAAAAATAGAAGTCAGACAACTCTAGGCAGGGAGATAAGAGAAAGGGGTGGGGGTGCTAAAACAACACTGCATGGAAAAGCCATTAAGAAATCTGATATATGAAACACCAATCAAAAAGTTTGGTTGGTTTTGTGTGTGTGTGTGTGTGTGTGTGTGTGTGTGTGTGTTTAAGTGTTTTGATGAGGTACCATACATGGGTGGATAGAGCTACTCCCAGAAGCCACAGGTTATTAAAAAACATAACCCCAGTACCAGGGGTGAAATATCCCACTATCACTTGATCAGGGAGGTCCCTGAGACCCCCAAAACAATACAGGAAATTATCACTGCTGTTGGCTCCACACCAGAACTAGACCTATTACCTAAGACACTACAGGCCTTGCTTACAGGACATAAAGAACTCGGGCTAGACCTGGGCTGGAAGCTTCCTTCCTCCTGGCTACTCTCAGAGTGCCACAGGTATACAGACAACAATTCTACTCGGTGACGGGTTCTGTGTGCAATAATCCTGGCTGGTCAGGCATGATGAGCCAACGGCATGCCGGTGGCAAGCCTGCCACAGGAGTGAACAACTGTTTTGTGGTTGGATTTGATACCCAATTCACAGGGGAGAAAAATCCTATCTGGTAGCATAAACCCAGTCAAAAGCCTGTGGCTGGGGAGATGATAGGCTGTAGAGGGGCAGCTACTGCTCTTGTTTTGCTAAATAAACACGACGTGCCCATCACAGAGTGCCGCTGTCCATCTGGGTCAGAGAAGACTGTGCATTGGTCAGTGATGGCCATAGAGATGCATAACTGGTCAAAAGTCCTGAGAATAGACAGCTGTTGAGTAACCAGTCACACTATATCACTTCCTCCAGGATCAGGGAACACTGCAGAAGAAGGAGCAGGAAGAATGTAGTAAGAGCCAGAGGAAAGGGGGTTAATGGTAGTGGATAGCTCAGCTTCTGTCTACAGAATGGAAACTCCTCTATCTTCACCACGTATGTCTGCAAAAGCAAGCTGTGACCTTTATAACTGTCCTGAAGTTCTATGGAGGAAAAACAAAGGGGAGGGGGGAGGCAGGAACCGCAGCTGTAAGCTCAACACAGAGAAAGATGGAGGTGCCACCTGCCTGTCTGTGAGCATAAGCGCCAGATCCCCCACTCTGGCCTCACTCAACTTCCCAGAATCCTTTGCTCTCATCAGGCTAAATGCTTCTCTCCAGAGGCCTCACGGTTCTCCATCCTTATTATTAGAGAGACAAAAACACGAAGACGAGGACGTAAAATCCGAGTTAGTTAGCTAGGAGGGAAAGGGAGGTCAGGGGAGGTTTTAAACCCACAAGTCTCTGCAACCAGGGGTCCAAAGTGACAACGAAGTCAGACTTGTTGGCATTGGCCTAAAATCTCAGGATTTGTAACTGAGTCCCTAAAATGGCAGCAGGATTGCCATGTTCAAATCCACCCCAAACTACATAAAGAGTTCAAGGCTAGACTGGGTTAGGTATTGTGAAACCGGTCTCCAAACAAAAACCAGAAGAGAAAGTACAACTGTCTACTGTCATTCTGTCTGTCTGCTCACCTTGTGCCACTGGTGTCACAACCATGGCGTCCTGCAAACCTGGACTCGGGGCCTTCATCCTTAAGAGATCAGAGAAGTGAGCCCCCCAAGACTACTTCCCAGTGCCGGAGGGGAAAGATAGGCGGCTGGAGAGTGGGAGAAAAAGGAAACCTTGGCTCCAGCGTGCAAGGACACGAGTCTCGGCCCCTATCCCGGTTATTATGCATTCCCAACTGGCCTGGCCAGCATCCAGAGAGACTCCAGGCCGGTGAGCCCGCGAATGTGAGGCTGAGATAAGGCGGGCAGCAACGGGGAAGCTTGCCCAGGGTTATATACGGGCTGCTGTGCACTGACATGAGGAGCCACGGGAATCTTCAGTTCCCGGGGCGTTTTCTGCATTCGTTCCCCGCTCCTCAGGATTAAGGATCCTCTCTTGCTTCCCTCCTCCCCCTAGACTGCCAGTAACATGGGGAAAGTAAAGAGAGAAGGAGAGACAGAGGATGTGTGCGTGTTAATGAACACGTTAAAATCCCATAGACCTTGGGTATTTGTTTATAGTAAAACTGAGTGAGAGGCACTATTTTCCCTTTACCCATGGGACAGCCACCCAGTGGCACATATTTCAAAAGCTAGAAAAAGGCTAACCTCCCAGGTCAGGTCCCCAGCAGGAAACATGCTTTGAGAGCCCAGGAAATGTTGTGCTTTCTTCCAGCAAGGGGGAAACTGAGTCCTTCTGGACGAGGCACTGTGATGTGCTTGGACAGAAAGAAATGCAAGGGGAGCCTTCTAGAAAGGGACACAGTGGAAGAAGAGCCTGGAGAGAGGTCATTCTTGTGCAGGCAACAAAGAAGGCTAGAGAGGAGACGTCGAAATGCCTTATGGGAGCTGAGGTGGGGGGGGAGCCTTATCTCCCTTCACCAAGTCCAGGCATCCCTGAGTTTGTCCTGTGAACCCTTCAAAGAGAGTAAACTCCAGCCCAGTTGTACTAACAAGCTCTGGATGAAAGGAATGTCTTCCCTCAGCCTTGCCTGAGGGTCAGACGCCTGGAAAAATTCCTGGGATGATTTGGTGGTGCCTGCGACAACTTTGGAGCCACCCTGACTGGAAGAGAAAACGTGGTTTTGAACAAAGGCCACCAGGACTGGTCTTGGGGAGTGAGAAACACTTTCAGGTCTCAGTATGTGTAGCACGATTTATAAAAACCCAAAGACAGATATTGGGGTTCAACCTGAAGGTCAGAAAAGCCAAACAGACAGCCACTAACTCTTACCTCTACCTCACTCTGAAATGGTGATTCTGCCCCCCAGGAATCTCAGAATGAGACTGTGTGTGTGAGAGCTGTCTCCTCCCATCTTATATTCCTCTCTAGGGCTGGGATTAAAGGCATGCACCACTACCGCAAATTTCTATGGCAAACTAGCATGGCTACTAAGATTAAAGGTGTGTGTCAACACTGCCTGGTCTGTAAGGCTGATCAGTGAGGCTGTTTTACTCTCTGAACTTCAGGCAAGTTTTATTTATTAAAATACAAATGAAATATCACTACAAGTATGTCTGCCCTTGCCTCATGTCAGCCTGGATCTCCTTCAACACCTCTCTTCCTTGTTCAGGGGAAACCCTTGAGAATCTCCTTCATGAAGCATTTTACATAGGTTCTGGGGATCCAAATACTGGTTCTCATGCTTATCCAGAAAGCATTTTAATCACTGAGCCACCCCACTCCCACCTCCGGGGCCCATATATAAATTTTGACCAACCCCCTTCCAACATCAACCCTTCCTCAGCAAACAAAAAAGCCTACTGAAGGGAACGCTCAGGCCCAGGACAAGCAGCCTGGCGTTGGCGAGCTCTCCCGATTCCTACTTCCACTCGGTCCTTTGCTCCTCAGGCGTGTGCGTAGGTGCTATCTGCGGAGCCCAGGCAACCTCTCCCACACCACTTTAATCGATCGGCTAAGAGTAAGCTCAGGATTCATTCAGCACTTCTCTTCCCATCTAAGAAAGAAAAAAACCCAACAGGCTCTCTGGGTGAGCGTCAGACTCCTACAGAGCAGCAAGGCCTCTAGGCCCCTGGAAAGTCAGGCCCTCGAGAAGGCACCTGGGGGCAGGGGGCTGAAGAAACAATACCTTAATGCTCTTCCAGGGGGCATGAGTTCAGTTCCCAGCACCCACATGGGGCAGCTCACAACTGCCTCCAACTTTCCAGCTCCATAGAATCCAGTGCCGCTTCTGGCCTTCTCAGACGCGCACACATGGCACACCACACACACACACAGACACACACGAGAGAGAGAGAGAGAGAGAGAGAGAGAGAGAGAGAGAGAGAGAGAGAGAGAGAGAGAGAGAGAGATTGGCTGGAATGTGTAAAGGTTTCCAGGCCCCGCCCACCCAGGGAAACCCTGAAAATCCTATGACTGAAGGTGGCAGAGTTAAGATAGTCCATTCACTGATGCACACAGTACTCAAGGAACACTAGGGAGCTGGGGTGTGTGTGTGAGTATGCATGCGTGAGTGTGTGTGTGTGTGTGTGTGTGTGTGTGTGTGTGTGTGTGTTCCAAGTCATCTTTGCTAGGCAGATGTGGTCATAGAGGTGGGAGGATTAGCAGGGGATCGTGAGAATCATCTGCCCTGCCTGGAGATCAATAAGCACAAATTACATGAGAATCTGGGGTGTCCAGGAACAGTTCTGTGAAGGGAGACAAATACAGATGGAGGTGGGAGGGAGAGGGAGATGGGCAGGCTAGGGATGGCCATTTATCTCAGAGGTCTCTTCCCACACCAAAATTGTAGGTTTCTAATCTGAACCTCCCCTGCCAACAACTTGAAAAAGTTGCCTGAGCTCAGGGACGTTTGGAGAGAAAGTTGAATCGCATTGTCAGATAATAAACCAAGAAGAAATTCTGAAGTCAAAACAAGGGATAAATTTTCCTTATCTCTCTAAGACATGCATCAAAGCGGCTCAGTGCTGTCTGCCCAGCCTGGGAAGATGATAATGGTTTTTAATGGCCTGTAAACAGCAGCACCGGCCTATGTAATAAAATTTAACCAATTAATCCTTTCGGCTTCCTCTCTGCATTCTGCTTGCCCCCACACTTTCTTTCGAAAGGCACTGGGGCAACCTTGGAGGAGTCTAAAACAACAAGGGATTTCGGTCTAAAGACTCGATGTCTCTGAGTCAGTGTCCAGAAATTTGGGGTAACTGCGAAGCTGTCCAGAGAAAATGTCAAGGAAAAGAAGAAACACGGGGCCCCAAGGAACCAGAGCGAGAGGCAAATGTCATCCTAACTCAATGAGTGCATTCATTCGGTTAGCACGTGCACAAGACACCTGCAGAGGGCAAGAGTTAACCAGGAAAACACCTGTCCTCAGTGGCCTGGGGGTGCCGCTGGGAGTAAGATACCATTCCTGGGAGCTGGACCATGGAGCCCAGTGGTGGAGCACGTGCTTAGCATATGTGAGGCCACACGTTCCACACCCAGTCCCCCAAAAAGGAGGAGGAAGAGGAGGAGGAGGAGGAGGAGGAGGAGGAGGAGGAGGAGGAGGAGGAGGAGGAGGAGGCTGCCTGGGGGGAAAGTTTAGACTGTAAAGTGTTAGCCTCGCTTAATACCCAGAACTTGAGGGAAAGGCCAGGCATGGTGGCTTACTTGTAACCTCATAGCGGGACAGGCTGGAACAGGCAGGTGTCTGAGGATTGTTGGCCATCCTTCCTAGCATTATCTGGGAGCCCCAGACCAAATGAGACCCCACCTCACAAAACAAAACAAGGTAGCTGGTTCTGAGGTCGAGCAACACCTAAAGTTGTCCTCTGACATACACACACACACATGCTCATAAAAGAATGCACACACGTACATATACATATGCACACACACACACACACACACACACACACATAACAAGGTGTGATAATGCATGCCTATAATCCCAGCACTTGGGAGGTAGAGGCCTAGACTTGGGTATTCAAGGTCAGCCTGGACTACATGAAACCCTCTCTCAAAATACTAAAAAGACACGTGTGTGTCTGTATGTATGTGCACATGAATGCAGGTGCCCATGGACTCCAGAAGAATGTGTACACGTGTGTGTCTGTGTGTGCACGAGCTCAAGTGCCCATGGACTCCAGAGGAATGTATACACGTGTGTGTGTGCACATGAGCGCAGGTGCCCATGGACTCCAGAAGAATGTGTACACGTGTGTGTGTATGTGCACATGAGCACAGGTGCCCATGGACTCCAGAAGAGGGTGTTATATCCTCTGGAGCTGGAGTTAAAGGCATTTGTAACATTTGTGAGCTTTCTTGATGTGGGAACTGAGCTCAGGTCTTCTGAGTGAGCAGTATACACTGAACCATCTCTCTGTTATAACTCATATAATCTAGGCTGGTTCCAAACTCACTCTGTAGTTGAGAATGGCCTTGAATTTCTGATTTCTGTCTCTCTTTCCAGAGTGCTAGGATTATAAGCCTGTGCTACAACTTACAAATTATTTGAAGAAGTTTTGTTGTTGTTGTACTTGGCGGTGATGGTGGTGGTGGTGGGGTGTGTGTGTGATGTAAAGGTCAAAAGGCAACTTTTAAGGATTAATTCTCAGCTAGGTGTGGTGGTGCACACTTTTATCCCAGCACTTAAGAGGCCAAACTCTATGAGTTTGAGGCCAGCCTGGTTTACCTAGCAAGTTCCAGGACCACCAGAGCTACAGAAGAGAGACCCTGTCTCCTAAAAATAAATTAAAGGCAATTATCTTCTTCCACCTTGTTGGTCGAGGATTAAACTCAAGTCCTCGGCCTTGACAGCAGGAATCTGTCACTGAGCCACAGTGCCAGCCCCACCCTAAACTTTTACATA
Organism: Alexandromys fortis; assembly: GCF_014885135.2. Classification (NCBI taxonomy): domain Eukaryota; kingdom Metazoa; phylum Chordata; class Mammalia; order Rodentia; family Cricetidae; genus Alexandromys; species Alexandromys fortis. The sequence continues at coordinate 1,756,767 of NW_026068031.1, forward strand.
GTATTGTAAAGCAGGGTCTCACGAGTGCTAGGCACCTCTGACCTAGTCCAGCTCGGCAAACCACAAGTGGGCACCTGCCATATGCTAAGCACGCAGCTGAGCACAGAGTCTCCAAGATAGAACCAGGTAAATGCGGCCCCACCTCCCCACAGGACTCCCAGACCAGCTGGGCAGAGAAGAGAAAAGGAACTGTCTCCAGAGGCCGGGGCAACCCCTGGAGATAATCCACAGAAGTCTTAATAAATTAATTTGATTTTGCCAGGTGGAAAAGACACCAGTTTAGTCAGTTCACCACGTATGCTTAGAAAGGAAGGAGCCATCCGTGTGTCCAGACCGTGGGGTGGGTGCCTCTGAAGGGCATAGGCTGGGGAAAGACAGAAAGGCAGGCCGGCCAGGCAGAGCCAAGAATGCCTTGATACAGAACTTGGACTTCACTCCCTGGCAATGAGGAAACCACCAGAGCCCATAAGCAGAGGTAGGCTGTGCTCAGATTTACATTTGAGCAAGTGTATTCCTGCTGCTGGGTGGAGAAGGCTCTGGAATGAGGAGAAACGAGGCCAGCTCCAGAAACGTTTTCAAAACAGAGTCGTCAGGACAAGGTCCACCAGAGGGAAGAGGGAAAGGAGGGACCAGAGATGGTTGCCACACTCCAGCTCGAGGTGCCTCATACAAGGAAGAAGAAAGAGGAAAGGAATGTGTATGTCATGTTCAAATCACATAAGCTACTAGGGAAATGGAGCATCAGGAGTTCAAGACCAACCTCGACTACATAACAAACTCAAGGACAGCCTGGCCTATTTGAAACTTTATCTCCAAAAAAAAAAAATTAAGGTAGGCAGAGGAGGAAGGGAAGAACAGAGGAATGTAAGGAAGAAAAAAGAAAGAGAGTTGGAAAGGAAGGAAGGGAGAGAGAGAGAAACAAAGAAACAAAGAGTGAGCTCAGTTGGTAGTGCTTGCTTGCCTATATATATGAAGGCCCATTTGATGCCCAGTACTACATAAACCAAGTATCAGGGTGCACACCTGTGAAACCATTCCTGGGAGATAGAGTTGGGAGAATCAGAAATTCAAGGTCATCCTCAACTACAGAGCAAGTTCACACTCACCCTGGACTGCATAAGACTCTCTTTCCAAAGAAGAAAGAGGAGGAGGAAGGGGAGAAGAGGAGGAAGAGAGGAGGGGAAAGACCCCCTTGGTCTGCCATGTAGTCATCAAGCAGTGGTTAACCCTACCCATCCTTTGCTGAGCTCTTCCTGTTTCCCCTTGACACTGGTTCAATTTCATAACATTGAAGACTGTCAAAAATCTCCCTTTGGTGTCTCCTAAGCCTTGGCCAGTGCTAGACAATGAGTAGCCAGTAAGCGCTCTCTGGAAAACTTGTCACCTCGGTCTGCGCCTCTTTTGCGGTACGAGGTGTTGCCCTTCTTTAACCCTTACTTAGCAGTCTTTGTAGAAATCCTGGAACAAGAAATTCCTAGATGCTTGGATTCCACAATCCAAGTAAATTTTAACAGAAAAACAAAAAACAAAAACACCATTGTTCCTTAAACAAGAGACCATCTGCAGCAAGCAGTAGATCTGGAGGATATGTAGCTAAGCGAAATGAGCCCAGCACAGAAAGACAAAGGCTACGTGTTCTTGCTCATACGTGGCAGCTAGAAAAGCTGAGTCATCAGCGAGTAGAACCGTGGTCCCTGAACGTCAAGACAGGAAATGAGGGGAAAGGATAAGGAGGCTGAAGGCTAGCACCCAAGGACAGTTAGGTAACAGGAGTCACTAATAAAACATACTAATCCCAGCACTCGGGAGACAGAGTCAGGTGGATCTCCGAGTTCAATGCCAGCCTGGTCTACACAGAGAAACCCTGTCTTGAGAAACCAAAAACAAAAGGGGAAATGAAGAAACACTTCCATGTATTTGTTAAGATTTCTTGGTTTCTATTTTATAAGTGCTTGATTGTGTGTGTGTATGTGCACCATGCTAACGCCTGGTGCCTGCAAAGGCCAGAAGAGAGCATCAGATCCCCTAGAACTGGAGTTACTGAGGGGTTACTGTGAGCTGTCATGCGGGAGCTGGGAACAGTACCTGGGTCCTCTATACAAGCTGCACATACTCTCTCCAGCCCAAACTTATTACAACTTTCTAAAGAGCTAGAAGAGTTCAAGATTTCTCAATGCAAAGAGACAATAAATGTTCTTTAAGGGGGTAGGAAGGATAATTACCAACATTTGATCATTACATGCTATATACATCTATTGAGCTATCACACAGAACTTTGCATATGTTGTATGTATATAAAATTATGTCAACAAAAATATATGTTGATGAAATAAAGAAAGGGGGTTTGAAGAGAAGGCTCACTCAATAAAGTTTTGACCACGAAAGTTTGAGGATGTAAAGATGATGCCCTGCATTCATGTAAAAGAATCAGGTGTGTGTAAGAATGGCCAAGATCAAAAACACTGATGACAATTTATGCTGGAGAGGTTGTGGGGGAAAAGGAACACTCCTGCATTGCTGGTGGGAATGCAAGCTGGTACAGGCCCTTTGGGTATCAGTGCGGTGATTTCTCAGAAAATTAGGAAACAGCCTTCCTCAAGAGCCAGTAATACCACTTTAGGGTATATAGCCAAAGGAAGCTCAATCAAGCCACAAGGACATGTGCTCAACTATGTTCATAGCAGCATTGTTTGTCATAGCCAGAACCTGGAAACAACCTAAATGTCCCTCTACCGAAGAATGGATAAGGAAAATGTGGTACATTTACCCAATGGAGTACTACACAGTGGAAAAAAATGACATCTTGAATTTTGCAGGAAAATGAATGGGGCTAGAAAACATTATTTTGAATGAGATAACTCAGAAACAGAAAGACAATTGTCACATGTACTCACTCATAGGTGGTTTTTAAACATAAAGCAAAAAAAAAAAGCCTACAAATCACAATCCCAGAGAACCTAGACAACAATGAGGACCCTAAGAGAGACATACGTGGATCTAATCTACATGGGAAGTAGAAAAATACAAGATCTCCTGAGTAAATCGGAAGCATGGGGACCATGGGAGAGGGTTGAAGGGGAGGGGAGAGGCAAGGAGTGGAGCAGAGAAAAATGTAGAGCTCAATAAAATCAATTAAAAAATAAACAAATAGCTGGGTGGTGGTGGCGCACGCCTTTAATCCCAGCACTCGGGAGGCAGAGGCAGGCGCATCTCTGTGAGTTCGAGGCCAGCCTGGACTACAAGAGCTAGTTCCAGGACAGGAACCAAAAAGCTACGGAGAAACCCTATCTCGAAAATGAAAAAAAATAAAAATAAAAAATAAAAATTAAAAATGAAAGACATTTAAAAAAAATAATCAGGTGTGGTATGTGCCTATAACTTCAGCATTGGGGAAGCAGAGCCCTAGAGCTCACTGGACAGCCACTCCAGCTGCACTGATAAGCTCCGGGTTCAGCATGATATCCTGTCTCAGACTGGGGAGGAGGATGAATTGACCAAAACACATTATATACATATATAAAATGCTCAAAAAAAAGACATTTCATTAAATAAATATGTGTTACATTCATAATGAGGGAAAATTTTCATTTTTATGTTTCTACTAGTAGCTGTGTTTGCAATTTTATATCTAAAATATATATATATCTTTATATATAAGATATATGTGTATATATAGTTTTGGTTTTGCTTTTTCAAGACAGGGTTTCCCTGTGTAGCCCTGGCTGTCCTGGAACTCCCTCTGTAGACCTGACTAGCCTCAAACTCAGAGGTACACTTGCCTCTGCCTCCCAAGTGCTGGGGTTAAAAGCATGCCCCACCACCGCCTGGCTATCTAGTATGTTTTTTAAAAAAATGTTAACCATATTATCCAACAATAACAATATAAAATGTCAGTAGTCACTGTTCTGTTGCTGTGAAGACACACCATGACCAACACAACTCTTATAAAAAGAAAGTATCTGATTAAGGCCTGGCTTACAGTTTCAAAAGGTTAGCCATGAGCATCATGGCAGGGGCGTGGTGGTACACATGGAACTGGAGCAGTAGCTACGAGTTTTACACCCTGATCCTCAGGCGGCAGACAGAGAGGGGGAAAAAGAGAGAGCAACCCTGGACCTGGCTATTGAGACCCCAAAAACTCACCCCAGCAGCACACCTCCTGATCTTTCCACACACTTCACCAACTGGGGACTAAAAAAGCCAATATTTAGGCCTATAAGACCATTCTAATTCAAACCACCGCAGAGAGAGGGATTGAGGAAGATATTTGATATCAACATCTGTCATACACACATGGAGAAACCCACGCACACTCACACACACATACACACATATACTCATGTTAGAGTGAATACATACACTCATACAAAAAAAAATGATGATATATTTCTCCCAAATCAGAATAATATAATTTTAAGACTAATGATAATCCCAATTAAATCAACTCTTGGCTGGGGGAGGGGAGAAGCTGTTCCATGCACTGGAAGATGGTAAACAGCATCTCTGGCCCCCACCAGTCACCCACCAATGGCACTTCCCCACTGTAACAACCAAAAAACCACCTTAGTCCCTCCCAAATATCTCTGAGAGTAAAGTCACTCCAACTGAGACTCGCTGAACAACACAGCCAAAAGCCTTACTATAAATCTAACTATATTGTTCTTATCTTTTGGACCAAGAGAAGCCGACACTAAATGGGGTGAGCCCATAAACCAGCTTTGGGGACAGAGAGAGGCTGGGAATGTGGAATCTGAACTCTCACTTGTCATTAGCTGACCTTGAATAAGGACCTTCTCAGTCGCCCTCCCTGTCAGGAGACTGGGGAGCATGGTACATCTTCTAGAAAGGATTAAATGGTAGAGCTATGACTCGGCACATGACTATCAGGCGAGAAATGACAATTCTGCCATCTCTGCCACTTCCATTCCACAGAGCCCAGTGCGAGATACCTAGTATTGATGGCCACCCACATTTAAAATGTGCTAAAGCTAGACGTGGTAACACAGTTATAATCCCAGAATCTGGAGGCTGAGACAGGAAGTTCACCCAAGTTTGAGGCTAGCCTGAGCTACATGGTGAGTCCAAGACCAGCCAGAGATACACAGGAAAAACTGTTTGAAAGGGCCAAACCATGAGAATGAGAAAGACTTTCTGGGTAAAAGGACCTTGCACATAATACAGCAGGCATCTCATAAATATTTATGGAACGAATAAATGGATCTCCAGTCATCCAGTTCTCAACAGTCCGTTTCCTCAAGCCTGGCACACCTAACTTCTCTTCTCTTTCACCAGAACATTCTCCACTTCCACTTACGGAAATTAATCCCATAAAATGAGTGTGACCAGTCCAGGTAGAAATCTTGTTGGAAACTTTTAGAAGACAGTATCAATATCTAATCCCCTCTGGATAATCCTCAGTCCCATCCATGACAGCAAGGCCTTTTCTAAAGTCCAACCGAGACAGTCACTTGTGCCATCAACATCTCCTGGTTGCTGCTGTCCTGAGATACTGAACCTGGAGGTCAGCCAGGGACAGCCAGAGGAGGTGGCAAGGTCCTTGAACAAAGTAGCTATAAAAGGGTGTGGGGGGAAGCAAGACAAACAGCAAATGGAAAAAGCAGTGACCTCAAAGAACTGTGGGGGCAGGAGCTGAGGAGCCTCTGCAGTAGCCTCTGGAAGACAGAAAGGTCAGAGTTCTTGCTGCCTGGCCTGGCCTCACCAAGCCCACTTCCCAGCCTCCACCTCTGCACTCTGTAGCTCCTATGAGGGGGAGAAAAAAACACATCTTGTTATTAACCAGATTCGGTCCTGGCCACAGCCCAGGCAGCAATAAATTTCCTAGGTTCACCTCACAAGTACATTTAAGTATCTCCTGACAGTTTCCCAAAGGAGTGAGGTCTTTTTTGGCCATCGTGGGGCCACAGGACGTTGAGTACAGGGAGAAGCCTTCAAGAGCAGGTGATTTAAGCCTTTGCTATGTAAATGGAGAAACTGAGGTTTTGCCAAGTGTGCTGCAGCTGGGCAGTACTGAGCCAAGAAGTCAAGCCTTGGGGATTCTGTATTTGGCTTGAAAAAACTTGAAGAACAGGAAGGGGTACCGTGTACGAATCTCACGCATCCTGCAAACAGGTGGGATTGCACCCAAAGGGGAAATCAACCCCTCTCTGAAGGGCTGTGTCCCATGACCCTCCATCCACCTACACATAAGGAGAGATTAACCACACCTTCCCACATGACAGTGCATCTACTTCCTCTCCTCTCCATACCTGGTCACCTGTCACGGCTGTCCCATCTCATGCCAGCTATCTCCTGCAGGCTCTGTGACATAGTGACAAAACCCCAACAAGAACTCAAAGACTTGGGGGGGGGGGGGCTGTGTATAACGGTCTGAGTGTCTGTGTGTGCGCATGCTCACTCGCTCATGTGCACTGGAACAGGAGAGAGAAGGAAACAAATGCAGTGATAGATAGTGAATCTGAGGAAAGATGAGAGCAGCATCCATTATGATATCCTCACAGCTTCTCAAAAGGGCTGAAAGCTTGCTGAGTGAAAATAAGGGAGAGAAGCCAGGCACACATCTTTCATCCCAGCACTCAGGAGACAGAAGTAGGCAGATCTCTGTGAGTTCCAGGTCAGCCTGGTCTACAGAGCAAGTTCCAGGACAGCCAGGGCTCCACAGAGAAACCCTGTCTCTAAAACCCAAAGAAAAAGAGAGAAGAGAGAAGAGAGAAGAGAGAAGAGAGAAGAGAGAGAGAGAGAGAGAGAGAGAGAACAGACTAAATGACAATTTAAGGTAAATTAATCCAAAAAATGAAAAACTTTACTGAAAATGTTAGGGCTCACACCTTAGGTTTTATTAATCTCTTATCTAAGGACTAATACACTCTGAAAAGGTTAGAAGACATCCTGAAGGTCAAAGGTGATCCTAAACAATATGCAATGTTGATGTTTACAGAAGTCAGTAGCTGTGGCAACCTTGAGGTTCAAATCTAACTTCAAATATGTTTTACTCATCTGCTCCCAAACTACACATATGCTTTGTGATTCATAATATCAACAAAGTGCAGTTTGGTTTTAATTCCTTTTGGAATTTTTTTTTCACATAAGGAAATTGTGGAACCAAACCCCATACCCAATCCACAGTCACCAGGTTCTCTATCCAAAGTAGCATTTAGCTTGGGCCACAGTGGGTCTCTAATCAAGCCCTGAAAAATCTGTCCCCAGCCACACTCGTGAAACTCATGCCAGCTCACAGCAGTCCGTGTTCAGCATTTGAGGGACAGTCGTTCAAGAGGTCACATGGAATTCCTAATGGCTACAGAAGGGGCAAAGAGGAGAATATTTAAAGAAATCTGCGGTTTAAGAAAGAGGTTGTACCCATATTAGAAGGGTTGTATGCTTATCAAAGAGGCCACAAGTTCATCCTCAGGCAATGGAACCACGGGAAGAGACTGAAGATGACAATGATCAGATCACGTGCAGAGACTGGGTGGGAGTCGCTCACAATTAAAGACCCTAGTTAGACTGACAAAGACCTGGCCCGTGTCAGTCAAAGCATGAGGAAGGTTAGCTGGGAACCAACTGCAGGCAAAACAAGACTGGACCAAGGATGGAAACTCATGCGAGGGAAGAGGAGATTCCCAAGCACATTTGAACAATCAAAGAGGCCAAGATTAAAACCTGCTTTCAAATGACCCATTCAAACTCCTCCTCCACCACAGGCTGGTGGCACCATGCTAGAGCGTGGGTGGATGGGTGGAGGTGTAGCTTCATTGGAATGGGTATGACCTTGTTAGAGGAAGTATGTCACTGTGGGGGCGGGCTTTGAGGTTTCCTATGCTCAGGATACTGCCCAGTATCTCAGTCAACTTCCTATTATCTTCGAGATGTAGGAATCTCAGCTACTTCTCCAGCACCACATCTGCCCGCACACCACCATGCTCCCCACTTTGATGATAATGAACTGAACCTCTGAAACTGTGAGTCCCTCCCCCCAATTAAATGTTATCCTTATAAGAGTTGCCATGATCATGGTGTCTCTTTACAGCAATAGAAACTCTAACTAAGACAGTTACCTATATGCAAAAAGAACAGGGTGTGGGTGCTGAGACACCCACTATCGGAACTGAAGAGCTTGCTGCTAGGGAGACCCTGAAATGGCTTCCCAAGCCCAAAGTCAAGGTGTAAGACTCTGCAAAAGAAAAGGAGCTAAAACAACCAACCTCGTGACCACTCCCACTTCCAAAACCCCAAAGTGCCAGAGTTCAGAAAGCTAAACAAGTAGTTATGATTGTGACCTGATCCAGGCCTAACCTGGGCACAGTCACCACATGGATGGAGGTGAGAAAAGCCCCCAGGATCCCAACCCCACCGCTCATGCCCCTTATGCAGCGCTTCAACCCCGAAGTCCTTGTCCTGTGCTCAAGAAGCACCTGCCTGAGACAGCATTCATCACAGCATCTTCATGACTAAGGAGGCCCTTGAACCTTTGTCTTTCTTGACTTGGGAAACAAGTGACTTTGAAATTAGTACAACTTACGTGGTTTGGACCCAGCTCGACACCACCTGCGGCAGAACTCCAGGGAAAACAGCAGAGGACAGGAGGCCAGCGGCACATTTATCAGAAGATGTTGGCGCTCCTGGTAAGAAGGAGCTGAGGACACAGCTCAGGGACTCCTACAGGATCCCATAAAAACCATCTTCTATTTCTACTCCACTCTCCAGCAATGTATCCCCTGCTCTCTTGTTCTGCCCCATCTCTCTGCCACTCTCTCAGAGCCATACTGGACAGTAGATGGACAGAACTCAAATGCTTGGAGGAGGCAGTTGCCATCCCCTGGGAGATTGTCAAGGCAGGCAAGTAGATGTGGGAACACAGTCTGCCTCCCCCCCCCCCCCCCCCCCCCCCCCCCCCCCCCCCCCCCCGCCTGCTGTGGCCATTGAGTAAGCAGCCCCTCCTCCATCCCATACCACTCCTGCCTGTCCCAAAGTGAGGTGAGCAGTGAAGCTCAGCCTCCCCTTGGGATTCTGACCACCTTGTGGGGAGATTATGATGCTCCTGCCGTTGCCATGCCAACTGTGATATCATTCCTTTCATCATTCCATCTGGGCAGATTTTTTTTTTTCTTTTCCTTAAAGGACGTTCTTTTACTCGTGTCTGTCTGGGGGCCTACCAGGAGGTCGGCTCTTGTCATTCTTGACTTCCATGTAAACTATGCTGTCTAGACTCTGTGGTCCTCATGGGAGCAGCTCCCGGGATACAGGCAAGCTCTGCTTCCAGGCTGGCTGATCCACTGATTCAAAGTAGAAGCAACAAAATCTCCTATCAGACTGCGTGGAGGAGACGGTATGTGGTGTGGTCATGGCCTAGCCTGGCTTGATAGGCCCGAAGAAGCCACTTTCTAAGAAAAACAAGGGCAGAGAGGAATAAAGATGGGGGGATATATGGACCCCACACTGGAATCTGGACAGGAACGCAGAGGACAAGAAGAAAATTGTTCCTAAATAACGGCTTTCACACTGTCCACTCCTAGAGCTGAGGTTCCCGCAGGAAAAGCAGGTCCACACCAGGCACAGAAAGGCCACCAGAGACCTTAGCCCCTGCCTGTAAGGAACTCACAATGTCACTGTTCACAAAGAATGATGACAATGGTTCATTGGAAAAACCGTGATCCTCCAGGCAGATAAACCAAAACTCTAGAAAGCCAGCTCATCTATGGCCAGGAGGCTCAGCACACAACTTGTAGACAAAGAGCCAAGGGTGCTGGCCCTGGGCAGGTAGACCTTGTTCTAAACCTTCAAATGGGGACCATAGGCAGCCAGCAGCACACTTCCTCCTCATTCTCTCCCCCTCCTGAGATCTGTGGGGACATTTGCAGGCAGTGAAGGAAGGCAGCAGCCAGTAGCTCCGGTGCCAGCTGGCAGAATCTCACCAGGGAAATGGCGGCCATCTGCCACAGAGCAGGCTGAGGGACCCAGGGCAGGCATCCCTGCAGCCAGCTAACCTCTGCAACATGGTTAATTCTTATGAAACAGACCTATCCCCGGAAGTCACCAATGCCATTGTTTAAGTCCAAAGAAAGAGTGGTCTCCTCAAGCTGGACACATCCAGATGTAAACAACAAAGTGGCCATCACCAGTGGCAGCAGCTGTGTTGTTTCCAGACTAAACCAGTCACACATTCCTGCCCTTGCCTTTCTGTCTAATATAGACAGAAGTATTTTATATAGACTTCTGGACGGCGGTTGTGGGAACTAGTATGTGGGCATGCGTGTGCAGGTATACATGCCCGTTCATGCATGCAGAGGCCAGAAGAGGATGCCTTACTGTCCTACGCTAGCACTTGCTACCCATATCCCTCAAAACAGGATCCTCTCACTGAACCTAGAACCAAATCAGACTAGTGGCCAACAAGACCCAGGACTCCCCCAGTCTCCACCCTCCAAGCCCCTCTACATAATCTCTCGATGGCTAGGGGGATAAAAATCATATCCCCACATTATGAATGAGAAACTAGGGAAAAGGAAACAGAGGGGACCACCCCAGGTGACATTATTTTGCAGAACTGTGACTTTAACCTTGAGGACTCCCTTTGGGGTACTTTTGCTGACAGCAAAGGCATGCAGCAGTTTATACAAAAGTCCCTTCCCAGGCCACCAAACGAGCATCTCCTGTTAGTTCTTTTGTGGTCTGTGTGGTTGGGCTATGGCAAGAAGAGGTCGAAGACAGAGCCTCAGGAGAGAGAGTCCAGGCATTTGCTACTTGCTCCCCAAGTAGCTGATGAGATGTTTCTGGATCCAAATGTCACACTCAGTGACGCTGCGCTCCTTCTTAAGGAGCATCTAAGGCGGGACAGCAAGATGCCCTACTTTGCTGTGCCGCCTGTTCCCCTGGGAACAAAGTCCCAAGCAGCTGTTGCACACATACACGTACACACACGCACGCACATGCACTTGGATCAGGCTGGCAACTACACACAAGAAACAATTACTGACGGTGACTTGTGTAGTTTTAACAGCAGAACCCGCCTGTGAAAGAGGGTCCTGCAGAACTCTGTTATGACCTGAGCATGCCGACCGTCCTCCAGGCTCCAAACTGTGCCCACAGCAATGTGACACTTAAAAAACTGGGGACCTTGCAAACCAACAGACCTAGATTTGAGTCTCAGCATCACTTAGTCTGCGTGGTGCCTTCCATGACTTGTCATTGTTTTTCCTCATCCGTAAAATGGGGATGAAAATATTTTACGTTGAAAAACCAGGGGACTGTCAGCACACAGCACAGCACACCCTTCAAGGTGACAGCTGTGATCGCTGCTCGGCCAAGCAGAGCAGCTCGTCTGTGCTCAGCCACCCACTTCTCACAGTGTCCTTGACTTGCAACCACGCTAACCTGGAGGGTAGATGCTTCCACTTCCACTTCCAGAACCCAGCCCTTGCCTTTCCTAGGTTATCTGACCGAGGTGCTCAGTCTTATTCTTTTGTTTGATTCTCTTCATTTATGCACATGTATGTATGCATTTCCTTATGCTTGTACCTGCATAGATAATTTGTTCAGATGGCATTATATTGTTATGCTATTTCCCTGTACTCCACCCTCCCAAATAAGCATCCTCATCTCTGCTTACCAGGGAGCTCACAGCCACAGTCTGGTCCATAAGCCCCTTAAAGCTGGGGTATTAAAGGCTTAGGGCTCAAGCCCACAGTGCTATTGGGATGCAGCAAAGCCTTCAAGAGTTGGGGCCTAGTGGAGAAAGTCAGGTCACTGGAAGACGTCCTGAAGGGGGTTTTAGGACTCCCTTCTCTTCCTCTCTTTCAGTGTTAGATGACACATCTCCAGACCCTTTTCCCTCTCTCCCACTTTGGGGAACATGAGCTGAAAGGTTCCCACCAGCATGTTTCCCCCATAATGCACTATGCTATCTCAGTTCCAAAGCTAGGAGCCAGTAGGTCATGGGCTGAAGCATCAGAGACTATGAGCTAAGATGCACCTCTTATAACAGAACCCTGGCCAACATACTGTGCTAACTTCTCCACTCCTTCTAGGTTGACTATTGTTTGTTTAAAAAATATTGTACACATCCCTTCCCCTTTTATTTTCCTACTATAGTTGTAATTTTATAACTTATAGACAAGACCGGGTCTGCTAGGCATACACAGGCAGGAGAGCATGGTGGATTCCCACCGCCATACACAGAGATATTTCCAGGCCACTCAGTGCGCTGCATGGCACATTTAGCTTTTACTCAGATGAGAAAGGTTTATGTGATACACGCTGAGCACTGCTCCCACCCAGCTGTCCCAGAGCTGGTGGTAAATTTACCTCCACCATATTGAGAGGCCGAGAGAGGCAGAGTCAGCATCCACACTGCTTACCATTTTAAAAAATGCTCATGGTCAGAAAAGGATTTCAGTTACACAATAGGACAGATTCAGAGACAAAAGACCTCTAAACGAGACACAGTATGTTTGCCCAGGCAGGAAACGCTGAGCCGCCAGTGTGTTCTCAGCTACTTTCCTACTAACCCCCCTAGCAGGTTTACAAGCACCCCAGTGGGTGGCTGGCCATGCGGGTTACCCCCAAATGCCTGGGCACCATTATATAAACAGGGACTGCGCGTTTGTATCCCAGTCACCCAGGCCCAAATAATCACACAAAAACTATATTAATTACAACACTGTTTGGCCAATGGCTCAGGTATATTCCTAAGTAGCTCTTACATCTTAAATTAACCTATTTCTATTAACCTATGTATTGCTGCAAGACTGTGATTCACCGGTAAGGTTCCGGCATCCTTCTCTTTCAGCAGCTACATGGTGTCTCCTGACTCTGCCTTCTTTCCTCCTCTGTCTCTGTTTGGATTTCCATCTTGCTGTATTCTGCCCTGCCATAGACCAAAGCAGTTTCTTTATTAACCAATGGTAATAAAACATATTCACAGCATACAAAGGGGAATCCCACATCATCCATGTATTCTGTTTTAATTCTTGGCCACTACAATCAAAAAGGAAGTGTCTTAGTTAGGGCTTCTATTGCTGTGAAGAGACACCATAACGATGGCAACTCTTATAAAGGAAAACATTTAATTGGGCTTGGCTTACAGGTTCAGAAGTTTAGTCCATTATTGTCCTGGTGGGAAGCATGGTGGTACATAGGCAGACATGGTGCTGAACAGGAACTGAGAGTTCTACATCTGGATTGGCAAGCGACAGAAAGAGAAGGAACCACCTGGTCTGGCTTGGACATTTGAAACTCCAAAGCCCACCCCACAGTGACATCCTTCCTCCAACAAGACCACATCTACTCCAACAAGGCCACACTTACTAATGCCATTCCCTAAACACTCAAATATATGAGTCTATGGGGGCCATTCTTACTCAAACCACCACAGGAAGTAAGTAAATCTTCAATGTGTCCTTTCTAATTGGGTTTTTGTTTGCTTGGGCAGGGTCTTGTGCTGCTCAGGCAGGCTTCAAACTTCTTATGTAAAGAATGATGACTTTAGATGTCCCATCTTCCTGCCTCCACCTCCTAAGTACTAGGATTACAGACAGGCACCACCAAGCCCAGTTTACGAATTGTTCAGGATCAAACTTAAGGCTTCATCCAAAGAGCATGTTCTAAACAGACAAAACAAATACCAAGATGTGAATGCCAACCATCAACATGAGGTCATGACAGGCTGGTAAAGCATACACTGCCCCCTAATTCTCCTTAGAAAAGATGTCCCTATCCCCAAAGGGATTCTCACTCCAAATGGCAATGTCTTCCAAAGTCCTCCTGGTCCAGGGAAACTGTAGACCCTCAATGTCCTATCTTTGGAAAAGAACACTAGCTACACAGATTGGGCCCACCCCGCTAACTGACCCCTAACTGACCAGCAGGACACTGATTTACAGCAAATATATCTGGGACTATTACCAGCCTTTTGCTTTATTTTCCCATTTAAAAAAAAAAAAAAAGGCTGGAAGGGTTGGAGAGATGGTTCAGCATTCAAGAGCACTGGCTACTCTTCCAGAGGACCCAGGTTCCATTCCCAGCACCCACATGGCAGCTCACAACTATCTGTCCAGTTTCCAAGGATTCAACATCCTCTTCTGTCTTCCACAGGTACCAGGGACACCTATGGTGCTCAGGCATACATGTAGGCAAAACACCCATATGCATAAAATAATTATTTTTAAAACATCTTTAAATTGTTGGAATGAGGGCTGGAGAGATGGCTCAGCGGTTAAGAGCATTGCCCGCTTTTCCAAAGGTCTTGAGTTCAATTCCCAGCAACCACACGGTGGCCCACAACCATCTGTAATGAGGTCTGGTACCCTCTTCTGGCTAACTGTATAAATAATAAATAAATATTTTTAAAAAATTGTTGGAATGAGAGGAAAAGACATGATGGTTTTATATGGAAATCAAGTGTCTGAGTGACTGGAGAAGGGGCTGGTCAACATTGACCAAATGGAAGGAAACCAAAAAGACTCATTATAAAGTTCTAGCGAGCAAACCTGGGCTTCTGTTTAGTCATTAATGATCCAGTAACAGCTAATGCAACAGCCAATGAAGGGTTTGCATGGGCTAGGAGTTTCTATAAGAGCTCACATATCTAGTCTTTGTCTATGAGGTTGGTACTGATATATTTCCCATCATAAGCCTGGAATGGAGATCCAGAGCAGGTAAATAAATTGTCTAGAGGCACACAGATACTAAGTGACAGAGCTTGGCGTTGTCCCTAGTCTCTGCTCTTCCTGTTTCATAACAGGTGTTTATTGAGTCTTGGCTTTGGGCCGGGTGCTATGCTGGACCAGAGGCAATGAAGGCGTATAAAATATTGGTGTAGGAGTTACAGTGATGAGGCTCACATAGGCGTCCAGGGATCTTACTTCAAAATGTTGTTAGAAAATGGTCTCTTCCTAGATTTGAAATCAGTGTCATTTTCACATTGATGTCATTCTATTTGGACAGAGTAGGTTGTCCCAGTAAATGCCCTTGACACCCGCCCCACCCCTGGCTCAGGAAACTTAGTAATATTACATTCACTGCAGTTGGAGGGGAAACACCAAGTGCTCTGGACTTGAAGCCTAAGAAACACAGAACACTGTGATGAAGCTCACGGTACATTATAGAATCATGTTCAGACTCAAATACGGTGTATAATAACTATGACCATAAGGATCACCAGGTATCTATCTTTCTTTCCTATTAATTCAGAATGCCCTAAGGTACAGTCTAAACATTGGCATGCACCCGAAGCCTTCTGATGAACGGTTTTCTGACTGTGCATAAAAACCAGCTAAATCCTGTCTTAGCCGTTCTATTTGAGGATCTCTTTGTCATAGCAGCTTAGCCTATACGCTAGCTTCAGCATCTAAATACACCAGGGCTGGCAAAACAGTTCAGCAGGTAAAAATGCTAACTTCTTAAGTCTATAGACCTAAGTTCTGTCTCAAGAACCCATGGTAAAAGAACAGAACTGACTCTCTCTCTCTCTCTCTCTCTCTCTCTCTCTCTCTCTCTCTCTCTTTCTCGTACACTCAACTACTAATTACATGGTTACCCTTTGTCTTATTGTGTTCAACATCCCAAATGCCATTTCTTATGGCTTGGGTCATAGTAGTTTCTTAGTAAACTATTTGTAAACTGAATGGGTTTTTTAAAAATGCCATTATGTAATAGAGATATAACCAGGCCCAAAGAAACTTACTCAAGTCCCCTAGATGATGTTTATCCATGTAAGTAAAATGTCTCCTACCCTTTTGGGAAACAGGGACTCAGGCTAGAGGGTCTGTGTTTAGGAATGCATTTGCAATGGGGGCAGGGACATGGTGACCTTGCACTGTGTCTCCTGTCAGCTCTCTTCTGAGACAATGGATCTTGTGCTTAACCACAGTCAGCTGAGGTTACAGCTTGTCTCATAATAACGAGCTCAAACTGAGCACTTAGCGTGTCCCAGGCTCTGAACTAACTCCTCACACACTGTGGCACTCAGATTCATTTTATTCCTAACAATAACCCTAGAGGTAGGCACAATTATTTTCCCCAAACGGGCCACCCTGCCTCTCCAAAGGTCAGTAACTTGGTCCAGTGGTGAGGCTAGTAAAAAGGGACGATCCAAACCCACGTTCTCTGAACCCACCATAGCTGCCTTACTTTTCTCTGTGTATGACCGACTTCTATTCCTAACTACAAGGACAAACTTCGAGGTCTGAGCCAACTCATGCTCATCCCAATAGATGCCCAGAGATGTTTCTTGGGGACTGTGATGCTTTTCCTCTGTGCATGACCAGCAGGGATGTGCACACACGCTCCAGGCTACATGAGGGCAGAGTATAAACAGTTTCAGCTCCAAGTCCACGCCAGCTCACTTCCGCCTTCTCCTCCAGAGCTGTCCTGAGGCCTCGGTGACCTCTGCCCCCTACCTGCCCCCACAGCTACCACCCACAGTTGTGCACACTTTCCCCCAGCTGTCCCTGGATTTCCTACTGGCCTTCCAGCAATCCTCACCGAAGCCTTCAGGGGCGGATATGCTGGTCTAGCCTGGTGACGGAATAGTCCGAGTTTTGCATCCTCCCTTCACCCGTATTGGTCCTTGCAGTCATTCTTTATCCATAAGAAATTGCTGCTCTTTATGCCCTCAACTTGCAAAGCCAACTCAATGGCCCAGTGGGAAAGCCTTATCCAGGGCTTGCAAACCTAAGGGTACAAGTCAATATGACCTCCAGACATCTTTCCTTTGGTCTACATTATGCTTTTCAAAGAATTAGTTCATTATATTTGAAGTTGTCAGAAGTCAGGGATGAGGATGTAACTTGGTGGTAGAGCACTTGTCCAGCATGTACTCATCCCTGGGTTCAGTACCGTAAGAAAAAAAATATTCTTGCTAGGTACAATAGTACACACTGGAATCCCAGCCCTCAGGAAGTCCCAGGAGGGCAGAAGAGATGGCTCAGCTGTAAAGAGCACTGCTGCTCTTCCGAGGACCCAGGTTCAACTCCCAGAACTGTCATGGCAGCTCACAGCCATCTACAGCTCCAGTTCAGCAGATACAACTCCAGCTCAAGAGATTCAACTCCCTCTCTGGCTTCCAGGGGCGCCAAGCATGCACATGGTACATAGACATACGTGCACACAAAATATCCATACACATTAAATAATTTCTAAAGGTGGATGCAAGATGATCATAAATTGAAGGCCAGGCTGAGCTATATAGCAAGTCCCAGACTAGCCTGACCTATAGAAAGAGCCTGTCAAAAATAGAGTAATGGTGGGTTTGGTATTTTGGTTTGTTTTTTTTTTTTAAGTTGTCGGAATTTGTATACACACTTCTGTTTTAAACCTATGGAGAACTCTGGAGCTCTGACAACGCTGGACTCCCCTCTCCCACAAAGGAAAGGTTGTCCTTGAATTTGAGCACCCTACCAGGCTAACAGAACCCTCCCAGCTGACTGCAGTCCCCTCTGCTTTGTTACTTCTCCCATGAGGGCATGGCCTGCCCGAGCCCCTGGGATTTGCGTCTCAGCACCTACACTGGGGTCTCCGTTTTAATGACCAAACTGGAGAGAGGAGAGATATTAGTTCACCTGCTCTCGAAGGCGGCTTCAAGGGCGAGTCCATCCTGCCTGTTGCCACACAAGGTTCATCAAGCTCTTGACTGTGCCAGGCCCTGTGCAGGGCTGGACACTAGACAGAGGCGGAAACATGGGTCCTTTGAGTCCTCCACAGTGCAGCTGCAAAGCTGTGGGCATGCGGTGGGCACACAGTGGGCACTTCCCTTGGATAACACATCGTCTACTGTGTACCATGATAATCTAGCACTCCTCACCTCACTCCGAGATTTTCTGCTCTCAAGTCTGCTGCTCGGCTTAGGTACCCTCGACCTGCTAAGGGGTGACCTTTCTAGAAAGCCAATCCCTTCTCAGCCTGAATCCCTTGAGCGTGTGTCTACTCGCCCAGGCCTATTCACACACGTGTTTCTAGATAACACGCCTCCTCATTAGCTCTGCAGACAGGGAATGGAACGCTGGCATCATGCGCCCAGGTGGATGACCCAGGCGCTGCTAATCCCACTGCCCTATCCAAACAGTCGGTAGCCGAGGTGCAGCGCAGATCCGGATTGCCAGATCTGCAGATTTTTCAAGTAGCCAGGAATCTCACACGGAAGGACAATGGCCTCTATTAATAAGACCTGAGCTGAATAGTGAGCCGTGATGTGCTTGAGAGACTCTCTGAGGTCCAGGTGCCAGAAAGTTCATCCAAACACCAGGAAGGGAAGGCTGCTCTCTGGCCAACCCATTGGAAGGAAAGCTCAGCCTTGGGGGCTCCAACCCTCTTTGCACCCCAGTACCACCCAAAGCCTTGGGAGAGTATTCCAACATGCTGAGCTGTCTTGCACCTGGAGTCTTGTCCACTACAATAGCAATACAACTGGGAGACAGTCATTGATTTCATTCTGATTGGTGTGGCCTCCAAAATAAACCTTTTTTAGTTGGGTTTTTTTTTTTCCCCTACGGAGTCTGGAACTCCTGACCCTCATTCCTCCACCTCCCAGGTGCTGGAATTACAAGTGTGGGCCACTGTGCCAGGCCAAACCCCCCATTTCTTAACTCACACTGTACTATCTGGATCTTTCCAATAAGTGGCCTTGCCAGTTCCTTTTCTTCTGTTTACAAAGAATTCACTGAGATGGAAACACTCATCTTGAAGCAGGTGTCATCCCTTCCTCCCCAAACCGCATGAAATTAGCATATCAATAGCCTGGCAGAGGGACTTCTTTGAGAGGTGGCAGATTATAACTCCTCTTGCCCCTGACACTTATAAAGCTTTTTAGAAAGAGAGAACAATTTCCAAATGAGGAAATGTCACAGATGGCCACAAACTAACTTCCCTGGGGATGATCATTTTGATGCTAATATTCTTTCTCCTGGTTTAGGGGGAAAAAAAATGTCTAAATGCCCACCTGAGGATTTCTCCCTCCCTGCTGGGGCATTCGCCCTTCTACCGCTGGTAATGAGGAAATGAGATGCTCAGGAAGGTGGCCGGGACAGGCGGCTCATTCTGCACCCCCATTGGTCAGACCTGGCACCAGCTAGGACGGGGCCCGGTGAGCTTTGAGGGCAGCCCAGGGACTTGATTCTCTATCTCCTCTCTCTCTCTCTCTCTCTCTCTCTCTCTCTCTCTCTCTCTCTCTCTCTCTCTCTCTCTCTCTCTCTCTCTCTCTCTCTCTCTCTCTCTCTCTCTCTCTCTCTCTCTCTCTCTCTCTCTCTCTCTTCCCCTGCCCCTCTATCTTCAAAGCATAGAGCAGACATCAATTAATCCTCAAAAGATGCTTTCAAGGCAAACATTATCCCTTTCGGAGCCCCGCTAGCTAGGGCAGGTAGTTGGAGGAGGACAGAGGAAGGGATAAAGGAACTCGGAGCTCTGGGCCCCAGACCTGGTTCTCTGGAGAGACTCAAGTTGCAAAAAAAAAAAAAAAGACTGAGTCCACAGAATGGAGGAGGAGATGGCTGGCAGGGCACCTGCCCATGAGGCTGTCTCTCAAGGCTTCCTGGTGTTCTGTCCCCTCGGATGTCACAAAGCAAAAAAGGGTCAGAGGCCTGGGTACAACTTTGTACCAGAAACCAGAAAAAGAGTTCCAAGACCCCTCTATAACAAACATGTGGGCAGAGTTCACACCAAAACCTGGGTCCCATTTGCCATACTGAGTTCACTCTGGCTCCACCTCCCCTCCTCTCCGAAAATGGGGCAGAGTGGGGTTTGTGTACAACAGAGGCAGAGCCCTGCCTAACTGGTCTTTGCATCTTGAGAAAACAGATCCAAGCACTCATACACATGAGGATCACAGCCGGTCACCGGGTCAGCCATAAATGTCACACATTCTCACATTACATGTTTATCCAACCTTTACAGTTTTGTTCTGAGATTCCCAGAAAAGTGGTATGCCCCTGGTCAAATGATTAAAACAGCCTCTCCTCGGCTTCTGTTGGCAGTGTGGCGACCTTCCTTGCTGGTGTGCACGACGTGAACGCGCACAGCCTCCACCGCACCCAGTCAACGGTTGGAGCGGAATTTGCTTTTCCACAAACCGTGTACAGTTGGCTTTCCTAAACAGAGCCCGTGCCGTGTGCAACAGGACAGACACTGGGGATTGGCGTGTTTATAGGAAGATGTCCACTAGAGGATCAGAACAGGATTTCTCGCCTCTTACCAATCATCAAAGAAGTAGGGGAAATTGCTTCACAGCTGACTTCTAAACAGCTATTCTGGCACAGACTTGCAGACATGTATGCATGCTCACGGTGGCTTGGAACATGCAAGGGAGGCTACACAAACCAGTGGACAGCTACGAGAGCAGAACGGGCATAGGGCAAGTCTCTTAAGGTTTTATTTTTTAATTGTATATACACGGGAGTGGTGGGGCACAAGTGCAAGTGTGTCCGCTGAAGTCAGAAGACGTGTTAGATTTCCTGGAAGCTGGAGTTACAGGTGGTTCTGAGCCACCCCACGTGGGTGCTGGGACCCGAGCTCAGGTCCCGTGCAGGAGCAGCATGCACTCTTAACCATTGAAGCTATCTCTCCAGCCCAGGAAGCCCTTTGACCCTTGCTTTATGCCCTTTTGTCCTGTACAACACTGCTTTCTGTGTGTTGAAAAGTCACAAAACGAGAACTATATTTTAACATCATTTGTTTTTTCCAAAGGGGATAACGTGTCCCTATTCTTTTGTTTGTCTTTGTTTTTGTTTTTGTTGTTGTTGTTTTTATTTTTTTTATTTTTTTATTTTTCGAGACAGGGTTTCTCTGTAGCTTTTTAGTTCCTGTCCTGGAACTAGCTCTTGTAGACCAGGCTAGCCTCGAACTCACAGAGATCCGCCTGCCTCTGCCTCCCAAGTGCTGGGATTAAAGCCGTGCGCCACCACCGCCCGGCCCTGTCTTTGTTGTTTTGAGACAGGGTTTATCTGTGTGGCTCTGGCTACCCTGGAACTCTGTAGGCCAGGCTAACTCACAAAGATCCACTGGCCTCTGCCACCTGAGTGCTGGGATTAAAGGCGAGCACCACCGATGCCCAGCAATGTGTCACTAGTCTATGCAAAGTACAAGAGTAGATTTTGCAAACATCTTGCTGACTACATGAACTGCAGAAACTCTTGAGACAGGCACAGTGGCACACGCATGTCACTTGGAAGGCTGAGGCAAAAGAATCAAGGTAATCCTTTCCTACACAGCAAGTTTGAGACCACCCTAGGATACATGAGATCCTGCCCACCCCCACCCCCAAAACACCACGAACTTTCATCCTGATACTGTCAACATTTAGGCGGCTTCCCTGGAAGCCACCCTGAGATGCACACTGGATGGAAGTGAAGGCCAAAACTGCATTCGGTAGTGCGCTGTGCAGTCAGACCTGATCCACACCTGCAAGACCAGCAACATGCCCAGCCTTGTCTCCCCTCCAGGAGAAACTGAGACCTCATACCGCCTTCCCCACTTGCCCACCACCAGCTGGGCTTGGCTCCAGATCCCATTCCCCAGAAAACCCAAACACGATGTCACAAAAGCACCCCACAGAATGACATCCCTTCATTATCAAAGCCATCTCTTTTTTTCTTCCTTCAAAGTTGGGGTTTCTCAAAGGGTACAAACCTCTTTGGCCATCCAAGTGTTTCCTTAGAAAAATTTAGGTTGGAGGCTTGGAAAACAGAAACCTCACCTCCCAAGGTCCTCACTGGTGTAAGGCGATCAATCAATCAGAAATGAAGTAAAATTAAGTTCAAGTGATGTGGCTGATGGGAAAACCCAAATTGTTTACAACGGCTACACTTGACACATTTTTCTCGTGAATACAGCTAGACTAGAGGTTCCTAACACTGCCACCCAATAATATATAGTACCTCACCTTGTGGTGACCCCAACCATAAAATTATTTTCATTGCTACTTCATAACTGTAATTTTGCTACTGTAGTAAATTATAATACAAATATCTGGGATTTTCGATAGTCTTCAGCGACCCTGTACAAGGGCTGTGCAATCCTAAGGGGTCGCGACTCACAGGTTGAGAACCTCTGAGGTAGACAGAGTTGAGAGCAAACCTGCCACTGGGAATCTTAGTGCACCCTGTGTCCCTTGCACTCCTGGTATCCGGCAGTAGGAAGCTCCAGGATCAAACCGTCCAGTTCACTTAATGATAGTCACAGGGGTCCTGAAGCTGGGTTACTGTTCGCATTTGCCATCACAACCCTTGAAGTCACGGGGGCAGGAGCGGCGCAGATTTGTGCAACAAACCAGAATGCATTCCTTTCAGGGCACAAATGTCCTTCTTATTCTACTTTTGCCCTCTCCTTTCCAAGGCTGATTTAGAAATGACGGGAAGAAGCTAAGAAAACTCTCACCTTTAATTAATATTAATCAGAACTGTGCAGTCCCCGGATGATCAGAGCCCAGACTACATAGGACTTGAAAGAGCGATTGAGACTTTGATATGGAATAGGAAAACGTAACAGGCAGGAGGGGTGGCAGAGAGCAACCTGGGAGGCCTAGGGCTCAGCTTCCCCCAGCTCCATCCCGGCCTTGCTCAGTGTGGCTCGCTCCTGACTATCCCGTCTCTACCCTTCGGCCTGCGGGATGAGCACATGGTTCTTGCCCACTTGCCTTGATTTACTTAACAACCAGAAATGTTAGTGGCCACTCCCTACCTTCTCTCTCTGTCGTCTCCCGGGCACCACTTCATCCCTACCCCGAGGAAAACAGTAGCCCATTACTATCAGCCCCATTTTATAGACAAAGAACTGAGGCCCACCGCGCTGATGCGGCAAGGCCGGGCCGTTGGCCCCTGCAGCCCTGATCTGTTTAGAGCATTGAAACGCGTGGCCCGGAAGATGTGCTGCAAAGACTTCTGAGTTGTGAGAGGTTCCTGCCTGTAGAGAAACACGGAACTCCATCCTCCTCACGCCAGTCCTAGCGCTCTCTGTGGATTCAGCCTACGCTGTACGCTGAGGTTTCCATTCTTGGATTTTTGTTTTCTTCCGGGAAAGCCACAAGCTTAATGTACCCCAACCCCTCGAATTTGCTTCGCTGCTGAAGGTGGCCTTGAATTCCTAATCTTTCTGCCTCTATCTCTCAAATTCTGGGATTATAGGTGTGCACTAACACAGACAACTTACCACTGAGTTTATAGAAAAATTTGCAACTAAGCCTATCTCAGAAACCCAACAGCCAAGGCAGGGTGGGGATGGGAGCGAACTGTTTTCCCACGGGACTCTGAGTCAGTGGGACAGGAGGAAGGGCAGCTCTAGGGTGCTGCTAGCTAGGGACCCCACACCTCAGCGGTCCTTTAATGACTCCAGGCATAAGCATCAGTAAGAATCCCACATCCTACTCCCTATCCTTAGCTGTCAGTATTTTAGATTCTAGAGCCCAGATGGAGCACCGCTGCCCAGAGCTAAGTGGGCTTTAAGGAAACAAGCATCTGTGGGATCATTCTGTCCAAGGGCTTCCAGCAGGACCAGTCCACAGTGTCCTCAGCCCAGACTCAGTGGCAGCCACACACCCCTTCTTCATTCCTTTACTGCAGAGCTCTTCTTCCCAGGGAACCAACGAATGCACCCCAGCTCCTCTAGTCCCACTGAATCTTTCTCCAGACCAGTGGTTCTCAGCCTCCCTAACACTGCGACCCTTTAATGCAGTTCCTCATGTTGTGGTGACCCACAGCCTGTAGCAGACTTTCTTTGGGGCCACCAACCAGCTCCCAAATTACGACATGGAGACTTCTTACTTATGAACGCTCGGCTTCATCTTATGCTTGCCCCACTCCCTCTTATAATTTAACCTGTTTCTCTTCATCTATGGTTTGCCTTGTGACTTTTTTCCCCCAAGACACAGTTTCTTTGTGTAGCTTTGGAGCCTGTCCTGGAACTCACTCTGTAGACCAGGCTGGCCTCGAACTCACATAGATTCACCTACTTCCGCCTCCTGAGTGCTGGGATTAAAGGTGCATGGCCTCAGGACTTTTTTACCTTTCTCTCATTCTGTGTGTCCTACTCTGTGTCTGGCTGGCTGACAGCTGGCTGACCGCCCCGGGTGTCTCCCTTTCTTTCTCCCTTCCTGTCTTCTCTCTGCTCAGCTCTCGAGTCTAGGGTCCTCCTTCTATTTATCTTCTCTGCCTGCCAGCCCCACCTCTACTGCCCAGCTATTGGCCATTCAGCTTTTTATTGGACCAATCAGGTGCCTTAGGCAGGCAAAACAACACATCTTTACATCATGAAATAAATTCAGCATGACAAATGTAACACGTTGTTTGGTTGAAAGCATCCCCTCAGCCCCTAACATCCTTATACCCAAAGAATCTGGAATGTTTGGGTTAAGGCTCCACCCCAGCCCCTGGCATCCATGTATCCAAGGAGTCTGGAATGTTTGACTGGAAAGTTCCACCCAAGCCCCCTCCCCTCAGAGTTGCCACAGTCCAAACTCCACCTCCTAGAAAGTCCACCAAACTGTGATCCCTCCCCAGAGAGGCTCAAGACCACTCCCACAGGCTATTTAAACTGCCCCCCAGAAAATGAGCAGGTAGTCTTTCTGGTCTTTCTTTCCATCTCCATCCCTGGGGGGGCTGGAAGTCCACCCAGGAGCATTAGTATCCATTAAACCTGGGCTTTTTCCAACTTAGTCTGATTTGGTCAGTCTGATTTGGATTACTGCATCGGCAGAGAGATTTATAGGGGCGTAAAGACTTTTCACACATCTTTGCCTAGTTAAAGTAATATTCCACACCAGCCATAAAATTATTTTGTTGCTGCTTCCAAACTGTAATTTTGCTACTATTATGAATACATATATATATATATATATTATACAGAATATCTGATAGTGACCCCTTCCCCAAGAGATTGCGACCCACAAGTTGAGAACCCCTGTCCTAGACCCTCTCCTCTAAGTAATACAGCTTCCTTTCTTCTCTGACCAAATCTAGAAGATGCTTACCCTACCCCAGCCAGAATATTCTCAATTTACTCTCTGGGGGAAGTGTCTGCTTCCCAAGCCCTGCCCAGGTCTGGGGAGGGAAACTACCTTCTAAGAATGTGGGAGTCTAGACCTTCAGGAACAGGGATCCTTGCAGGAGATGTTGCTCTGGAAAGCAAAGAAGACAAAACCCTCCCCACCCACCCCCACCCCTGCACCTAGGCTTAAGAGCATAGCTGTCTACTGGCCCCTCCCCTTTTCTCAGCTCTGATTTGGCACTAGTCACTGTCTTAGAATTTCTCTTGCTGTGATAAAAAGCCATGACCAAAAGCTACTTGGAGAAGAAAGGGTTTGTTTCATCTTACAGCCCTCAGTTCATGCTCCATCATTAAGGGAAGTTGGGACAAAGACTTGGAGGCAAGAACTTATTATAAAGCAAAGGCCAAGGAGGGGTGCTGCTGACTGGCTTGCTCCCCATGGCTTGCCCAGTTTGATTTTTATACATCCCAAACCAACTACCTAAGGGTGGCACTCCTTTCAGTGGACTGGGTCCTCCCACATCAATCATTAATCAAGAAAATGCTCCCACAGACTTTCCTACAGGCAGTCTGGAGGAAACATTTTCTCAATTAAGGTTTCTCATCCCAGATTAAGGACTAAGGACTAGGCCAGTCTAAAGCCAGCAGTGCGAACAAGGCAGGAGGCCTGCATAAGCTTCCCACACAGGAGGCCGCAGTGAGCCACACAGGCATCTCACCTTGCCAGCCATATCTCTGCCACTTCAGGGCTGAGACCCCACTACACCCAGGGCTCCCCAGAAAGGGGATGCAAAGTGGGGAGAAGACTCATGAACGGATGGGGAAGCTCTGGTCAAGCTAGGGCCGACACTGACCGCTGAAGTGATTTGTTAGCCCTTTCTTCACGAGTTAATTCGCTTCCAGCAGATTCCATTAGTGCCCTTACAGACCCAGGGCCTGGAGGAGGGCCCTGGAGGAGCTGCTGACTCAGCCACAGAAGGGGGTAACAGGGAAGGCAGGCCGCCTTGCACGGGAGCCCTTTGCCCGGGGTTTCTGTTTGAAGAGCTTAGAATAACTATTTGCTAAGCTATTGTTAGGCAGCACCTCCATACCACATATAGAGAGAAAACACATGAACCTTTGGCCACCGCACGTAAATGGCCAACCAGAGGCTGATGCAATGCAGGAAAAGGATTCTCGTGTAAAACAATCTGGTCTTCCTGAGAGCAAGAATAAAACAAAAGCCAAGGTCATAAGGTAGTCAGTCCATCGGCAGCTGGGGACCCATGCCCTGGATGGGGGGAGGAGCGGTGACCTCTTCAAGTGTCTGGGAGCCACTCCTGCCGCTATCATGACAAATAACAGCAACTTGTGGGTGGGTGTGCACATGCACAGGTGTGTATGGAGACCAGAGGACTGCTTCTGGTGTCCCTCCTCGGTTGTCACTTTGAGTGTGTGTGTGTGTGTGTGTGTGCGTGCGTGCGTGCGAGTGTGTGTGTGTGTGTGTGTGTGTTGAGGCAGGGTTTCTTATTAGCCTGGAGCTCACCCGGAAGGCTGAACTGACTGGCCGTCTGCCCTCAAGATCGACCTGCCTCCACCTCCCTTGTATGATTATTTCGGGGGTTAAGCTAGCCGGGCGGGCATATGGAACAAGGGGCCCCGCTCCCTTCAACAGAACTGACTGGCCATCCACCCCCAAGGTTGACCTGCCTCCACCTCCCTAGCACCTAGATTACAAGCTCCCAGCCGGCCGGAACTCAAGTCCTCAGGGTTGCCAGGAAGGGCTGGCATATAGCCAAGGAGCTGGGCAGTGAGCTCTGTGTGTAGGTCTCATTCACTCCTTGGGACTTTGGGGCGAGGATGAGCTGTGTCGGGGGAGCAAAGCCACACAGCTGCAATGTGCCCAACCAAGGCCAGGTGTGCAGGCCAGGTGTGCTTGAGAGTGCACTTCGCCACCCTGTGACCCAACTAAATTCCTCAAGCTACAGCAAGGCATGGAAATAAGGAAGATCTGGGGAAACTGGCTCTAGCCACACACATGCCCCCCCCCCCCCCCCCAGGTAAGGGCTCTCAACGGGTGACTAACTCCTGAACTATGCTCTTCCATAGGGTGAATGAACCTGTGTCTTTTTTTTAATATTTATTTATTTATTATGTATACAATATTCTGTCTGTGTCTATGCCTGCAGGCCAGAAGAGGGCACCAGACCCCATTACAGATGGCTGTGAGCCACCATGTGGTTGCTGGGAATTGAACTCAGGACCTTTGGTAGAGCAGGCAATGCTCTTAACCTCTGAGCCATCTCTCCAGCCCCCATGAACCCGTGTCTTAATGGCCCTTTTGGTTCAAACCACAACTAGGACTAGGCACCCAGGGACCAGCCCAGTGACTGTGGGGGTCGGGATGTACATAGCTAGGGCGCCATCCTTCCCTCCAAGAGGTGACAGTCCCCTGGCCTTATACCAAGGCAAAGAGTTTCAGACTCCATTCTAGCTCCTCAGTCCTACTCAGAGACTCCTTTGATCACGAAGTATTTCTCGAAGCATTTTGTCCATCTTCTATTATTCTATAGGGACCCACATGCAAGGAACACCTTTCACAACCAACTGGGAGACAGTTTTCCCCCCGAAGCTGAGCTGAGCGCCCACCTAGCAGCCTGCCTACCCAGCTTTTCAAAGTCCTTGGTCCCTCTTTGGCTGTCACAGTTCTCCGCAGCTTCCTCCCACACCCACACCATCCCCTCCAACCTAACAGAATCACATTTTCCCATCTGTTAGTACAGTCTGGTGCCTGGTCATCCCACTAGACCTTACCCTTGCCCAGGGAACAGAGGGGATGGACTGAGCAGTGTGGCTTCACACCCGTCGCCCTCCACGGGCTGCGCCCTCCACGGGCTGCGCCCTCCACGGGCTGCGCCCTCCACGGGCTGCGCCCTCCACGGGCTGCGCCCTCCACGGGCTGTTGTCAGTCTCTCTGCTCTAGAGACACACCTGTGACAAGAGAGAGGGCATGCTGCACCCAGGGCACGTGACCATGGGTGCACAGCCCAGAGCAGCAGGGAAGCTCCAGAAGGGAGTCACCCCAAGTCCTCCGAGACTCAGAGATAGGAGGACGGATGCCCTCCAAGACAACCCCGAAGTGCTCAGCACCTTGTCCAAACTAAGGAATCTCAACCTCAAAGACATATCTGATGCCAAGAGTAAACATGCCACCTACTTCCCAGCCCAGTCCAGTTCTGCGCATCATAGGGCACAGAGACAAAACATAGGGAAAAGTTGACACTGTCCTGGCCAGACAGCCCCCCCACCCCCTTTCAGTTGGGGTTCAACAGCCTTTGCTGTCCTTCTTTTTCACCAACCTTCATTATTTTCATGAACACTCTCTGGTGAGTGTTATAAGCACTAGTGTATGAAAACAGCAGCTGCTGCAGGTTAGTGTTTCTAACTGACCGCCGTGTTATTAGCACACACCAGTCTACACAACCTGTTTTTAACCACTAGTTCTTCACTTTTCAATTATTACATTCCTATCAAGGAAAAAAGATTTGGCTATCTCTACCGCATGCACATACGCTCTTTCTCTCCAGTCCCTGGTTTTCTGCCTGCCTGTCTACAATCTGCCTGTCTCTGTATCTGTCTCAGTCTATCCATCCATCTATCTATCTCTCCCACACATCCTCTCCTCTTTCCCCTCTGTGTCTATATATTTTAAATAGATTTCTATTTCCTCAGTGATTATTATTTCTATGGCTGTGGTTATATAAACTCTCTTCAGAACTGAGAGATATAGTATACTATAATTACATTTTCTCCTCTGAATAGCTTGTGTTCTCATGAATTAATAATTGGATTATTTAATTCATTTGCTTAGTGTTGTATGTACTTGTACTGGCTGATTTTGTGTGTCAACTTGACACAAGCTAGAGTCATCAGAGAGGAGGATACTCAGTTGAAGAAAAGGCCTCTGTGAGATCCAGCTGTAGGCATGTTCTTAGTGATTGATGGGGAGGGGCCCAGCCCATTGTGGATGGGACTGGTGGTCCTGGGTTCTATAAGAAGGCAGGATGAGCAAACTATGAGGAGCAAGTCAGTAAGCAGCACTCCTCCATGGCCTCTGCATCGGCTCCTGTCTCCAGGATCCTGCCCTGTTTGAGTTTCTGTCCTGACTTCTTTTCTGGTGAATAGCAGTGTGGCAGTATAAACCGTTTCCTCCCCAGCTTGCTCTTCGGTCATGGTGTCTGGTTGCAGCAGCAGAAACCCTAAGACAGTACTCAATATTAATTCAAGCACTTTTGAAAACAAAGTAAATTTGGATGGATGTATATGATTTTAGCATTTTCCTGACAGAAAACTTATTTGATCTTGATAATATTACAGCCACCTCCCATAAGCAAGCTAGGCCACAGGAAGACACTTGCTTGATATATACTGCTAATGTCTGCACTTGGTACATACTGCTTTTTTTTTCTTTCTTTTCTTTTCTTTTTTTTTTTTTTTTTTTTTTTTTTTTTTTTTTTTTTTTTTTTTTTTTTTTTTTNGGTTTTGGAGCCTGTCCTGGAACTAGCTCTTGTAGACCAGGCTGGTCTCGAACTCACAGAACTCACAGAGATCCGCCTGCCTCTGCCTCCCAAGTGCTGGGATTAAAGGCGTGCGCCACCACCACCCGGCTGGTACATACTTCTTAAGGAAGGAGGGAAAACCCACAACCTTTTTCGTATTTTCTATTATATCACAATAATGAAAATAGAATGTCATGAGTAAGATTTTTAATGCTTTAACTTATTTCATTATATGTAGAGACTGTACTGTATTAGCCATTAGTTTAGTATTCAATCTAGTGAAAAGGCTGAACACTTTTGTCCATAGACTCTCAGATCTGAGCATGCTCCACTTCAGTACTGCTGGTGGACTACTGAGCTACCCTTCCATCTCCTGGCACGGTATTAGCATCTACTAAGCATACAGCTGACTGGCATACATCATTGGGGCGGGCAAACAGTGCTCAGAATGATCCTAAAAATGCCTTAAGACATAAAATGTAGCGCCTGCACTACAGGACGGTATGAGAGCCGGGAACTAGGCTGGAGACTTAAAAACACACACACACAGACAAAGACACGGGGACACGGGTCATCCTTGATACAAGAGTGCCAAGAATGCCAACTTTATTGGGCTTAGGGGCAGGTTATATATGGATCCTTAACTGACAGCCACACCCCAGCTCTCGGGATCTTTCAGCTGCAGGCCTCACCAGAACCCACTCACCTGCCATCAGGGTCTCGTGCTCAGAGCAGCTGCAGGCACAGGTAAACAAGTTGTTTTGCTCAGTTCACTCCGGCAGGCAAAGGGTCTGAGGCAGGCAAAGAAAGTCAAAAGGACAGGGGTCTGTAGCTCCCAACAATAAAATAGGAATTGGGGGCTCAGTGCCTAACTAGCTCACTGTGCCAGTAGAGCAGTTCACTCGCCCAGAGTCTAGGTGAGACCACCTGACTCAGTACTCCAGTCTCCCCAGATGGAACCCTAAAACAGACGACTCCAGCAACACCCCGGCCCACCAGACGTCTCCACCTAAAGTGAAATCCCCAACCTCAAGCTTGCAGAGCAGAGCAGAGCCCACCCACAGCTGGCTCCCCACTTGTCCTCACATCTCCAGCCTGCTCAGCCCCAGGGCTGTGGGGTCACTTATGTCTCTATTTTTTTGCCACTCTCCCAATCCAGCTCCTCCACAAGTCCTACCACCTGACCCAAAAAGCAAAAGTCCAGCCACTCCCTGTCACTGTTGCCACCCAGAGCTGAGCTCTATCCTCTGCCTTCTCTCCCAGTTCTCCCCCTGCCTCCCCCAGGCCTCCCCCAGTCTCCCCTCAACAGTGGTGATGCTGCTAAGGCCCTCCATGAGCTCCCAACTCTCTCTGCCACAGCCACACCCACAAAACAACAACTGCACTTCCCCCTCAGGACCCCACCATGATCCAGCTGCCTGGATCCCCTGCTTCAGGTGATCCTAGAATGGCAGGTTTAGTGCCTCCCTGGTCACATTGTTTTCAGTTCTTATCCTCAGCATTCCCTGTTCGGCGTTCCTGCTCTGGTTAGTTCCTCTGCAGTTCACTTCTT
The DNA here is from genome assembly GCF_014885135.2 of Alexandromys fortis. Classification (NCBI taxonomy): domain Eukaryota; kingdom Metazoa; phylum Chordata; class Mammalia; order Rodentia; family Cricetidae; genus Alexandromys; species Alexandromys fortis. Next base: position 1,787,841 of record NW_026068031.1, read on the forward strand.
TACTGAAAATCCCTTCTGAAGGCGGTGCTGAAACCAAGCTCCACGGTGGCAAGGACACTCCCCATGTCCCATTTTATTTGCCACTACAGGTCCAGCCCTAGAACAGTGCTGGCTTCAATGTGTGTTGGGCTAATAAGGACTTCTCAAAAACAGTATCATTCATACAAGACTGGTTTGTTCTATTTTATATGTGAGTGTTTTGTCTGTGTTATGTACATATACCATGTCTGTGTTATGTTCTGAGGAAGTTAGATGATGTTGGACTGCACCCCCACCCCAGGAGCTGGAGTTACATATGGCTGTGAGTGACCATATCGCTGCTGGGAATAGAACCCAGGTCCTTTGGAAGAGCAGCCCATGCTCTCGACTGCTGAGCCATCTCTCCAGCCTCAAGAAGGGGAAATTTTGTAACCCCCTTCAAGATAGAAGGATACATTTTTGGGTTCATTGTGCATGCGTGTTTGTGTTAACCTGTGTGTCTATGTATTTCTGTCTGTGTGTGTTTAGCTATGTGTACGTGTCATGTGTGTTTCTGTGTCTATTGCTGAGTGTGTCTGTGTGTTTCTGCATGTTTCTGTGTATTTAGGTTTCTTTATGTGTGTGTATGCATGTATGTATGTATAGGTATGTGTGTATGAATATGTGTGTGTGTTTCTGCGTGTCTATTGCTCTGAGTGTATCTGTATTTCTTTATGTTTCTGTGTATGTGTGTGTGTGTGTGTGTGTGTGTCTGTTCCCTCTCCTGGTCCCAGAGATGGAAACCATCTGCTCAGTGGGGACAGAAGGAGGTACAAGTACCACTGACCCGAAGGTGATTGTCACCTACAAGCTTGAGAGGAAGAACTGGTGGCTGAGAAGGGAAGAGAAATTAGCACATAGATGAGAAACACACTTTCAGAAACTCCCTCTCAGGTTGTGAGTCAGTTGAGGCTGGCACTGGTGACAAATTAATTTCATGACGCTGTTGCTCGCACTGGAACTTTAAGATTCAAAAAAAAAAAAAACCAACTGATGTGTGGAAAAGAGCCCGTGCGTCTGCCTGCATATCTACTAGTTCACTCTAGTAACAAAACAAGTTGTTTTCCAAAAGCACTTGCTTGGAATGTGCACCGAACCACCTACTGTGTGCCCAATGGACCAAGAGAGAAAGAACTAAAACTCTAGAAAGACTCGGGGAGCTCCCACAGGTGGCACTGCCAACTGGAAGCCACCATGCTGAGCGTGCCTGCTCAAAGCAGGAACTAGAATGACCTGCTCAGAGGTAGCTGGTTCCTCCTGAAGAAGGCCAGGCCTTGGAGGGGAGCAGAGACCTGAAGGTGGTCATGGAGTTCTGTGCCGCGCTCTGAGACCTGCTCCCTTCTCCCTTTGCTCCTCTGCACACCCTAACAGATGTGCTCCCAACCCAGGACCTCCGCACAAGGTATCAGCAGCTCCCTAAGCTACAAGGCTGCTCCCCCAATATCTGCACATCTCAGTTCAGCAAACATCTTCATAGGGAGAACCTGAGAGCACCATCTACATAGGGGCAAACCCACACACATGTGCCCCTGGCCTTGCTTCGTTTCCCTACACAGCATCTCCACTGTATATTTAGCCACTGCCGCCGCCCCCCCCCCACCACCAGAAAGTGGGCCCTCTGGCAGGGACTATGTCTTGTTAGCAGCTACATCCCAGCACCTACAGTGCTTGGCACATAGGGAGAAATCAATGAATAATTGATGGTGAATGAACAAAAAGTACCCATAATGCTTCTGCGATTTGGGTTGTTTATTTCTGTCCCCTTCTATGGGATTAAAAATTGATATGAAAGGAAAGATTGTACTTTTGGCTACTCTGCCCCAGCCCCTCCCACTGGGCAGCACAGGACTGCCACTCAGCAAATGGTGGGTGCGTGATGAAGAATGGGTGGGTGGATGGTTGGATGGATGGATGGATGGATGGATGGATGGATGGATGGACGGACAGATGCTATAATCAGCAGGGTCACTGATGAAATAATGGAATTGCTCTCTGCACAGCTCTCCCTGTGAAGGGGGTGGCCTAATGGGAGAAATTAAGTAGCTCTGGCCAGTGGTCCCATAGGTCATATTGTAGCCTCAAGGACAGGCGATCAGAGTTGGGGACAGAATCCAGAAGTGACCAAGGTAAGTCAATAGAACTTGGACCCGGACAAGGTAGTTCAGGCCTGGAACTCCAGCTACTCAAGAATGACAGACAGGAGAATCCCAAGCCAAAGCCTGCGAGGACCACAGAGAGAGTTCAAGGACAGTCTGGACTAATAGTGAGACCCTGTCACAAGATAAAAATAAATGGACTAGGGATGTAGCTCAGTGGTTAAGTGCTTGCCTTGAGGAAAGCCCTGTGATTAATCAATCTGCAGTACCAGCACTAACCCCCTACCCCCAACACATACAAAAGACTCAGGGCTAAGCACGGGTGGGAAGAAGGGGGAAATGGAGCCAAAGAAGGCCCTAAGATCTTAGTTTAGGTGACCGAGAAGCCTGAGAACGATGAGCAGCTCTAAGGATATCAGTTGGGGCGGGGGTAGGGGATCATCAGGATGAGATGAGGTTGTCGGCACCGACCCATGGAAATTACAGCATTTACTGCTGTACTAAGGCCCAAGCAGGCTACACACACCCATGACAAGCCGAGTCTATGGAGCCATGAACCATAATTCCAAACCGAGAGGCAAGCAGAGGCAAACAAACACTCACAGAAAGCTCTGATATCAACAGACCAGATCCTAGACATGTGATGTAGGGAACAACGTTCTCAGCTGGGTGCACAAGGAAAAATGCTCCTGAAGAGGGGGCCTTTGTCACGATGAGACAGAGAACATGGGTGACAGGGAAGTTTCTGCTCCAGGGCTTCCGTCCTCTTGAAGGAGTCTGCGGCAAAGTCATCAGCAGACACTGAGGGGTCAGAAGAAGTTCTCAGACAAATGGGAAATGTCTAACAACTGCCGCGACAAGGGAGTGGGAAGGGGGAGAAGGGAGGCTATGATGGGACCACACACGGAGGACTGAAACCACAGCACAGATGTGCAAAAGGCACATTCAGTGTGGCACGCGTGCACACCTTGCTGATATTATCAGTTGGTGGTACTTTGTGTCCCAGCTGAGGGACAAAACCAAAAGCCCTAGTCTCCCTGACTCTACTTGCTGTGAGATGGATTTGTAACCAAGAGCAACCTGCAGCCTGCCATACAGGTGAGCGGCTTTTGTTTGTTTGAGGTTATATGTATGTGGATGTGTACCTGCTTGTCTGTATGTGCTGCATGCTCATGCAGATGCCCATGGAGACCAGGAGAGGGCACCACATCCTTGGAACTGTAGTTAGATGTAGTTCTAAGCCACCCAGGCCATGGGGGGGGGGGGGGGATATTGACCTTTTGAACCCAAGCCATGAACAAACACATACTTCCCACCTGTGGGATCTTGAGTGAACTGCTTTAACTTGAAATTTTCTCATCTGTAAACAACTTAAAACTTGGGGGCCAGAAAGATAGGTTAATGGATAAAGGTATTTAGCACCAAGCTTGCCGACCTGAGTTCAGTCCCCCAGCCCACATGATGGAAGAAGAAAACTGTTGACAATCAAGTTGTCCTCTGACCTTCACCAGTGTCCTGTTGAATATACACAGAGACATCATATATACATATAAATAAGAATTCTCCCAAAATATATATATATATTTAAAATGTTCTTTTGCTCGCTCTCTTGGCTTCCACTGAATGAATAGATGGATGTTTCCTGGTATTTTGTTTTGAGCTAGGATCTCATGAATCCCAGGATGACCTCAAACTCAGGTCAGGCAAGGATGACTTTGATCTCCTGGATCCTCCTGCCTCCGAGTTCAAGTTCTAAAGCTGTAGACATGCACCACACACGGTTTTTCATTGACTTACATCTTATAGTCCCAAAGTCTTCAACTGACACTTTCGTTCAGTTTGTATCTTGTCCCTAAGACCAGAACGCAAAACAAAACAAAAAGAACCCCCCAAAGAACACAAACCACAAACTCGCTTCCCTGTTTAGCACCCCACCCATCACTGTACAGACCCTTCCATGTGGGGAGCTCTGCAGTAGCCCTACTGAGAGACCGTCTTTAGAGTGGACTCCATTTCTCCAGTTCTCTAGCTTTTCTACCCCTCCGTGAGAGACCCTCGCGGCCCGGCCTCCCACCCCAACCCCAGGAAAAGGAAGCAGCAAAGATGATTCTTCCTTCTTGAAATCCCCTGGCCATCGCTGGACTGCTCCTGAGTCACATTTGGCTGGCCTCCAGGGCAGGTTGAACCAGGAAGACTGAAGGTATGGCCCATCTGGCGCCCACAGGGTCACAAGCTAAACTATGTCCCTTTCCAGCCACGTGATGAAGCCTTCAGGCTACCCTAAGGGTCCTTTGAATAAAATAAAGCAAAGGTCATGTGACTAAACAAAGCTACTTCAAGAAGTCTTCACAGCTGTGCAGGCAAGTTCACGCTAGGAAATAATTGTGCCCCTCAGTTGTGTAAGAGAGGGTTAGTGCTCCACCCATGGCCACCCCCACCCTCATATTAGCTGCATGAGGCCCCGGGGCTACTGCTGACCTGGCCAGACCGCTTTTGGCACGCCCAGGAGATGAAGAGAGCCCAAAGCCATCTGAAGCATTTCCTAGAGCGATCTCCCATCCTGAGCAGAAGGAGATCGGCCTGTGATCAGGACTGCTGGAGAAGGCTGAGTCAAAGGCCTGCCTCCCTCTCTGGTCAACAGCTATGGGGTTCTCTCTGCACATCTTCCTGCCTTCCGTCTCACCCAACCCAACACAAGAACATTGCTGGGAAGGTCTGAATGAGTACGAAGACGCCTCCACACCCCTCACAGTGGCTAAAGATGGCGGGGGGGGGGGCTACAAGGGGTGAGGTCCCTTGTGCCATCTTGTCTACTGTGCATAAGTTTGGAATCTCGCAAGAGGATGTTGTGTACCAAGTGTACTAAGTAACTATCTACTTTGCCGATGGAACTCATGAGCCCTCAAAAGATGTTGGTCACAGCCAGGTGTGATAAGACATACCTATAATTCCAACATTGCAGGGATAGAGGGTAGGGGTCAGAGACAGGAGGATCAAGTGTCCTGGGTCAGCCTGGGTGGCAGAGGTACTCACCCTTTTTTAAAAAAAGAAAAGTTGGAGATGGTTCCAAGAAAAAAAGTATATATGCATATACATATATATATATGTATGTATATATTTACTCTGTAAAGGGAAAATGATAACATGGGATACAATTAGCCATCAAGATCTAGGGGATTAATTAGTTCCAGCACCCCCGGGATACCAAAATCTATGGGTGCTCAAGTTCCTCATATAAGCCTGTGTCTTAGTTTGCCCTCTGGTACGGTGATAAACAGCACGGCCAACAGCTTAGAGAATGGAAGGGTTTGTTTAGTCTGTGTGAAGGGAAGTCAGGGCAGGAACCTGGAGGCAGGAGCTGCAGAGACCATGGCAGAACAAAGCTTACTGGCTTGCTCTCTGAGGCTTCCTCAACCTGCTTCTTCTTCTACAGCCTTGTACCCAGGAGTAGCACTGCCCACAGAGTGCTGGCCCTCCCACATCAATCATCAATCAAGAAAATACTGGGAGGCAGAGGCAGTCAGATCTCTGAGTTCAAGGACAACATGATGGGGACATTTTATCAACTAAGGCTCTCTTCCTAGATGACTCTAGATTGTATTAAGTTGACCAGAAAAAAAAAACCTAGCCAGCATACATAGTGTTCACAAACAACTGCCACACATGTTCCCACATCTTTGAAATCAGGTCTAGTTGGTGTGGAAGACCAAATGCGGGTAAGTTGTACTGTTGAGAAAATGCACAAGGAAGGCCAGGCACCAGGACACATGCCTGTAGTCCCAGCACTCGGAAGTCAGGAGGATTGTTGTAGATTATCTATCCTAGGCTACATAATAAGTTCCAGGCTAGCTGGGACTACATAGCAAGACTATCCAAAATAATAATAGTAGTAACGATAATGTAATGATAATAATAAATACATAATGAGAAGGAAAGGGAGGGAGAAAAGAAAGGCAAGGGAAGAAGATGACAAGGAAAGAAATCTGTACGTATCCAGTAAAAATATAATCTTTTTCCTGAATATTTTCCAGCCACGACTGGTTGGTCCGTAAATGCAGCCTCCATGGGGCAGAGAGGATGGTGACCTGCACTTAGAGTCGGACATCGGACTCTGTGCTTCCTTCTCCACCTACTCTGACCCTTGGTGGCTGTTGACTAGGATGCCCTAGTCCCTAGCCCTGGTCTCCTTGGTTTATTATTGTGGGACCCAAAAGAGACAACCTAGGACTCCATAGCATTGGCCTCCTGTGGCCCCGCAGGAAACCCTGCCCTCTCCCATGCAGGGCTATGCAGAACTGTGTGCTCCAAGAGTTCAGGGCATAGGAATCAGGTAACAGGGCCTTTGGAAATCTACCTGTCCTTCAGTCTGGGGTGCCCATCACGTAGACATCCTCAGACCGCACCCTGAGAACTCAAAAGGCAGCTGGAGCAGCCAGCAGGGCCGGCAGAGGGAAGGTGTCTGCTTGACTCTCTATGAGAGGAGAATGGTAGAAACTTCCGAAGATGGCCAAGAAGAGGTTTCAGTTCGCTTCAGGCACGTGGGCTGGAAGTCAGCTCGTTCAGACACAGCCCTGGGGCCAAAGCCTTCTCCAGCTAAAGCCTTGTCCTTCGAGCCCAGGACTGTATCTCATTGTTGCAACCTACATTTAACCCACAACTTACTCACCCTGCCTTCCTAGGCTCCGTTGCCAAACCTCTCCATAGCTGGGAGGGAATATTTAGAATATGAACTAGATGGAGTCACTTCCTACCTGAAGTCCTTCGATGGCTGCTTCCTGGTTTAGAAAAAAGTCCACAGCCCTTACTAAGCCACGAGCGGGGCTTCCTGCCTTCTCCAGTGTTCTAGCCACACTGCTTCCCGTAGGTCCTCCAGCAGGCCGCAGGACCTTTGCACATACATCTATCTCGCTACCTAACAAGAACTGTTCGCTTCTCAGGGAAACTTTCCCTCTACACGCAAGACCATAACAAGTCTCCCAACTATACTCACCTGTCTTCGTGGACTTTTCAACAGAACACAGACTCCGTTTTTACTGATACAGCTGTGAGATTAAGTAATTGGTACCCCAAGCTCCATGGAGACAGAAGCTGTGTTGGTTTGATTTACCACTGAATGCACAGGGTCGGTGCAGCTGGTACAATGTATGTCCTCCACACTGCACACAGCCTTGCATGCTGCTGCGCAGAGGGACAGGCAGGCGATGAGGAAGTGTAAAAGAAAGCTACAGATTCATGAAGCCGGAGACAGGTCAGCGTGAGACAGTGTTCTCGGCTGGACGTGGGGAACAGAAAACTGTCTGAGCTGTCACCGGACACCCCCAAAGTTCCCTCTCTTACACAAGAGCAGCTCTCTGGGACTGTCCCCAGAGGACAGTTAAGTGAGAAAGCAGCTTACCCCTTGGGAAATGAAGGGGGACAAAAAAAGAGGACCAAGAGAAGAGATGGGGACAGGAGTGGCCGCCTTCTGAGTAACCTATTTAGCTCTCTGAAATGCAGCTTTGTCCCTGGCAATCAGGAGAGGAGAAGGTCACAGACAACAGCCTCGTCCCTCCCCCTGTCCCCAGCTACAGACAGGGAGCTCAGGTTATCTCTGAGAACCATCCTTCCTAGGGGCCGGTAGGGGCTGGGGTGCACGAGGAGATGGGGAACCCACAAAAACAAGATGGCTTTTCTCTTAGGTTATCAGGCACATGCCCATTCAAGGGATACAAACCAAGCCAAAGTTTAGATTCTCTGCCCAGGCCACTGAGTCCCATCAATTATACCATGTGAAAGGAAAAAAAGAAAGAAAGAAAGAAAGAAAGAAAGAAAGAAAGAAAGAAAGAAAGAAAGAAACCTCTGGACAGTTAAAAATAACACAGGGGTCTGGTGTTTGGCATGCCAGCTTGTCAAGCAGAGTGGAGCCCTTCCTCCCAGAAGAGTGTTCTGGAAACTCAAATATACACACCAGCCGGCCCGGGAGGTTAAGGGTTAGTGGGGTGCCCCCAGCCTGCACCCTGTTACCCAGATAATGACAATAGCAGCAGATCTCCCCCACGTAGACAAGCACACAAGACTCTCTACCCTCCCCCCCCCCCCCCCCCCCCCCCCCCCCCCCCCCCCCCCCCCCCCCCCCGGGATCGGAGACTTTCAGCCCTTCTCTAACTGCGAGAAAGAAGGGCAGAGTCCATCCATGCAAGAAGGAGGAGGCAGCCAGGGGGCACACGGAAGCCCGATACAGGAGCCCAGGTGTCAACTGGTGTCCCTGCTTCTCTGCGAGCTGTTGCCGGGGTCGGTGAAGTTCCTGTTCCTTTTCACAAGGACCCAATCGCTGCAGCAATTAGCTAGTATGTAAATAGTAGCGATAAATCTTCCTCAAAGCCTCTTCTAGATCATTCTTCTGTGAGTAGAAAAATTAATGATAATCCTAACCAGGCATGGTGGTGAGTATTATCTGTAATCTCAGCACACTGGAAGGAGAAGCAGGAGGTGGAGGCTGGAGATCAGGAGTTCAAGGTCAGTCTCAACTCTGTAGAGTTGGAAGCCAGCCTGATTTGAGAGATCTAATCAGTAGTAATAATAAAAATAATCACCGTGTTATCATACTTTGAGAAATTCTAGCAAAATTATAATTTCTCCTACTTATTCCATTTTCCTTAAATGACGATGTGTATGGGGCGGGTGTCAACTGGCATGCCTTTCCATTTTAAAGATGAAGAAACGGGTCACTGCCAACACCTCTCCCAAGGTATTGACTCTTCCAAGGGCCCTAAAAACATTGCCTTACTTGAGTCTTCCAACAGCCCTATCAAACCAAAACCACCTACCACATTCCACAGATGAGGAAACTGAGGCACAGAGATTAGGAAACCTGCCTAAAGTCATAAAGACTGGATTTGAACCCAGACTCTGGTCCTAGAGCCTGCACCCAAGCCCCAGGTCACGTGACAGCTGCTCCTTGGATCTCAGTGTCTAAGCTTACAAAGAGTCCTCTGTATGGGTCACACAAGCCTCCTCCTGAAAACCAGCTGCCTGCAAGATGAGGTGGCTGGAAAGAAACTGCATGGCTGGATGGCCGGGTGTCTGGCTGGGGTCGGGGCAGAACACCTTCAGCCTTGTTCTTCCGTCTGAACCATGAAACATATCCTCGGGACACCAGGCTTGGAGATAGAAGGTCCACATCTCCATGCTCCTCCCTGGATTTTGTTTTTGTAAACACAGTCTCACGAAGCCCAAGCTGGCCTCAAACTCGCTACACACAGCCCAGGATAACCTTGGAGCGCCCAGCTCCTGGAATTACAGGAAGGCAATAGTAGTAAGTACCACTGGTGTCCGTGCTGCTGGGAAGTAAACACAGGGGCCCCCTGTCCGCACGCTGGACAACTAGCTAAACTACCCCCATAGCCTTAGATTGGATCTTTACTCTGTACTCACTCACAGTGTTTCTAGGTTATTGTCTTTATAGCTGGACATGGTGGCACACACTGTTGCCCTAGCAACTGTGAGGGTGAACCATGAGGCTCAGAAGTTCAAGGCCAACTGTGGCAACTAAAGGCACAAAAGAGAGAGATACTTAACTTTGGCTGGTGTTTTATGTTCTTGTTTTTTGTTTTTTTGTTTTTCAAGACAGGGTTTCTCTGTATAGCCCCGGCTGTCTTGGAACTCATTCTGTAAACCAAGCTGGCCTTGAATTTAGAGATCTGCCTTCTTCTGCCTCCCAAGAACTGGGATTAAAGGTGTGTGCTACCACTGCCCAGAGGTGTGTGTGTGAGTGTGTGTGTGTGTGTGTGTGTGTGTGTGTGTGTGTGTGTGTGTGGTGGTTGGTGGTTGGTGGAGGAGGGGGGTCTCCCTGTGTAGTCCTGGCTGTCCTAGAACTCACAGAGATGCCTCTGCCTCCTGAGTGTAGAGATTAAAGGTATGCACCACCATGCCAGGCTCAACATCTAACTCTTTAATCCACTGCTTGGCTGGGCTCTATCCCTGAGCTCTGTCCTTTGTGGCAAGATTATCCATGCAGCTAGACAGGGCTGTCCCAAATCAGGAGGGACTGTTGGCTCACACCAGGATATTGCCTTAATCTCTACATTACCTGCAAGGCACCCAGGAAAATACTCAGAATACATCACAGGGGGGCAGGAAAGATGGCTCCATGGGGAAAGGGGCTTGCCACCAAAACAGATGACCTGAGTTCAATCCCCAGGACTGATATGGTAGAGGGAAAGAATCAACTCCCACAAAGTTGTCCTCCACACACAAGCTGTGGTACATGAGTATTCGCATGTGTATATGCATGTATACACACACACACACATACACACACACACACTAGAACATATAACCCAGGAACACAGGACCAGGATGCAGTTTAACCCTAAGAGCAGAGTGATTGGAATTAGAATCTTTCTAGAGGACCCGAAATTACAGCACACCAAACCAGGTTCCTCTCCATGCATCTGAGTTCTCTCCAAGAATCAGTCCACACAGAGGCACACTTAGAGCCCAGCCTGGGGGAAAGTGCCCACTACATCTGTGTATAGACACCCAACATTTTTGTCTTTCCCATGCTCCTTCCCGCCTCATCTTTCCTGACCCAGAAAATAAGGGGGTCCTAATGGAGTCACCCAAACAAGGGGGTCCTAATAGAGCCACCCAAATAGGAGGTCCTAATGGAGTCATCACCCAAATAAGTCACCCAGATAAGGGGGTCCAAACCTTCCTTCACTTCCCTTTCCCATGCAGAGCTCCCCAGCCACACTTTCTGCAGAGCTTGTCTAGTTGCCGGGGTCCCAAAGGCAGATGGGAGTCCACATCTCTTTACCCCTCCTTCTCAGCCCACCCACAGCTCTTCTTTCTCCCCCCTCAAATGCTAACCAGGATAGACACTGCTTAGCTTCTGAGAGACACTAGATGGGTCAACTCAGGGTAGAATGGTTATAGACATTCATCTACCTGCTCCTGCTTCCAAAGACTACTTCCCTAGGGAACTATTGGCTGTCCATGGATGCTAGAGGAGACAGAGGAGTCCTTGTCTTCGGTGGTGCAGCCACTGTTGAGTCCCTGGGCTCTGGTGAATAGCTCAAACTCGCAATCATATTATCACAAAACAAAAACAAGACAAAAAGTCACGAAAGTGGGAGGGGGGCTCCTTGGCCAGGATGACCAGAGAGACGGAGATGAGAAGGTCGGGGCCGTGATCAGAACGCATTATTATATACATGTGTAACATTGCCGAAGAACATCGATATTAAAAGCTACATGCCAGGGGTAGTGGCACACGCCTTTCTTTTGGTCCTAGCACTTGGGGGTAGAAGAAGGTGGATCTCTGTGAGTTCAAAGCCTGCCTGGTCTACAAAGTTCCAGGTCAGCCAGGGCTGCATAATGACCCTGTCTTTAAAAAAATAAAAATAAAAATAAAAATTTACTGTTTTGTTTTCAAAAAAAAAAAAACTCCTAGCCTGGAACAATCTCTTAGCACCTCACCTCCCCACAGCTTCTCTCTGTCGCCTCCAAGTTTATCTTTCCCTCCTTGCTTCCCCATTCCCACTCAGAGATCCAGCGGACCATCCTTAGAGACAAAGTTAGTATACTCTTTCCTCCCTTTTGTGCCTTTTAATTCTTCCAGATGGCAGTGCTGTCCACAGGGCAAAGGAGAAAGCTGAATGGGGAAAAGGGGCAGGCGAGGAGGGGTCAGAAGAAAGCACAGGCTGGAAGCGCGAGCCTTGGCAGGAAGCGGTAAGTGGATTATTCCTCCATCCGTGGCTCTGAAGGCCTTGGGGCAGCTTAGCTCTGAATCGAGAAATGAAATAAGAAACAGAAGGCAAAAGAAAAGTCGACGGGCTTCTAGTGGGATTTTCCTTCCTGGGGATTTGAGGGGCTGCAGGAAGTAGAACCCAAAGGAGAGATGCTGAGAGAAGAGGCTCCCCAAGAATGCTCACTCTGGGTCTCAGTGAGAGCTGTGGGTGTTGTCTTGAGCTCTGCTTCATTTAGACCAGTTCATCTGGGTAACGGGGGAGACAGACACTTGGGGCAAACCTGGGCAATAGTAAAGATGGTGCCATCCATCAGAGCTTCTCTGGGTCTGTATTTCCCTGTAAACCGAAAACATCCTGGGCAGATAAAGGCCAGGGATGAATGATCACCGGAAGAGGGGCCAATACTATTGGGTCCTCTCAGTTTGGCAGATCATAAAATAAGAAAACAAGAGTCTTACTGCTCTAAGATCTATCTGGGTCTCAGAAAGGTCCCAAAATTTAGACTCCATCCTTCCCCTGACATTGGCTGGGGTCTCTAGTCCCTGGGAAAGCAAATAATGCCCCTAGTAGGGTCTGGGTCAGGGAGCTTGACGGACTTTCCAAATTTTATAAAAGTTACAGACCAGCATTCATCCCAGCTACCCTGTGCATCACTGACCTAAAATGGAGTAGACCAAACCTGTTTCCCACTCCCCAGAGATATGTGTGATTAGATAAAATCAGGCCAGAATATGTGTAAGTATCTGCTATACTGGGATGGCTGCCCAGAAAGGAAATGAGTACCGGGAATGGGACAGCCCTGTGTGCCCCCTTCCTACTGAGCGCCTGTGAGCTTGGCTGCATGCTGGAGCAGTTTCCTCAGACAGAGCACAGGTGCCAGCGCAATGGGACCTCTCAGAGGTGACAGGCACGTTTGCACAGTTACGTTCCTACAGCCTGCACTCTGCGGAACGTCCTCGTGGTTTTTGGCCTTCTACCCTGAAGGAGGGTTAGGGTTAGGAGGGCCAGCAGACCAGGAACTGGACTGAAATTTAATTCTGAGAGTCTGACTCCTCCTCGTCCTTCAGCTTCCTCCAGACACAAAGGCGAGAGTTCCCAGAAGTCTTTCTTCCGAGTAACCCACGACACAGAAGGATCTGGAGGATGGTGATGTAGGAAGAAGACAGGTGAGGTTACAATCCCAAGTCAGTGTCTCTCCCAGTGTGAGATAGAACCACTCCAATGACCCCGGAACACCCTTTCCAGCAGTATCCAATGAAGCTACCTGCATTGGACATGTGGGGACATCGAGTCATTGGAGTTACTACCCACCTAGGCATCTGCATTGTCAAAGTATACACTAGGTGTTCTCCCAGAAGACATAAAGCAGTATGGCTGAACTGATGCCAACTCCAGAGCTTAATAAACCAGGCAGTGAACTCTCATCCAAGTTCAGCCTTAGCTTCAACCATTACAGGGTTTACGCCTTCTACTTTAGTCCATATTAAAACTCCAAAATAGGCTGGGGGTGTAGCCCAGTCCATAGAGACTTGCCTACCATGGATGAAACCTGGATTTGATTGCTTGCACCTCACACCAGGCATGCTCACCGGTTCCTGTACTCCCAGCCCTTGGGAGGTGGAGGTAAGAGAATCAGTCATTACACAGGAAGCTTTGAAGTCAGCCTAGGCTACATAAGACCCTCTCTCTTAATCCCAGCATTCGGGATGCAGAGTTCGAGGCCAGCCTGGTCTACAACATGAGTCCCAGGACAGCCAAGGCTGTTACACAGAGAAACCCTGTCTTAAAAAAGGGGGTTGGGGACTAAAGTGGAAAGCCAAACCATTTGTATCTACTGGAACAAATGACAAGGCTCAGAAATGCAGTCATTCTCCCCACACCCGCGCCTGTGCCTGAGTCCTGACACCTGAGATTAAAGAATGTTTAAAAGAATTCTACTGCCGTTCCCAAAGGCATGCCATTAAAGTGGACAATGAGAACGAGTCAATCCTAAAGGCAGGCAGAGAGGTGCCCCTACCTCCTGGCTTCATTCATTCAGCTATTCACCGGATGACAGCTAAGCTAGGTCCTAGGGACAGAAAAGCACAGACAGCCACTGTCACTGCCTGCCAAGAGCCTTTGTGCTGTAGCCAGGCACAGCCAAGTATTTCCACGACGGAAGGAGGGAAGGCATGTGCAGAACTGAGGGGCCAAGGGCCGGTGTGGACACCACCACCTGAGGACCAGCAAGGGTGATAGAAGAGAAAGGGAACATTTAGACTGCTGGCTGGAGGGGACAGGCAGATGTGGACCCATTGTGTCTGGAAGCAACTGGGGCTAAAGGACCGCTGAACTGCTGGCATACAACAGCATACGAAGTTTATTGAGATGTCAAAGGATGTGGGACAGGGTGGGGCTTCCTCCACACAGGGATGCAGAGCATCCTTAGCCAAGAACGGTGTGCACCCCTATAATCTCGTCCTTCAGGAGGCTGAGGGAGGAGACCCAGGTTCTAAGTCAGCTTGGGCCAATACAGGGAGATTCTCTCTCTCTCTCTCTCTCTCTCTCTCTCTCTCTCTCTCTCTCTCTCTCTCTGTGTGTGTGTAATTCATTAATTATTAATTCATTAAAGCATTCTTTCAGATGGAGAAATTCACCCACATCACTCACGCTGAGGCTGTCACCCAGGAGCCAGGACATCTGCAGGGCATCCACAGACACATTCATCATAGGCTGGGAGCCCCATAAAGACATATGTGGAGGTTCACACTTGGGTGCCTTTATTCCTCGGAAGCTGATCCGCAGCTTCCAGAAGATTCCTGAAAGGGGCTGGGACTGACACAAAAAGGTAAAGAGAAAATGCCCAGCAAAACACTGAGGGGTGCGAATCCCCAACCACAGTGTTGAGATCAGGTTTTCCCTCACTGTCTCCGGCATGTAGCTGGGTTCCCAAGATAGAAAGGGTAGGAGGGTTTCTGGACTGACAGCCACAGAGAGCAGAGGTAGACTCCAGTGTAAGGAGATGAGCAGGGAAGGCCATTTTCATTACCAAAACAAACATTTGTGTGTACGGGCATCAGGCACTGAGCTGGACTTTTAAAAACCTTAGGGAAGAATGTCTTCCCAGCCTCTTGTTCCCTGGGCCGATATTGCAAATTGAAGTCCCTAAATGTAGACATAAGCCACCCAGGGCAATTCACTGCAATTCCCAGATCAGGCTCAAACTTTAGCTGGCAGTTGCCTAGCAACAGGTAACCCCAAGGACATATCACCGAACCCGGATGTCAAAAGGTCATTTTGTGGACACACAGGTTCTAAAAAGGCAAGGCTGTCTGCCAGACCTCTGTGGAGCGATTGGAGGAAGGTGCAGACCCCTCAGTGCAAAGCAGGCTGGGAAGAGGGAGCGGGGAAGCTGGGCACTGCAGGGCTGCACGTTTGCCTACCACTGCAGAGTAGAAGGCAGAAGGCGAGAACTGCCTCTCCGCTTCCTTCTTCCGATCACACCAGCAATTCATCCTCCAAAAAGTTGCCCCGCTGATCCCAGCCATGCTTAAATAAAGATGTAGTCCACCGCATGAACACTGAGCTGAACCTGTCTCCAGCCCGCCCTAAAGCCAGCACCCTTTGCAGCCGCAAGGGTCTACTATGCGGGGTTTGATGGTTCCAGCTACGGAGGAGCAAGGCAGCATCCCCCAAGCCCAAGCTGGGCAACACAGTAAGAATCATCGCTTCTGTTGTTGTTTGGTTGGCTGGATGTTTTGCTTTCTGGTGTTTTGTTTTGTTCAAGACAAGGTCTCACTGTGTGGACCAGGCTGGTCTGGAACTCACTTTGTAGACCAGGCTGCTCTTGAATTCGTAGCCATCTACCTGCCTCTGCTTCCTGAATACCGGGATAAAAGGAAGGTGCCATCAGGCCTGGCCCCATCTATTATTCTAATAATAAGCACTGAACTATGTGGGCAGGATGATAAGCCTCAAAGTGAACCCCCGGAAGCAGATTTTAGCCAACTCCCCACCGCCTCACACCCTCAAACACAAGAGGCCAAAGGGCCTCACCATCTCCAACTCAGAATTTCTTTTCCTCTTCTGTTTTTCCTTCTTATCTTGCTTTCTTCTTTTTATTTATTTATTTTTTTTAATGAAAAGCTCGTAAACTCTGTCATCTAAGAGTCAAGTGAAATTCGAGTTTTCTAAGATGAAGCCTATGATGCAAACCATCACGGGACCCACCACTGGAGTGGACCTCCTCTGGAATGCACCCTCCCATCTTGGGGAAAGGTCTTAGGGGTAGGGGGTCAGGGGCAAGCAAACACACCCCTCTGAAAGCTGTTCCGGAAGAGCAAATGCAGAAGTCAAACAACAACAAATAAGGGGGGGGGCTATAAATCTAGATAAAATATTAAAACCATTAAATGGCTGCTGCTCCCTGAAGATTGGGAAAAAATGAAGAGAGTTAATTAAAAGCAATCTCCATGCACTGCCGAGCCGGCCAGCCCTGATAAATCAACAGCTGGGGCTGCCGTGGAGGGCAGACAGGGGCTGGGGCGGGGGCTCGGCCACGGAGACGCCTGGGCCGGTGAGCTGAACACGGGGACTGAAGTTTCATGTTTTATTAAATATTTTATGACTGCTGAATAAAGTTGTTCTTTAGGGAGAGGTGGGGAAATGATGGGCTGAGATCGGGGGCTAGAGGGACTCTCCTTAACGGATGAAGAAGTGTGTTTGATTTCAAACACACTTGGGGCATTTCTAATACTGTCCCCCAATGCACCAGTAGATAAAACATGCTCTTGGAGAAGCTCTCTGCAAAAACTCGGGGTTTCGTGAGGTGTTTGTGGGAAACAGCACCTAGGGAGGAAAAGACAGAGAATGGAGACAGGAGTAAGAAAGAGGCAGAAAAAAAGATGGGGAGGATTCCAAAGTTCCCATTGCTAATCCAAGCTAGACTTTTAGCACAAAACTGAAGCCAGCAGAAAACAGCCTCTCTCTCTCTCTCTCTCTCTCTCTCTCTCTCGCTCTCGCTCTCGCTCTCGCTCTCTCGCTCTCTCTCTCTCACTGTCTCTCTCATCTTTACTTCCTTGAGTCCTTTTCTCTGCAGTCAAAGTTTGGAGACTTTATTATTATTTTAAATGCTTTACAACGCTCAGAATGCCCAAGCCCAGTTGAAGTCAAAAGACTTTTTAAGTGTTGGAAGATGGATCCCTTCTCTATTCTGAGGGAAACCCTCAGTCCTTCCCTGATGAAAATATAATCAGGGAAAATGATTGGGGGAAGTGTTTTTTCTCCTCCGCGGAACTGGGATTGGAGGGGGAGTGTGTACATTGGGGAAACAGAAGGACTTATGCACTTGGATATGCATTTTAATTAGGTGGACAGAAGCAGCCGCCTGTTAATTTTTCTTGCTTGTTTCCACTTAGCATTCATCACAGGCAGAACCACCATAGAGCGCTCCCACGATAATAGATGGTTCTGCATTGGCTAAGTCCTCAGGGAAAATAATTAGCGAGAGAGAATATATTCTCTCCACTCCCAATGCCCCAGACACCCTGCCCTCCTCCATCTCCAGCAGCAGTTGCCTCTCCTCTCAGCACCCCAGCCCACCCCCCCCCACCCCAAAGACAGTGGTTTCCTTGGGAGAGGCCCTAGCGGAACAGCCAGCCTCCTGCTCCACAGACACTTACTCTACTCTACCAAAGACTAAGAGTCTAGAAGCAGAAACAGAACCCAGAGATCCTTCTGGAAGTAGATGCTCCTAAATGCATTTGGCTTGTAATCAGCATTTGGCAGGACAGGAGGAAGAATGTTCCTAAGTCAGATCCACTGAGACTAGCCCCACGGGGCTCAACTCAATGGAGAGCCATGAAAAGGAAGGCCATTGCTTCCGGATGATGGAAGTCGAGATGGCTTTGTACTTAATTTGCGTCTGTAAAATAAAAGCCCCTAGAAGCTTCAAGATGGTATCTAAAGCACCTCCAACGCTAGAAAACAAGAAGTAACTTAACGATGCAAACCCATCATGAGCCTTTCCATCGAGTTTTCTGTAAGTACGATGTCCTTTTCCACTGCCCCCCACACCACCAGTTGGCCTTCCGCGTGTCTCCGGCAGATGCAAGCTCCAGCTGCCTCTCATACCTTTCTGCTGCTTCACCACCTTGATGGCAGGAGCCAGAGCTTGGCTGATGACCCAAGCCCACACTGCAAGGCAAGCTCCCTGCAACCCAATGACCTTCCCACTTCTCCTGATTCTGTGGGTGACCCAGGGCTTCCAAAACAGAGGTGGGGGCTTTTCTAGACCTCCTCTTCTCACCTGCTTCCCATCTCAACCACGTGAAGCCCCTCCTGAGCCACAGAGGGATGAGCAAGGTTTGCATTTCCTAAAGAAGCAGTGATTAGATACGCCAGTGACGTGCCTAGATTCCGTCTGTAGGATAATGTTTAATCGGCCAGCCATGGTGGGACAGACCTCTGACCCCAATTATTCGGGAGGCAGGCCAGAAGATACCTAGGAAAGCCCGGTCTCAAAAGAACCATGCTAGGTATGTGGCTCAACAGAAAACTTGCCTAGCATGGGCCAGAACCCTGGGTCTGATACCCGTGACAGGAAAGTTTAGCTCTCCCAGGAACACCTCACATTTGGAGTTTCCACTTTATTTTTATTTTTTAATTTATTTATTTTTATTTTATGCACATTGGTGTTCTGCCTGCATGTATCTGTATAAAAGTGTCGGGTCCCCTGGAACAGGAGGTATAGACATTGTGAGCTGCCATGTGGGTGCTAGGAATTGAATCTGGGTTCTCTGGAAGAGTAACCAGCGCTCTTAACCACTGAGCTATCTCTCTAGTCCCCAAGTTTCTAATTTCTGAAAAAGTTTTGGTCTTTTTTTTTTTATTTCATTTGGGCCCCTAAAGGATAAGCAGGGGCTTGGGCAAGAAAAAAGGCAAATTAAAAAAGATATAGGCTCTCCTTACCCTGCAAAAAGACAGGCTCAGTTTTTGTTTGTTTCCTGGGTTGTTTGGGTTTTTTTTTTTTTTTTGAGTTTTTCGTTTGGATTGTGTGTACACACACGCATGTGTGCATGCGTGTGTCCACACATTTCTATGTGTCTATGTATTTTAGACAAATTTTGATGTATCCCAGGCTCACTTCTCACTCAGTATGTAACTGAGGATAGTCTTGAACTCCTAATCCGTTGCCTCCATTTCCTGAGTGTTGGGATCACAGGCATGTGCCACTATGTCTCCTGTATGAAGTGCAAGAGTTCAAACTCGGGGCTTCATGTGTTAACCGACACTTGACCAACTGAGCTACATCTTTAGGCCTGTGCTGTTATTGTTTTGTTTTGTTTGAGACAGAGTCTCATTCTGCAGCCCAGGCTGGCCTCGAACTCTCAAGTGAGCCATTACTCTTGACTCTCAATCTGCCCTGTCACCCCAGGTGCTCCCTCCCTCACATAGTGACAGATCTCCTCATGAGGAGTTCTTACCCTAATGGCAAAGGGGGCACAGAGGGCCTCCGCTGTAGCTAGGGATGGGAGAAGTGAGGCTCTGGGTTTCCATAGTGGTATGCCCAGAAAAGGAGCAGTGAGGAAGCTGGATTCTGTAACACTATTAGCATCATCTGAGGTGTTACAACACAGGGACAGCTTTTACCATCTAAAACTGTGGCCTCTGATTTGTAAAGAGTTTGAAAATAAAGGCAATGTAGGCCTCTAACCCGAAAGACCCGAACACAGAGACTTGAGCGGTTACTAACACAAATATTCATAGCAGCTTTATTTGCCACAGCCAAGCATGGGAATGGCCCAAGTGTCCACTATCAGATAAATGGATAAACAAATGTGGCCTATACATACAATGGCCATAAAAAGGAGCGGAGGTCTGATGTCTGCTACAGCACGGATGGCCCCTGAGACACAGTGACATAAGCCAGACACAATAGGGCAAATACTCTCGAGTTTCCATTCATCTGAAGTCCTTAGGCAGAAAGCAAACTGATGCTGCTAGCTGCGGGAAGCAGGAAATGAGGAGCACAGTCTCATCTGGTGCAGAAGACTGACCCGAGCGAGGGCCTCGCTCATCCGAGCCCCAGCTCTCCCACTGGGCTATCACCCAGCCCAGCCAGGTGCTCAATGAGTACACATAAAGTTGAGTGATGAGAACGCTCTAGAAATAGTGATAATGGCTGACCAGCAACTGAAGTGTTATCTAATGTGGGTTAGCAAGAGGGCTAAGCGAGGACAGTTACGTGCCACCAAGCCTGACGACCTGAGTTCCATCTTTGGGACCCATGCGGTAGACAAAGAGAACTGATTCCCACAAGTTGTCCTCTGACCTCCACAAGTGCATGGCATATGAGAGCATGTGTCTCCGCGTGTATATGTGCCCACACACAATAAATAAGTATTGTGGATGTGTATTTAACACCACTAAGTTGCCTGCCTTAAAAAGGTGTTTTTTTATATTATGCATACCTTACCAGTTTTGTTTTGTTTTAAGTAAAGGGGGATGCCTGTCTGCTGGAGATCAACTATTTCATTTTTCTTTTGGTGTAAGACTCAGAATTTACATGCTGGCTTCTGTGAATTTGCTGATAAATTCTGCAAGCCCTTCTTCCTCCTTTAGGCTTGCAGAAAATTGCCAAGGGAGTTTTCAATCACAGAACAGCCTGATAATAATCCCCCAATGGAGTCTGTGATGTCAATAAAGGGAAGGCGATGAAATCCCAGTCTAGAGGCTGCTGATGCCCATACAGGTATAAGCCAGCTCCTCGGCGTCCATTGGGCACCGCTATTTCTCCAGCAGTAACACAAGCTACACTAGAGGAAGCTCGGTGAGACACCAGTACAGGCCCACACAAGCTCCCGGTCACTTAGCAACCAGGTTCCTGTGGCCGTGCAAATGGAAAAGAAAGAAAACTGTACTTCCTTGTCATTTGGGTGCCATGGTACGACGGTGACTTAGATGAAATCCAGAGGATCAGTTTAAAGTTGGTTCCCTTGTCTCTAAACTCAAGAACCAAACCCAAGGCCTTCCACATCCTAAACGAGCACTCAGAAATGAGCTACAACCCCAATATTTTTTAAAAGGGAAAATGTTCTTAGTAATTCCATTCTTTCTCTTATCTTTCCAGATGTGAACTTTCTATTATCTGAGTGCTTGCTTCCTTCCTTCCTTCCTTCCTTCTTTTTTTTTTTTTCTCTGTGTAGCCCTGGCTGTTCCGGAGCTCACTCTGTAGACCAGGCTGACTTCTAACTCAGAGATCCACCTGTCTCTGCTTCCTGGTGCTGGAATTAGAGGCATGCACCACCACCGTCTAGCCGAGTGCTTTTAAATAACAAAATAGGCCACCTGGTCTCTTGGCTGGCCTTTCCTTTCTCCTCTAGCTGCAGGACTAAGAAGAAAAGCCCGCATTTTGGACAGCCAGGCCACCAGGTCCTCAGCCTTAGGTCCTGAGAAGGAGTGGGAGGTGGGATGTGCCATCATGTTAGAGCCCCAAGTGGCAAGACTGGCTCCCAGGTCTCACAACTCCCCTCTAGAGCAGCACTTTAGAAGCAAGAGCCTGACCTCAAACTGTCCTCCCCACCAGAAATGATCGACATAAGAACTAGCAAGTTTTTTAGTTTCATTTTTGGTTTGGTTTCATTTCATTTTGGGTGGGGAAGAGTAGTTGTTTTGAGACGGGGTCACATTGTGTAGTCCTGGCTGTCCTGGAACTCACCCTGTAGACTAGGCTAGCCTCGAACTCCTGCACAGAGATTCACCTGCCTCTACTTCCAAGTGCTGGCATTAAAAGTGTGTACCACCACGCATGACCAAAACCCAGGACGTTCTTGACTTGGAGGGAATTATAGGTTGGTTTTTTTTTTTTTTTTTTTTTTTTTTTNCTCTCTCTCTCTCTTTCTCTCTCTCTCTCTCTTACATACACACACATACACACATGCAATGGGGTTTGTTTTTGTTTTTGTTTTTCGAGACAGGGTTTCTCTGTGGTTTTGGAGCCTGTCCTGGAACTAGCTCTTGTAGACCAGGCTGGTCTCGAACTCACAGAGATACGCCTGCCTCTGCCTCCCAAGTGCTGGGATTAAAGGCGTGCACCACCACTGCCTTATGGATTCAAATGCATCGCCTCATCTTAAAGGGATGTAAGAAGTTCGGGGAAGGCACATGTCAAGATGACAGAGCTAGGGGAGCAGGCTGAGCTCCTTGGGAGACTCTTCTCCACCCTATAGTCCCTGGTAAGAACAGACAGTCTGCAATGAAGACAGGGACAGGGTTAGAAACAGGCAAAGTTTGCTGACAGAGATTTCGACCATGTATGTTATAAACAACAGGTTCTCAAGATTAGGAAGAATGACAAGAACAACCCCTCTCGCTCACGGCAACCTAAGGTGACCCCAGTCCCTGTAATCAGGGCAGGCCAGGGATAAAGGGGCATGAATGAACGGAGAATTAGACCTGTCTTTATTGTTTTCCAGCCTCAGCAGACCTGACCAGCAGAAGCTCAATGAGTTGTCTGAACCCCATGACTAGGGGTGCTGAGTCTGAACTCCCTGACCTCTGCTGCCTCCACAGAGCCGGCTCTCAGCCTCCATCAACATCTGTCTCTTCGCAAACACCCACCAAGACATTCTCCACACTCCACTTCTCTAGCCCCCTCCCTTCCCCCAGCGAACACCTAAACCTCTAATGCAAATCACAGGCTTCAAAACAAAATACCTCCCCTTGGTGACAGTTTTACGAGGCCAGTTCTGTTCATCCATATGGTTTGACAGACTGTGAAACACCAGTAACCTGACCAATAAGAAAAACAAATCACACACAACAAACACCACACCTCATCCCTTCCCGGTCACTCTGGCAGCTAGAAAACCTGAGAACTGGAAACGGTTCATCCTGTGGGGCTCTTCCGCAGTTAAACAGCCGGCTCTGCAGTTCCAGACCACACAGTGGTTTTATCCCCTTGCCCATCCTCTCCTCCCCAACCCAGGCCACTCTATCGTTCCCTGTTAAATACCTTCATAGTTAAAGACTATTTAAAACAGGGTCATGCTTATATAAGACTCCCGTTGGAAAATCTCAGCAGGGTAAAAAATATTCCAGTACTTGTGGGATTTTTTTTGGCCTGAGGTTTGCCACATTTGGCTACATTTCTGCCTTCGAGTGACTTTCAAAACACTCAAAAACCACAAAAGTTACTTTGCTGAGGTTGGGATAATAAACAGGCCCCCTGGATCCTGGGGCCGGTTCATGACACAGCCCCCACTGTCATTTCCATCAACAGGGCTACAGTTTGAAACATGGATGCCCGCCTCGGTTTCCATTCTTTTTTGGGTCCATGCTCAAAACAAAGCATGGTGACCATGCATTATATGTTTGGTGTTGATCTAAGAGGATGGTTCTAAAACAGCTCGAGATGTCACGGCTTTTTGAGGATAAATCCGAACTCCAGGTACCTGAGTGGTCCAAGGAAGGAGTAAACCTTCCAAGTCAGCCACGGATAGATGCCAGTCTGTTTTATGGGTCTCAGATATTCCCCAGGAGGTCTGCAGACGGCACTGTTTTCAAAGGTTTGCCCTGTGGCAATGTCTCCACTTGAATTCTGACAGAAACTGATGTCCTTTGTGGGTACAATCATCCCATGGGGGAAAAAATGTGTGCTAATGAAGTTTGGAGGCTTTTGTTTTAAAGATTTATTTTATTTATGTGTGTGTGTTCCTGCAGAGTCTAGAAAAGGGTGACAAATAATCCCATGAGCTTGTATTATAGGGAGTTTGAGATACTCTATGTGGGTGCTAGGAACCGAACTCGGATCCTCTGGAAGAGCAGCAAGTGTTTCTGACTGGTGAGCCATCTCTCCCCCCAACATCCCTTCTTATTTTTACACTGATGAGTAAAAGCAGAGGGAGAGAGTAGTGCTCAAGCCTCTGTTGGCTTCCAGGGTTCCCTTTCCCATAAGGGACTCACATAATGTCCATAAAAGGTTGCCAGTTCCCAACCCCAACCGCACTGCTCTCCATTTAGGCCTGCTCACCACCCCCTCCCCAACCAAAATAGCCAAGACAAGATTAGGACCAGGAGTGTGGCCCCCTGGCCCTTCCTCTCTGATAGCTAAACTGGCTGCCACAGCCAGAGTAAAGCCTGCTTCTACCTTTCACATGCCCCCAAACCGCTTTAGATTAGAACACACATCATCCACATCGGAGAACGGGGAGGAAGACTTGAGGTCCATCCGTACACATGGACAGCGTTGGATCTTGATTAAGTAAACGTTTACTCCTCCCAGAGTTATATGCTTAATAATAAAGCAGAGATGTCAACACTGACCTCCAAGTTAGGGTAACTCTCTACACAGTAAAGTTTTGAAGCAACTGTGCGCGTGTAATCGTAACAATAAGCATGACTAAATAGTTTACTTTGCTCGTTGTTTGTAATCAAACAGTTAAAGTATTAAAGCCCTAACTAGAGTAATTAAGTAATGACAGCATTTATTCCTCTCTGAGCTTGGAGTTATAAAAATAGACACCTATGTATGTACATGATCAAGTCTGGCAGAAGGTGGCAGGCATTCCCAGTTAAGTGCTACAGCCAGAGTTTCAAGAAGTCACTGAGAGATTGGGCTGTTTAAAGTGGTGTTGGCAGACACGGGGGAAGGTGATCTACCTAAACTAGAATATTAAGGTTAGAAACTTACAAGAAAAGCATTATAGGGCAGGAGAGATAATTCAGCAAGTGATCGTGCTTGCTTCCCAGCCTGAGCTGAGTTCAATCCCCAGAACTCACATAGTGGAGGAAGAGGTCCAAAAGTTGTCCTCTGACCACACACACACACACACACACACACACACACACACGTACCAGCACCTCACCCGATCAAGATACACACACATAAAAAACAGGGTCTCTCTATGTAGTTCTGACTGTCCTGGAACTCACTGTGTAGCCTTGGCTGGACACGATCTCACAGAGACCCACCTGCCTCTGTCTTCCAAGTGCTGGAATTAAAGGCATGTGCCACCACGCCCAGCTAAAATAAGTAACTTTTTTTAATTTAAGCATTTTATTTCCCAAGTATACAGAAATCAACAAGTATGTAACTTGCACACATGCCTTTATCAAACCTGTATGTGGCCCTCACCTGTGTATACAGAAACTGAAGATGACTCCAACAATCTACACTCAGACAATGTAGCTGCTAATTTAAATAGAATGCAACTCACATTTACACACCATACATGCCCATCGTGCTTTTGAATTCTATTTGTTCAGATGTGACTGCTTCGGTGTAGGGCCACCTGCCGAGTCCTCTTTCTGATCTAATCGGTCCAGGCAGCTCCTGTTTCTTACCCTACACCCTGTTGGGCAATAACAAGAAGTTAAAGGCGACGACGGAGAAGCCAGACTGTCAGCTTCAGAGAGGAAAGGGTGAAAGCAACAAGGAGGAAAAGGGGAGCCGAGGGAAGATCAAAGACAGCCAAGAAGAAAGGCAAGCTACCAAGAAAGGCTGTTTTCAGGCGCTTGGGACCCTACAGAAGACACTCCCACCCCCACCACACGAAAAGCAAAGAGATTCAAGTTAGCCATCCAGTCACCCAGTGAATTGAATTATTGAATGCCCCACATGGAAAGGGGGAAAAAAGCTAGCATAATGAAAAGTGACCCACAGTCTAAGAAGGCAGAACCTTGCACAAGGTTGCATGAAAGAAACCTGAGCTGGCTTCGTCCCCACACTAACTACTACTGCTACTTATCCGGCAGTCAAAGCGGAAATCTTTGTGTGGCCAGTTTCTGTAGGGGGCGTCCGTGATGTTGCCTTTTTAAGCTGAGAGAGCCTGCACGCACACGGAGAAAATGCTAATGCGGCTTGGAGCTCCGGTTCATTGTCAGGAGGGGCACACAAGGATAAACACATAAGCCCTCCAAACCATTCTCCTTGCTCCTCCTCCTCCCTGCGCCCCCATCAATCCCTCCGGCTTGATGTGTCGCTGCGCTTTGTTCTAATTTAGCCCATGCATAATTTATTCACGTGTGTTTTGTTTCCTGATCAGCAACTTCAAAAAACAAATGAAATATATAAGATGTTTTATTAAACAAGTTGTTTTTTAAATAATAATAATAAAAGCAAATGGTGTCGGTGTCTCAGTAACGACGCGTGTGCTCCTGCGTGCGGAGTTTTTAAAATGTCCAGGCTGCAAAAAGCTTGGCCGTTAGGGTTATTGTTTACACCCTTAGCCCTAGGGGGAAGAGGATGGGATGCAAAAGGGGGCCGCTAATTATAAAGTGACCGCTCAACCCCCTCCTAGGAAAGGCAGGCAGGGGTGTTGTGTGTGAGCTCCGTGTGCGTGTGACAAGACGGAGTTACAAATGCATCCCACGGCAAGTGTTTCCAATTATTAAGGAGTACACGTGTAATTCAAAACTGATTCCACTATCAAGATTGGCCACCTTCTTGCTTTCTCTGTCCCTTCCCCCACTGCCCCTACACACTCACGCGTCTGAGTCAAAAAAAAAAAAAGTGGACTGTTCTGGGGAACCCTGGAGCGTGGAGCTCCTGCGCGCGCCCGAGCGTAAGCCCGCTCCCGGGCATCAAGGATAGCACTTTCCCAATAAGGAACGCCATACACATAGCAAATAGATCTCTCAGAGTTGAGTTTACCAAGCGGCATCAGCTCGGCTACGTGATTTCGGCTGGAAATGAGGAAATTGCAAATCAGCTGTGTGGGTTCTGGAGAAACTCCCGGCATCAGCGGTGTGGCGGCGCGAGTCGGCGAGGACGCGGCGAAGTTACGCCCATTTATTCTGCCATAAAACATTTTCTCTCTTAGGTGAAATGCTGTCGCGAGTATAAAGTAGCTGAGCTTCCGAGAGAGAACTGGAGCCAGAAACTCGCCTCAAGCTCAGCCTCCAACGTCTTCTTTATGACAATATCTCGTGGAAACTCCGAGATCTGGGACATCCCTGCCCTATTCCTGGTTGCTGGGTGCAAACGCAGCGGGTTCTCCCTAGGCGTTTCTTGGCACTAGGAACCCCCCCGCGCCGCCCTGCTGCTCTCCAAAGCGAACCATGTTTTTGACTCCAGAAGCCAGGGGTTAGGGCGCTGTAGCAAGCAGTTATAAGAGCCAGGGTCGACCACCGCCACACACTAGGAAGAATTGGCACGAAACACCCACGCGCACCCTCCTACTCCCAGAGGCTTTCACCCGGGCGGGGAAGTCCTAGTACAGTCGGCACCGACCCGGAGCCCACGCTGCGCTGCGATTCCCAGGGATCCACCCTCTGCCAACATCCCTGCCAATAGCGCCCCTTGAGAGCCACACTAGTTTTCGGAGGCCACCCCCGGCTCCGCGGACTTGGCGGCTTCACATTCACAGTACACCGACTGGAAGGAAGGAAGGAAAGAAGGAAAAAAGGGAGGAAGGAAGGAAGGAAGGAAGGAAGGAAGGAAGGAAGGAAGGAAGGAAGGCAGGCAGGCAGGCAGGCAGCTCTGACCGGGGACCGGCCCCCGCTAGTCCTCGCGCAGCCCGCCCCCCTCTGTCGGCTCAAAGTCTCCCGGAGGCACCTGCCTCTCGCTGTCGCCAGAGCCCCGAACCGCCTCCGCCCGCCCCGGCTTTTCACCCAGAGTAGGCAAGCACACCATTCATAGACCTGCAGCTTCCCTGCCTCCTCCATATCAACCCCCAAGTTAATCCAGGTCGTTAATTTACTACAACCAGTTCGCCCACAAATATACAGACACACCGGCGACCGCCCGGAGGGCCTCCCTGATCCCCCGACTGCCCGGGTGGAAAAGCCCCAGGCAAGCACCTGGGCCCCAGGACTCCCGAGACCCGCCGCTTAGCGCGCTGTCCTCCCAACTCCGGAAGGTTTGCACAAACTCCCTGAGAGAGCTCGGGAGGCAGAGCGAACGCCCAGCAAACTCCGCAGCCGCAGCGGTCGGTCAGACTGCCCGGGCGGACGAGCAGCGGAGCCGGGAAGCCTCGGGCTTGGAGCGCAGAGCTCAGCAAAGCGCACGACGCGGCCCCTGCCCCGCGCTCCGACCGGGCTCAGCCAGCTCCGCGCGGCGCGGGGTGAGGCAGAGGACTCCGGGGACCGTGCAAGCCCCGAGCTGCTTGCGACCCCCGCAGCTCCGGAGCAGGCGCCGCCGCTCCGGGCTCCTTCCCGGTCCGGGTCAGCCAATTAATCCGAACACAAATGTAACAATTTTCTTTTTGTTAATTGCATCTCCTGACATTTCTGCGCGCTGGGAGAGGAAAAAAAAAAAGATGAAGAAGTAGGAGCAGAAGAAAAGAGGAGCACGGGCGCAGCGGGAGGCGTCTGCAAGAGCCAGGCACCGGCTGCGCTCCGCAAGGCGCCTTTTTTTCATATTGAAACCACGCGGAATATGTACATTTTTTAGTCTTACTTACGCTTTCAGGGGGTTGTGAATGACAGTCGCCATTTTGCTACAATGTAACAGAATATTGTCTGTCTCAGAGTTCTAAAGGTTCGCTCAGGGGAAGCGGCAGGCCAATCAGAGCACGGGATACCGGCCTGAAGGCCAATCGGCGCGGCTGGTCGCCAGGTAGGCGGAGCCTGCGTGGTGGTAGTTATTAGGGGAGCTGTCAAAGCCCAGAGGTCACTCCCTTTTGTAGAGACCGAGAGCGAGCAGGTCTTAAAGGGGCAGTACAGTGTTAGTAGCGCCTTTTCTGATTGGGGCTAGTGAAGAAGACACATGGGAGAGCATTCTCTCTTAGTTTCAGTCCCTACTTTACTAAATAACTGCAGAGAGTTTGCGCTCCTAGGCAGGAATCTTTACATAGTGCCAACAAAATCATTAAATCCCATTCATTAGCTTTGGGCCTTATATACCACGGTCTTACACACACACACACACACACACACACACACACACACACACACACACATACACCACCACCACCCCTGCTCCGGGTACACCACCGAGTTTCAATGCAAAAGTTGGAAGGCTGCGATTTCCTGCAAGAAATTACTACTCGTGATCCACAGTTTACTAATAGTGCTGTAGGTTCTGAGACTGTTTAATATTCTTGTTCCCGAATTGTTGTTTTTGTTTTTGTTTTTTTTTTTTTTTTTTTTTTTTTTATCTCAGCCACCTTCCTCGCTCGGTTTCTGAGAACTGGCGAGTCCAGGACACCAACTCCCTTCCCCCTGGAATGTCTCAGTGTCAGGCTCGCCCTCTCTCGCAGCCACGGTTTTTGTTACGTAATTCTGCGGGGTCCCCTACGACCACCGGTCTCGATTCACAGTGATCTGACCCGGACCAGCTGGAGAGCAAAGCGAGACCTGGCGCTCTGTTGGCAAAAGGGTAGGGAAGATTTGAGGCAACTTTAGGAAACGCTGCTACGGAAGCGAAATTGTTAGAGCCTGAGGTGGGTGTTGCTGGAGTTCCATCGGGGAACAGCGCTGCGGATTCGGGCGTCACCTTTCTGGACTAAGATGGGAGGAGAAAAGAATTCCCGAGTGAACACTGCGCCGTGACTCGAGGCTTCCAGAGTCGGCGGCTGCTCAGTATCTGGCGAACCTTTGAAGAAACGGAGAGACTTCTGCGAACTCAGGCTTCCACGGAGCACAGGAAGCTCAGAGTGGGCGAAATCACCTAGAGAGCAGAGAGAGGCATCATAGCATATAGAAGCCTGGCTACAGACCCATAGCTGTTTAATCAGGCCAAATAGATGGGGACTTCGGGGGGGGGGGGAGAAAGCAGGGGGGGGGGACGAGAGAAGCTGGATTGCCAATTCATAATTCCACCTGCTCTTTCCTTTTACTACTCTCAATGAATAAAGTAAAATACAATCACAAAGTAGGCTAGAACTTTCGGATTCTAACTCCATTCACTATTAGAGTTACAGATAAGTCTAGCAAAGCTGAGTGAGTGCGTGTGTGCAGACTGGAAATATTTAACTCTTTGTTTGCC
This sequence comes from Alexandromys fortis, assembly GCF_014885135.2. Lineage (NCBI taxonomy): Eukaryota > Metazoa > Chordata > Mammalia > Rodentia > Cricetidae > Alexandromys > Alexandromys fortis. The sequence continues at coordinate 1,817,594 of NW_026068031.1, forward strand.
TAGTAGGGTGGTATTCTCCCTCCCCCCCCCACCCACCCACCCCCTTCTCTCCTTACAGGGTCTCACATATTGAAAGCTGGCTCTGATGAACTAGAGAGAACAGGCAGTGTCACTTCCTTAAAGAACAAAACCAGCCTGGACTACATGTGGGAATCCAGTCCCAACGCCCTCCCCCCAAAAGAATAGTATTGCCTTGTTTTTTGTATTTGATGGAATGTCATTTTAACTGTCAATAAAGTCTGACTTTATAGTGTCCTTTTTTGTCTGTTTGGATTTTTTGTTTGGTTTGGATTTTGGTTTTTGTTTGTTTGGGTTTTTTGTTTGTTTGTCTTGAGACAGGGTTTCTCTGTGAGCCCTGGTTGTCTTGGAACTAGATTTGTAGACCAGGCTGGCCTCAAACTCGGAGATCTTCCTGCCTCTGCCTCCTGAGTGCTGGCATTAAAGGCGTGCGCCACCACCACCCGGCTATAATCACTTTTTATCACTTCTGAGAAATAAAAGAGATATTATTAACTTTGGTTTTTTGTATCATAGATCAAAAGGACACAACTTTGGACCAGAATCTTCCAAAGCAAGGGACTTGGAGCAAACATGCTTAGAGACAGAAGACCTGGCCAGAAAGTCTAGTATTTAGCAATGCTGAACAATAGTAACATAGGCTCTGAAATCCATCTGCTGCCCACCATTTGACAGCTTGTGACATAAAGAGTATAGGGAATCCCAATAAGATGGCAACAGAATGGAGCAGAAATGCTCCGCTTCTGAAACCCATTGATTGGAGCAAATGAACAGCATTGGTAGCAGTGTTTCCATGATCTACATAACTCCATAGGTTCAAAACCCTTCTCGCTGATTGTGATGGCGAAACACTTCTTTAAAATTACGTTTCAGGGGCTGGAGAGATGGCTCAGTGGTTAAGAGCACTGCCTGCTCTTCCAAAGATCCTGAGTTCAATTCCCGGCAACCACATGGTGGCTCACAACCATCTGTAATGAGGTCTGGTGCCCTCTTCTGGCCCGCAGGGATACACACAGATAGAATATTGTATACATAATAAATAAATATTTAATAAATAAAAAATAAATAAAATTACGTTTCAGGGGCTAGAATGATGGTTTAGTGGTTAAGAGCATGTGCTGCTCCTGATGAGGACTTGGGGCAACTCCCAGCACGTGCATGGGGGCGTACAACTACGTAACAACAGCTCCAGGGGGATCTGATGCCCTCATGAACAATCTGGGCACAAGACACATGTGCGGTGCACAAACACACATGTAAGCAAAACACACAGAAAATTAAATAAATCTAAACATTTTTAAATTGCATGTCAAGAGTTAGCTCAGTGCCTGCCAAGTATATATCTGACTCTGGGTTCAATTCCTAACAACACAGGGGAGAAAGGAGAAGGAGAGAGAGTGATAAAGGAAGGTGTTAAGGCCGGGCGGTGGTGGCGCACGCCTTTAACCCCAGCACGCGGGAGGCAGAGGCAGGCGGATCTCTGTGAGTTCGAGACCAGCCTGGTCTACAGAGCTAGTTCCAGGACAGGCTCCAAAGCCACAGAGAAACCCTGTCTCGAAAATCCAAAATAATAATAATAATTTCCCCCTGCATAGTTTTCTCTAACTCGGTATTGATGTCTGGGAGCAAACCTCCCCGACACAGCTCAAATATACATCAAGTGACCAAGAACCGAAACCGCACGGGTACCCATTTCTGTTTACTCCTAAATTCTGAGGCCATCCGCAGACAATGGCAAAGCGTGGAGACATGCTCTATCAGGTGACCGTTACCACACACCTGAGAGGAGACGTGGGTACCCCCAAACAACCAAAGGATCCCTATGAAAGAGTGTGAGCCAGGCCTCATGGTGTGCATTTACAATTCTATCTACCCAGGAGACTTGGGGAGGAAGAGAGTGAGTTCCAGCCTACTTAGGCCACAGTTGGAGTTCAAGTCCACCCTGGACAACTTAGTGAGGCCATGTCTCAAAATAACAAATAAATAGATACATACATACATACATACATACATACATACATACATACATACATACATACAAGTAGTAGGACTGGAGAGGTGGCTCAGCAGTTAAAAGCACTTGCTGCTCTTGCAGAAGAGGAGCTAAGTTCCCTTTCCAGGACCCACGTGGCCGCTCACAACATTCTATGACTACAGTTCCAAGGGATCTTATCCCCTCTGCTGGCCTTCGTGGGTACTGCACCTGATACATAGCCACACTAGGCAGGCAAAACAACCCAAACACACGAAATAAAAATAAATCCTTGACAAAGTAAGAGTAATGTGAGGAGAACAGCCAAGTGCTACAGCGCTTACTTAGCATGCCCAAGGACCTAGGCTCAATCCTCAGTATGATCCCTCAACCAAAACAAAGAAAGTGTGCCACAAGAGCCATCTGAGATGAATGCGGTTCCTCGCAGGCTCTGGGAGCTGGAAGGATTTGATTAAAAACAAGCGCAAGCTCCCTTCCATCTCTCCATTCAGCCACAGCACAGGCAGCCCTGACCTCAGAAAGTGGTTTCCTGAGATCTACAACCTGCTCTGCTGTGTTCTAAGCACTGAGCTGAAACAAAATTCCTTTGAAGAAAATGAAACATTAAAACTGTGGCCAGCAAAGCCAGGTGGTGGTGGCGCATGCCTTTAATTCTAGCATTTGGGATGCAGAGGCAGGCAGATTTCTGAGTTCACAGCCAGCCTGGTCTACAAGCGAGTTCCAGGACAGCCAGGGCTACACAGAGAAACCCTGTCTTGGAAATCAACAACAACAACAATAATATCATCTGAGGCTTGACTCAGTCAGTAGTATGCTTTCTTAGCATACAAAAGCCCTGGGTTTTCCCAGCACTCAGGAGGCAGAGGCAGGCAGATCTCTGTGAGTTTGAGGCCAGCCTAGTCTACAGAGCAAGTTCCAGAACAGGCTCCAAAGCTAGGAGGAGAAACCCTGTCTTGGGGGGAAAAAAGTACTGTGTTCAATCTCTAGCACCACATATTCTGGGCGTGGTGGTACCTGACTGCAATCCCAGCAATCAGGAAATGGAAGACCAGAAATTCAAGGTCATTCTGACCTACACTATGAATTATGTATTCAGCCCAGGCTGAAATAGACTCCTATATTTAAAGAAAAGATAGTGGGGTGGTAGTGGTGTACGCCTTTAATCCCAGAACTTGGGAGGCAGAGGCAGGTGGATCTCAGTGAGTTCAAGGCCAGTTTGGTCTACAAAGCAAGTTCCAGGACAGTCAGGACTGTTGCACCAGAGAAACCCTGTCACGAAAAACAAAATAAATAAACAAATAAAAATAAAAAAATTTAAGTGTGGGCTAAGGCAAGAGTGGTAATTTTCACGCCTGTAATCCTAGCACTTGGGAACAGAAGTAGAGAGATCAGAATTTCAGGGCCAGTCTATAATCTCTGCAAGTGGCAGGCAAGGCTGGAGGATTAAGACTCCCAGGACAGCCTGGGCTACTTAGAGACCTTGTCTCAAAAAAAAAAAAAAAAAAAAAAAAAAAAAAAAAAAAAAAAAAAAAAAAAAAAAAAAAAAAAAAAAAAAAAAACTCTCTTGAGATGCACAAAACACACGCATACACACACACCATAAATAAGTAGTCACCGGACTCCAAGCACCAGGAAAGACAACAGATAGGATGTTTGACCCCCATCTTTCTCCTCTCTGACCACACCCAATAGCCCAGGCCTCATAGAGAACCAGCCCTTGCCCCTTTTCCACCCAGGCCCGTGCAGCCTGAGCTGGCCTTGGATCTCCTTTCCAGTGAGCCGCTGGCTGCAGCGCCCTTGTAGCTCTTTTTAAAATAGCTAATGCGCTCTCTTTACCCCCTTCCTGCCAAGTCTGAATCGCCAAGCTTTCCCTTGCCCGTGGAGATGGATGAAACCCTGGGAGCTCTGACATCCTAAGTTAAAGCCCTGCCAAGGACTCTTGCACTGGGGGGGAGGAAAATACTGGCCACTGCCACCGAAGTGTGACAAGATAGAAGTGAATCGAATCTCTCTACAGTCATACACACACCCTGGAAACGAGTGCACCACTCTCTTCGGCCATTTCCTAGGTAGTTTTCCCATCTGCAGAGGTAGCTCCCCCAAGAGGGCCCACTGCAGGGTGTTGCTTTAAGTGAGGTTAACACTCCCAGGCACCTGTTTCCCTCACTCACCCCACTTACATGACCTCGGGCTTCTCTGCTCTGGCACTAGGTGAGAAGTCATCCCAAAGTCTACCAGGCAAGCACAGGAGGGCACATCAAGTCTTGTTGTTCTGTCGATACTTACACTGCCATATAAAAATAGGCGTCTACCAGCAAGAGAGTTGGACAGAAGCCACGAGACCTAAAACGTCCCACACCCTAGCGAGGACTGGGACAGAGGCCTGCTGGTTTTAAGCAGGTGTTTTCTATGCTCTGACAGCTCAAAGGCAATGAACTCTGACCTGCATAACTGCAGAAGGACCTTCACTACGTGTTTGCTCCAAATTAACAGAGAGGCGGCAAGTGCCGTAAGTGCCAGCTGCGGTAGTGCTGCCCTAGAACCCCAGCACGCGGGAAGCTGGGACAGTCACAGGTCACAGGCCAACCTTATCTACATAGCAAGACCCTGCCTCCTCCCCTCCACCACCACCACCACCCCCAAAAAAGGCAGGGCTGTAGGCGGCAGAGGTAGACAGATCTCTGTGAGTTCAAGGCCAGCCTGGTCTACAGAGTAAGTTCCAGGACAGCCAGGAAACAGAGGAACCTTACCTGGGGGGAAAAGAAACACACACACACACACACACACACACACACACACACACACACACACACGGAAGGACGGAGGGAGGGAACGAGGACGGGAAGACAAGGAAGGAAGGGGGAAAAGACTTTTAACACAAGACAGGCAGCTGGGCTAGGATTCTTATCTCACCTCCAGCATCTACTTTTACGTTTCATTGGTTGGATGGTGGTTGGTTAGTTGTGGGGGAGGGGCCTTGAATAAACAGCAGAACTGCCTTGTGGGAATAAGATGTCACACCGACTCTGTACTCCACTTTTATCCTCTTCCAGCCCCTGCTCCCTCCTACTAACCCTCTACCTCTGGACATTCTAAAATGCCTTAGGGGGGTTCCTTCTAGCACTTAGGATAGGCCTGTGCCTCAGTACACAGCGGGCAGGGGCCAATCCCATAAGATCAAGAATCCCAGAGAAGACAATGAATAGAGGAATGGTACCGACTGAGCAAATGTTTAAAGTGGTCCTTTCAGAACAATGGGCAAAAAACGGAAGGTGTTGTTTATTGTAATGGTAGGAGACAAAAATCTGTAAGTCAGGCCGGGCAATGGTGGCACACACCTTGATCTCAACACTTAGGAGGTAGAGGCAGAAGTAGGCACATCTCTGAGTTTGAGACCAGCCTGGTCTACAAGAATGAGTTCCAGGACAGGCAGGGCTACACAGAGAAAACCTATCTCAGAGAGAGAGAGAGAGAGAGAGAGAGAGATCTGTAGGAAATCTGTAAGTCAAGGCTAATAAAAAAATTTACAAAGGAAATTAACTTTCAATGTTTAGTTTCCATAGCCATCAGACGCTGTCTGTTCCATCAAAGGATGGCACAGCTTGCACCTAGTACCTCAGACAAAACTGCAGTAACCATCTTGAAATAGCCGGGAGTCAGGGACAACTGTAAAAGTCAGGGATGTTTTCTAAATACAAGTGAGCTTGTTTGTTAGAAAACCTAAAAGTATTGTGTTTCTACTTGACTTCTAAATTAAATTGATTTTAAGCATCATTTTATATCTTGGTTTTTTGTTTGTTTTCTAATAGCCTTATATTATATAATCTCAAATTCATTTTGTTGTCAGGATGACCTTGAACTCCTGCTCATCCTACCTGCCACTGTCCAAGGGCTGGAATTATAGGCATGTACCATTACATCCTGCAGATGTTCAGGGTTGGCAGCTTGAACTTAAACCTATTAGGTTAAATGGATCTCGGCTTACTCACATGCTACCTTCGACTCTTGCAAAATTACATGCATGGCTCTGTTAAAATACTCATCATTTTCTGGAGCTGGAGAGGTGGCTCAGCAGTTAAGAGCACCGGATGCTCTTCCCAAGAACCCAGGTTTGATTCCCAGCTACACACTGTAACTCTAGTTCCAGGGGATCCAACGCCCTCCTCTGGCCTCTGCCAACACTGCATGAGAATGGTGTACAGACATACATGCAGACAAAATATTCACACAGGTAAAATAAAAAGAAATAATAAAATCTCTAAAAATATATACTTGCAATATTCTGTTTTTCCACCTTCCAAGGCATGGAGGATAGATATGGTTGGTAATTTGAGACCTCCAGTGCCTGGCCACAGCCTAGTCACTGGTTAACAACTGGTAGTTAACAACTGGTAGTTAACAACTGGTAGCTCAATGAAACCATAAGTAACTAAATTTACAAATTTATTATAGATCTTACCCTACTTGAAAAAATCTCTATTTACACCTATTAGGGATGGCTAAAATGATAAAGAAGCCAAACATGCTAATATTCTCCTATAATCCCAGCCCTCTGGAGGCCCCAGGCAAGATGATAGCAGGGTTGAGGCCAACCTGGGCTACACAGTAAGATCCTGTCTAAAAGAAAAACAAAATTCAGATAACGCATATTGTCAAAGATCCATACAGTGATGGGGAGCTGGCTCCACTTCTTTGTAAGACAGTCTTATCCGGTCCACAGACAAACACAGGATTACCATATGACCTAGCGATCCCACTCAAGAACGAAAACCGCTATCTATACCCAGAGACTTGCCTTGACTATTGAAAGTAGCATTATTTGTAACATTTAAAAAATGGAAACAGAGACAGATGTGGTGGCACCCAGCTGTATTCTCAGGACGTGAGAAATGGAGTAGGGAGGACCAGGAACTACACAGGAAGTTCCAGGCTAGACCAGGCTACATGAGGTCCTGTCTCATTTTTTTTTAATACACATATAAAACAAAAAAATGGAAGCAAGTCAAATATCTACTAGCAGACAAATGGATAAATAAAACCTGGAGAGATGACTCTGGCCTTAAGAGCATCATTGAGTTCTACTCTTACTGAGTTCAGTTCCTGGCCCCACATCAAGTGACTCACAACCACCTAGACCTGGCTCTTGTGGGATCCAAAGCCTCTGGTCTCCAAGGGTACCCGCACTCATGCACTTGTGCACACACAATACGTGTAATTAAAAATAAGAGTCCAGTCACAAGGGCGCAGGCCGTGTCATTGCAGCACAGAGAGATGCAGAGTTAGAATACCCAGCCATTTCTTAGGGCTAGAGGGGTGGGAATATGGGAATAAGATGATAGAGGGCGTGTTTTCTACTTTTTTTTTGAGACTTATTTTATCTTTATTTATGTGCCTGTGTATCTGTGTGTCCACATATATGTGTGGGAACCCGAGGAGGCCAGAGGAGGGTGTCAGATTCCCTGGAGCTAGAGTTGCAGGGTTAAGCCAGTTGATTGTGAGCCACCACATAAGGGCGCAGGGAACTGAACTTGGGTCCTCCGTAAGAGCAGCAAATGTTCTTAACCCCTGAGCTATCTCTCCACGCTTCACAATAGTCCTCCTTTAGGAGAGTAAAAAAAAAAAAGTTATGAGTTAGGTCTTGAAAATGTTTCAAAACATCCCTCCTCATAACAAATGCCAGTCGCTGTTTCCTTTGGAACAGCATTGGGCGTGTAGAGAACATCGTAATGGTAGTCGGTTTACCAGTCAGAGTCTATGCTAACCATAGCCTCTTGCTTTACCGCAGGTATCAGAGAGACAGGGTTTCTCTGTCTGACAGCACTGGCTGGTCTGGAACTCACTTTGTAGACCAGGCTGGCCTGGAACTCACAGAGATCTGACGGCCTCTGCCTCTGCCTCCCAGGTGCTGGGATTAAAGGAGGCTCTACCACCACCCAGCTCAAAGGGAGAAATTTTGTTCACTGGAAAACTTAAAATACTGAAGTTGTAACCATGGCCAAACACAGGAGCTCACTGACTGAGAGTTCAGGCTTGTGGCTGGAGGCCTCTGGGTTTCCAAAAGTCTTTATATACAGCCAAATAGAAACATTTCTATGTTACATATTACTTATACTGGAGAGATCCCTAAAGCAAAACCTCATATTGCAAGGACTGAGTGGAAGCCTGTTGTGACCACACCCCACCCCATCCCAAGTGGTAGGTTGTTTTCTTGTTCCTAAGAGAGTCTCTGTTGTATAGCCAAGGCTAGCCTCAAGCATGCTACACAGCCAAGACTGGCCTCAAGCATGCTATACAGTCAAGGCTGGCCTCGAACTCCTGGTTAGACCGCCTCTAACTCCTGAATGATTACACCACACCTAGCTTTTTGTGGTTTGTTTGTTTCTTTAACATTTTCCTCCTCTGTTTTGAGAGAGGCTCTTATTGTGCAACTGGGTCTGGTTCAAACTCTCAGCCATCTTCCTGCCTCAGCCTCCCAAGCTCTAGAATTACAGGCATGAGCCATCATGCCTAGGTTATGTTTGACTTATGGTTTAATTGAGAGTACAGGGGTGGGTAAATCAAAAGAATAAAACTCGTCTGTCGTTTTTATGCCTTTAACTGGTTTTATCATGAATCGTGGGTTTTTTAATAAGCTCTCATAAAATGTCCTGAAACACTTATGACAACATTAAAGAATATGAAAGTACAGAAGAAATAGAAAAAAATTCTTAAATAAATCAGAAAATTAACCTCTGTCAAGTAACTTAATCCTGCACCTCCTATTATTCCTCTGTAAATGGAATGCTTCATAGCAGCTTCTACATATGACAGTGTAGGTGATGCATAGACATGCCATTGTCAGAGCCAACAAAATAATTCAGCAGACAAAAGTACCTGCCACAAAGACTGACAACCTGCCATCGATCTCAGAGGCCTGCATAGTAAAAGGAAAGAACTGACTCCCACAGGCCATCCTCTGACCTCCCTGTGAATGCCATGGCATGTGTGCTCCCCACGCTAACTAACTGAGTCAATTCTTTTTTTTTTTTTTTTTTTTGGTTTTTCGAGACAGGGTTTCTCTGTGGTTTTGGAGCCTGTCCTGGAACTAGCTCTTGTAGACCAGGCTGGTCTCGAACTCACAGAGATCCGCCTGCCTCTGCCTCCCGCGTGCTGGGATTAAAGGCATGCCCCACCACCGCCCGGCCTGAGTCAATTCTTAAAAGACGAATGGAGCTGGGAGCATGGCTCAATGGTGGAGAACCCACCTGGTACGCACAAGGCCCTAGGTTCCACTTCCAGAACCACGAAAGAAAAGGAAAAAGAAGAGAAATAGGAAGAGGAAGAGTGGAAGGAGAAGAAAGAGGAGGAAGAAAATGAGGAGAAAAAAGAGAAAGAGGAGGAGGAAGGGGAACTGACCCACAGAAAGCCCTGGAGAGCTACTTCTCTCTGCCAGCCAGTGAATGAAAGACCAAAGACTGGTTGCCGAGGAGGTAAAGGAATTAATTAAATAAATAAATAAATAAATAACAAGGAGTAGGGGAGTTACAGGAGCCAGAAGTCACCAAACCCGAAGCCAAATAATTCTGGGCCACAGAGGGAGCCAAGTCCTTCCTATGTGGAGGTAAAGAGGTATCAGACCAACCAGAGCCAAATGAGGGCAGTGTGGCTAGTTGTGAATCCCTTAGCTTAGGAAGGGGCCCGTCCTGCCAAGGCTTTCCTTTTGGGGAGTCACGGAGTTAGAAATGGATGAGGCAGAGGACCTTGGGAAGGGATTACACGTATCCCCCAGGACACACTAGTTATTCGCTGCTAACAGGGATGTTTCAAAAGCCTGGTGTGTTGGAAACCAATGTCTAGACCTCATGAGCATACCTCCTCTGCTAATGTCGGGTTGTGAGGAAGGTGGGGGACACACAATGGTTCCCTATGGAAAAGAGTATCCCCGAAGTGGAACTGCACACAAAGTCCAGGACCCAAATTTGTTACTGGCAATTGAGTGCCCTCTAGTGTCAGATAGTGGGAAGACACATTTGTTAAAAAAAAAAAAAAAAAAAAAAAGGTGAGAAGCTCCTAGAAGTCCCGAAGGGCAATATTTTACCTGGATATGGATATCGTAAAGTGCAAATGCGGAGTGGAAGAGACGGTTCAAGCAGTAAAGACACTTGCTGCCTAACCTGATGACCTGAGTTTCGATTCCGGGAATTCACGTGGTGGAAGGACAGAATTCAGGCCTGAAAGTTGACCTCTGACCTCAGGAGCGTGCGCGTGGGTGCACGTGCGAGCTTACACACACACACACACACACACACACACACACACACACACACACATTTTTAAACTATTTTAAAAACTTAAAGAGCAAACGCAGTGTAACCAAGTCCTTTCATGGAGAAGTTCAAAAGCAGGGTGGGTCTTACCAGGACAGAGGCACGACACTAAGTTTGTGGCAGACAGTCTTGGATTGGTGCCAGAACAGAGTGTTGACTGTAATGGCTACAGCGCCTGCCAAACCAACTTAGCAGAGGGAAACTTGGCTGCTCAGATTTACGACACTGAGCGGTGCAGGTAGAAAGGAACCGCGGGGAGGCATATTAGTTACTGCTTTCTTTGTTGTTATGACAACATACCTGACCACACCAAGCTTAGTAGCTGGAGTTAAACAATTTGCTATAATGGGGCAAAAAAAAAAAATGCATTTGATAGTCCTAGGGAGATGGCTTAGTGAGCGAGAGCGCTTGAGTTCAAATCCCCAACACCCACCTTAAAAGCTAGGCATGGTCACAAGCCTCTTGGTGGGGGAGGGGGATGACAGGAGACAGGAGAATTGTTGAAGCTTGCTGGCCTCTGGCCTGCCTCCAGATTCGGTGATAAATCTCACTGGGAATGAGAGAATAGGTAGGGCACACGGGAGCAGGACGCGAACAGGGGCATGTGTACCTACACACACAGCATGCTGTCTTCAGAACTTTTCTTTTCTCTCTGTGCTTTGGTGAGTCCACTTTCAAAGTAGGGAATGTGGTTTGCCTCTCAGAAAAAGACTACCCACACATAGTTGCATGTATGGGGAAACCTGTAAAGCTAACAGGAGGATGTTTTTATCACATGTGCTGGCTCCTCTTCCACAGCCAAAGCAGTCCTGGCATCCGTCTGCTTGACAGTGGAAGAGAAGCCCTAACCACACTGACATACCTCCAGTCTGCGAGGATTCGGTGGATTCAAATCACGAGGCAAGTATTGCCTGGCCATCACAGTGTGGGCTGGCCTGAAAAGGTGCAGGGAACAGGCTTAGCATGCCACGATGGCCTTCGAGCAGAGAGCCTAAACAGCTGGGCTAGCTCGCCATTGGAACCTCAGAACCCACGTCCTCCCTGCTCTGAGAATCTGGAGCCACACTGTCCCTTCAGTGAGAATGCAGAGTCCGACAGAGGCTGCTGCCATCTTACCCAAAGTGCAGCACCTTCTGCCTCCTCCTTTGTGAACATCACACCAAAGCCCTGAGACCCGAGCCAGGCAATGGTCAATTACCTGAAAGGGAAAATGCAGAAAACTGGCCTGAGATCTGTTTTACAGCCTAGGCCTTTCAGAAGAACTCCAAAAACTGGACCTACAGATGGCTGAAGCTTCAAATGATTACTGTTTGACATGGAAGTCTCCAAGGGACACCTTTATGTCACCTACGTTCTTTTTTAAAAACTTCTTTTTAATATTTATTATGTATACAGTGTTCTGTCTGCATGTACACCTGCAGGCCAGAAGAGGGCACCGTATATCTTTATGGATGGCTGTGAGCCACCATGTGGTTGCTGGGAACTGAACTCAGGACCTCTGGAAGAGCAGCCAGTACTCTTAACCTCTGAGCCATCTCTCCAGCCCCCTTAAACTTTTATTTTCATTTTTAATGTATGTGTATCTGTGGAGGTGTTGCTCACTGAGACCAGAGGCGTCTGATACTCAAGAGGTGGAGTTACAGGCCATTGTGAGCAACTTGATATGAGCGCTGAGCACTAAACTGGGGTCCTCTGTAAGAGCAACAAGTGCTCTTCATTGCTAAGCGGTCTCTCCAGCCTCTGTGCCTGGGTCACTTTACCGGGGTTCTGTGTTAGTTAGGTTTCTATGGCTGCGATAAACACCCTGACCAACAGCAGCTTACGGAAGAAAGGGTTTATTTCAGCTTACAGTAGTAGTCTATCGTGAAGGGGACTCAGGACAGAAACTCAAGGCAGGACCCTGGAGGCGGGAACTGAAACCATGGGAACCACTGCTTACTGGCTTGATCTTCATGGCTTGTTCAGCCATCTTCTTTTGTAACCACGCCCACCTGCCTAGGGTTGGCACTGCCAGCAGTGCTCTGAGCCCTCCCGTGTCAATCATGAATCAAGAGCAGGCCCCCACAGACTTGCCCACAGGCCAATGTGATACCTTTTCCCAGATGACCCTTGCTTGTGTCAAGCTGCCAAAAATAATTAATAAACAAAACAAAAAAAAAAAAAAAACAGGCTGGGCATGGTGGTACACACCTTTAATTACAGCACTCATGAGACAGATGCAGCTGTATCTTTGTGTTCAAAGCCAGACTGGTCTACAAAGAGAGTTCCAGGATAGCTAGGGCTACACAGAGAAACAAACCCTGGGCAGGGGGTGGAGGAAGTGAGGGAAACACGACTAACCAGCACAGTTCCCCAGAGAACAGGATGTATGATTCTTTCCGGGGCCAGAAGAACAAAGAGAGAGCAGGAGTCTTGGGGCTTCAGGCACATGGAATGCTGCTGGGAAGGGAGCTCAAAGCCGTCCCAGACCAAGCCCTTTAGGAAGCCGATCCCAGCAACCTGAGCGAGGTAGCGAGGCAGAGTGGCCAGCCACCAATGGCACCCTTGTAACTGGCCCCCATTTTAGGTAAGAAGCCCAGGGATCAAGGCGGGAAACAAGGCTCCGTGGTCAACATTCAACAGACGCTCTGATTTCTGGGAGCCCGGCAGGGGGCTCCCTAGCAAAGCCTGCAGGGCCTCCTTCCTCTTCCAGAAATGCTCTCTTAACGGATGAGTGGAAACAGTTCAGGCAGAAATGGAAGAAAGAAGAAGCAGGACTGCTTTCAGAACTCAGAGGTCACATGGGCTCTGACAGTGTGCCAGGATGAAGCAAAACACCATGCCCAAGAGCAAAGTTCTGTCATTTACCTCTGGTGTTGTTGCTGTTGTTTGCTTTTTAAAAATGCATACCTGTTTTTGCCTGCATATGTGTGTGTGTGCATATGGATCATGTGTGTGTGGTGCTCTCGGAGGCCAGAAGAGGGCTTCAGATCCCCTATATTTTAATTATAACTGCTTCAGATTATGAGCTGCCGTGTGGGTGCTGAGAATTGAACCCTGTCCTCTGCAGAAGCAGCCAGTGCTCTTAACCACTGTGCCATCTCTCTAACCCCTCCCCACCCCTGGTTTTATGATTTTAAAAAAATGCTGGCGTGCCCCAGGCGGGCTCACCAGGCAGAGACGGTTGTAGGTCCCTGCAAGATCCCCAGGGGCCATGTGAGCAGGCAGCAAGTGGGAACCCAGCGGGTCCCCAGCTGCTCGCTCCAAGGTTCCGGGCGGGGCGGGCTGCTTGCCACGCGGCGAGCTGGCAGAGACAACTCGCGGCGGGTCCGGGAGGCAGGAGACAGAGACATGGACACAACATGTTGAGTATTTATTTAGGGGGTTATGGAGAGGAAAGGGAGAAGGGAGGGCAGAGGGGAGGGAGAGAAAGAGAGAAAGAAGGAGAAGACAAAGGAGACAGAGAGACAGAGATACACGCGTGTACATGCCCAGAGGGGACAGCGACAGCGAGAGAGATTCAAGATGGCGGGCAGGGGTCAGAGGTCGCTGGGAGTGGGCGTGGCTTGTTCCTTAAAGGGACCAGAGACCAAAAGAATAACACCTGGGACTTATTTTTAACTATTAAAAGACAAAACATTTGAGGGGGCAGAGATGTTGATAAACAGTTCAGTTGATAAAGCACTGGTCAAGAATGCACAAAACTCTGGGCTCAACCTCCGGCACTACATAAATCAAGTATAGTGATATACACCTGTAATCTTAGCACAGTACAGACAGAGGCAAGATCAGAAGTCCAAGGTCATCCTCAGCTACATAGTGAGTTCAAGATTACATAAGACAGTCTCTTTAGTTAAAAAAAAAAATTAAAAAAGCAGAAAGCAAGGGCGTAGTAGGGAGGAAGGAGGAAGAGGAGGAAATAAAAGACATCTGATAGGAAATTTATTTGCTATTCCAGCGACTGAACTCACATTCTGAGGCAATCAGAACATCAGTCATGCCTGAATTGTTGAAACACGGTTATTTAAAGAAATCAAAAATACTTCAAGATCTATTAAGTCCCTAAACCTCTTTATAAGTTGACTATCTGTAACCGTTGATTGAATTTTACCCTCAAATAGAATTTAGTGCCCTTGAGTTCACGGTCTCAAGTGAGGTATATCATACACTGAGTCATTCGGACAGTGTCTCTGAATCTTAAACTACATCAATGCATTAAAGGCCATTTCAAAAATAAATAAATAAATAAATAAAAGCTCTTTGCATTTCCCCTGCAAGACAGAAAAGAAGCATAGCAATAAGAATCGCCTTTGGCTAGTATCTCCCAAGTCCAAGTTTGAAAGCCTTTTATCCTTGTGAGCATTTGGAAGGAACTCTCAACACCTCCTTCCCTAAAGGAGGAGCCTCCTTTTGCAGCATCTCTGTTTACAAAGGGTTAATGATTCAAAGAATCTCATCTACTGTGTTTTGAATGAGACTGCCCCCACAGACCCATGTACTTGAACACTTGGTCCCCAGTTGGGGGTGCTGTCTGAGAGGTGGAGGAGGTATGGTCTTAGCAGAGGAGGCCTGTGCCTGGAGACACAGGCTTTGAGAGCGTAGGGCCAAACCCTACTCCTAATTGGCCATCTCTGCTTCATATTTTTGATGCAAGATGTGAGCCCTTAGCTTCTCTTCCTCCCTGCTGCCATGCTTCCGCTACCACGATGGACTCTTTTTTTTTCTTTCTTTCTTTGTTTTTCAAGATAGTGTTTCTCGGGCTGGAGAGATGGCTCAGAGGTTAGGAGCATTGCCTGCTCTTCCAAAGGTCCTGAATTCAATTCCCAGCAACCACATGGTGGCTCACAACCATCTGTAATGGGGTCTGGTGCCCTTTTCTGGCCTGCAGGCATATACACTGACAGAATATTGTATACATAATAAATAAATAAATATTTAAAAAAAAGATAGTGTTTCTCCGCATAACTACTCTGGCTGACCTAGAACTCGCTTTGTAGATAAAGTTGGCCCCAAACTCATAGAGATCCACTTGCCTCTACCTCCCGAGTGCTGGGATTAAAGACATGCACCACCACAGTCCATTCATGATGGACTCTTACCCCTCTGGAACCAGAAGCCAAAGTAAATTCTTCCTTCCATAAGTCGTCTTGATCATGGAGTCAATTACAGCAAGGGGGAAAAGTGACCAAGACAACATTCTAAGGAGCAGCCTCAACTTAAAATGAGACCAAGTTTCCTGGTCTCTAAGTAGCATTCCAAATAACTTACTTTCAGGTTCAAAGAACAAAAATGAATTTTTACACTTGAGTCTAAAACTGGCAACAATGGGTTTGTGACATCACACAATGCTGTTTTCATTAGCTACCTACTTGTATGTAGGCAAGGAGGGCACAAACCAATAAAACCAGACCTTCGAATCAACAGGCAATACAGAGCCGTGTCCCCACTGTCGCGGGTGCCTCCCAACCTTTGGCTCCAGACTTTCCTTTCTCTGCCTCTGTGTTCTCATGGGGGGGGGGAGGGGATGGAGAATTTCAAAACTAGGTTACTGCTGTACCTAGCACATATGGGAGAGCACTGGACCTGATCTCAAACTCCTACTAAAAGCTTTCTAAAGTTTCCTGAAAGCAGCAAATGATTCTGCTGACGCAGGAAGGCCATCAGAAAGACGTGCTGGAGCAAATACAAGTGTGACTTTAAACTCTGTCCCCACGGCCCCATAATCTGCAGTGAAGGTAACACTTCTGAGCAATCAGAGTTCCCTTCGCTCATTCGTTTCCATCCGCTTCTCAAGCTGAGCCCCCTCAAGACGACTGTAAATAAGAAAGTCTGTGCTTCTGAGTACAGTAGCATTCCCAGTTTCAGGTTGATTTGGTTTTTGTTGTTTCACTTTGGAATTGCGAAGAACTTCTTCCTCTCCATGGGTATAAAAAAATATTACATGCCTATTATAAAGAATTGAAAAAAAAAACATAAAGATGCAAGAATAAAAATAAAAGTCCCTGAAACCTCAGCATCTTTCCTTTTACTTCATTTTGTTTACTTTTGTTTTGAGACAGGATCTCACTACGTAGCCTCAGCTGACCTAGATCTCCCCGTTTAGACCAGGCTGGCCTCAAAATCATAAAGATCCAATCTGCCTCTGCCTCCTGAGTGCTGGAATTAAAATCATTCACCACTATATCTGGCCAACATATTTTTTTCACATATACTTATTCATTTAGGGGTGAAGGGACATTGTTTAAAGCCCCAGTATGGAGATCGAAGGACAACATTCGAGGATTGGCTCTCTCTTTCTGACACATAAAGTCTGGGGATGGAACTCGGGTCAGCAGACTTGAGTCATTTCGCTGGCCACATCTCAACATCTTAACAAATAACAGCAAAGTTGACATCCTTCAGAGCATAAACATGCACCCATACTTACCATATACATGCACAGACAGTTCCGCAGTTTGCATGAGTGGCATCTTATTATACCTGGTACTTATATTACGGGCAGCTGCTCTCTCTCCCTATTCTCCATAATATTAGTAACTTAAAGTGCATGTGATATATACACATCATCTTTTATACATATCATATGCACACATATATACACATACACATATACACATGCGTCTTCATAGACATCAGCACACACAGGGAGAATTTTGTTCTTTTTCCAATAATGAAATCACATGACCCTCATTTCACATCCCACTCTCCTCAGTCATGGGTACCTCGCCGATCTCACTGACATCTGGCAAGGCTATAACTCGTTCCATTGAATCACCATATAATATTCTACAGAGTAATATATTTTAATTTTTCAGCCATTCCCTGATTAACATGCTCTCAGTTCTTGGCAGCCACAAACGCTGCTGTAAGAAACAAGCCTGTACATGTGGCCTTACCAACAAGCACTGTCCATGGAGCGGGATTCAGGGATAAAGAGAACTGCGTATTTTTTTAATTTTAATAGATGTTGCCAGATTGCCTTCCAAACAAGGCCAGAGCGCTTCCCAGCCCTGTCAGCAGTGGGTGAGAGCTCGCAACCCTTCCTCCCTGCTGGCCGCAGGTGGGATGGCTCTTAGGTACTTTTGCCAATTTAATGGCTGAAAAGCAACATTTCATAGCTAATTTGCACTTCTCTGTGTCAGGGCCCCTCACTATGGAGTGTAGCTAGTGTGGCAAGTGATGGTATTGAAAGCCACCCCACAGGTGGCTCAGGAGGCAGGGGCAGGAGGATCTCTGTGAGTTCAAGGTCAGCCTGGTCTACAAAGCAAATTCCAGGACATCCAGGACTGCATAGAGAGACTCTATCTAAAATAAATAAGCTAGGGGGCTGGAGAGATGGCTCAGAGGTTAAGAGCACTGACTGCTCTTCCAGAGGTCCTGAGTTCAATTCCCAGCAACCACATGGTGGCTCACAACCATCTGTAATGAGATCTGGTGTCCTCTTCTGGCCTGCAGGGATATGTGCAGGAAGAACCCTGTATACCTAATAAATAAATAAATCTTTAAAAATAAATAAATAAGTTAATTAATAAGAATGAAAAATAAAGTATGTATATAAGCTTACCTCACCAAGTTGAGGCCCCTAGTTTCAGCACGCATTCCCACGTCTTTGGATTTTTTTTATGATTTGAACATCCGGTCTCCATTTGTTCTGGCATTCCTCTGTCTGTTCACCCTGCAAGGTTTACCGACATAGATATGGCAGTTCTCACTTACTGAGTGGGTTATACAATCCATCACTATCACTTTTCTCTTGATGCTCAAACACTCCCAGATTTGGCCAATTTGGAGCCAACTCAGAATAGCTCTCTCAAACCTTTAGAATTTCCCTGCCTTAACCCCGGAATCAGTCATTTCTCAGAAAACAGCGACAGCCAAAGCTCTGGTTCCTTCCAGGACAGAGTGTCTGTAGGGATAAGCCCGCCCCTTGGGGGCGGGCTCGCCTCCGGCAAATGTTTACTGATAAATTGGGTGCCAGACTCTGAGTACCCCTTCCTGCTTCTGGTACTTCGCTGGAACCTTGGTTTTGTGAGTCTGGTTTTTCCATTAAAGTTGATCAAATATCAAAAAAAAAGGGGGGGGGGGGAATAACTGGTTTGATGGGATGATTGGTATTTGTGAGCTACCAAATTTAGAAATTTGTTTTTAGAAAATTGTATTGGTACTGTTTCCTGTATATTGACATATTGAATGTGAGTGTTCCTACCTCTATTTTTGTATAAGAGTATGCTTATATTGTATTGATACATCTACCATATCACAATGTACATTTCTACCTCTGATACTATTTATGTAATAACATTGTTTACATTTGTTATGTAATGACATTGTTTATAGATGAAGATCATTGTCTTCATATATTGCACAGTTGTTTATTCTTTTAGTCTTCAAGTTAGATAGGTATTGAGAATTATATGTTTGTCATGTTTATTTTTAGGTTAATAAGGTATTCTAGATACATAGAGATTATATTTAGTATAGATAGTATAATCTTCAGCCTCTTTAAAGAGCTGTAGAAAATGGCCTTTAATCTAACCTAGAATTCTGTGCCGAGACACAATTACTCCTGGCAACGCCACTCTACTCCCGAGAGAACATTGAGCACCAAAGACACTCCACTGGGAGCTTGTCTTCTTGGCAGAATTGGCCTTTGGGTTAAGAAAAGCCCATACCTCATCTACTGACAAAGATATGAAACAGGATTGTCTTATCTTGTCAAGACAGGGTAGGATAATTCTAAGAAAATTCCTTGCATTTATTAATGGTATGTCAGTTATGCTAGGCCTTAGCCAAAGTTGGTTGACTCAACGTTGCAAACAAGAATTTTGGTGATTGCCCAGGTAGTCAGTTGTCTCTGTCATTTATGGCACATTTTGGATATCTCTCATTTGTTAAGTAATATTTATTCCCTTCTCAGATCTTTGACGGAGTTGAAGATTATATAATTATAATTACTCTCTACATTATTTAGACTCCTTGAGATAGAATGTCTGGTAAAACTTTTGTACTCAATATTGTTTATTATATCTATTATTTGTTATTATTGTTTATAGTTGTATTTGGTTTAGTTCTGTCTTATTTAGACAAAAAGGGGAAAAAAAAGGAAAAAACCAACCCAAAGGGGGCGGGCTCACCTCGGGCGAATGTTTACTGATAAATTGGGTGCGCAGATGCTGCACGCCCCTTCCTGCTTCTGGTACTTCGCTGGAACCTTGGTTTTGTGAGTCTGGTTTTTCCATTAAAGTTGTTTAAATATCTATTACTATTGGTCTTCATTAATCTAAACCGCCACAAGTGTCTAGAAACCACTCAAGCACTTATGGCTCTTGCAAGGTCGCTGCTTCTAAATCCTCTCAGGGACCAGAGGGAGGGAACAGACACCTGTGTGTCTCACACATTTGCATCAATGAGAGGGACAAACACAGATATAGGGCATAAAGACACCTGTGACTTCCCTTTAGCACCTCCGCTCCAGCTCAGTGTCTTCCTGGATCTGTAGCTCCTTCAGTGGCAGTGAGAGCCCTGACTCTTGTCATTCTCGATGTACTCACCTACTAGGTCATGCCGCTGGCATCCAGAAGCGGGAGGAAGACAAGGAAGTGCTGCTAACTCCCACCTCAGAATATGCCTAAATTTGGGTATAGACCCTCAAAAGAGGTGAACAAATTAGGGTGGGCCCGAATTCAATTTAGTCCGTGTCCTTTTTATTTTGTTTTATTTTGTTTTTGGAGACAGGGTCTCATGTAGCCCAGGTCAGTCTGAAACTTATTATGCAACCTTGAATGCTCTTGAACTTCTGATTCTCCTGCCTTCACCACCAGAATCATAACATCACCTTGCCAGGTGGCACATGGAATCAACAGGAAATGTGACCACGAAGAGACGCTGGAGGTTGTTTGCCCACAGAGGAAAGGCCAGCTTCAAGTCAACGGGAGGAGCCTCAGGAAAGCAAATCTGCCGATGAATGAACTTCTAACCTTCCCAAACTATGAGAAACTTCATTTCTGTTGTCTACCGCCACCCAGTCTGTGACTCGGTTTTTTCATTTGTTTGTTTGTTTGGTTGGTTGGTTGGTTGGTTGGTCAGTCGATCGTGTTTTTTGGTTTTTTGAGACAGGCTTTCTCTGTGTAGCTTTGGTGCCTGTCCTGGAACTAGCTCTTGTAGGCCAAGTTGGCCTCAGACTCACAGAGATCCACCCGCCTCTTCTTCCCGAGTGCTGGGATTAAAGGCGAGCACCACCATCGCCTGGCCTGTGACACCTTTTAACATCAATCCCAGCAAAATCATGTAGACCCGCCCACAGTCAGTCAAAAGCAACTGCAACTGAATCCAGCACCTACATTCTGCGGAAGTCTGGCCTGTCTTAAGCAAGCCGAATGTTCTGTGTAAATTCAGTATTCTCTGACAGTCATCAGTGCAGAGTCTACAATTCTCTGCAGGCTTGTTCAGTCTCGCAGCGAAACGACCAGTGGGTATTGTCACACACTGTGTCTATGTTGTGCTGTGGTGAACCCAAGTCATTCTTGGGCTGTCCCCAGTGGCTCGGCTGATCTACATCACCTTCAATGCATATTTACTGAGCAGTAACGAGCACAATCTTGACCTAGGACACCAACCCTGGGCTCAGCATATTCCTCAATAGGGCATTGCTCAACTAGCTGCTCCCTTAGGACCTATCTGGGCTTTTAGTTTCACTACCCTGGTGCCTTAAGGTATTCATCTTTCAGAAACCTAAAAAAAGGTTCTAACCACTCTGGTCCAACACACACATACACACACTCACACATACACTCATGCATGCAGCAACACATACACACACAAATAAGCAGGCACACATTCATACACACACAAAGGGACACAGACACACACATTCACACATATACTCACTCAGGGACACAGACACACACACACGTTCATACACACCCATACACTCACACACAGAGACAGACACACTCATACACACATTTTCATACACACTCACACACAGAAGCAGACATACATTCTCACATACACACATATATTCATACATACACACATACACACACAGAGACAGATACACACACATTCACACTTATACTCACTCAGAAACACAGACACACACTCATACATTCACACAGAGATAGACACACACTCATGCACTCTCACATACACACACATTCATACACACAGAGAGACACAGAAACACACGCATTCACACATACATACACACAGACTACACACGCACACACACATACGTTCTCTGTTTCACCCAGTTTTATTCCTCTTAGAATTTATGTCCTGATTCCACAAGTCTGATTACTGCAGCCTCCCAAACTGTACAGTGTGCCCGGCGCTGGGAGCCCCAGCTGTGCTTTCTCTGCCTCTGCCACCTCCCCTGGCAATAAACCGAACTCTGCTGGGGTTTCTCTAACGATGCCTACAGCAATGGACAACACCGCAGTTCATTAATGGTAGCGCTCGTGCTATGGGGCTAGTGGGAACGAATGCTTATTTAGTTCCAGAAAATGAGCCAGCCCGCCCTGCCCCCTCCCCATTAGAAATCGGAGGGAGCAGGAGATGCCATTTATAGAAAGAGGAGCCTCCACCCTGGAGAGGAGGTGGCTCAGCCTTCTGAGGCAGGGACATTTGTGAGACCCAATCTTAGCCTGTGTGCTGGAAGAAATCATACCCGTGACTCTGGGTAGGAAAACAGCTGCCAGAAACCCCCAGCTGGGCAATTCTCCTTCACTTCCCCAGCCTGTTCTTATGGGATCCCCGCTAAGCTGGGCTAAGCTGTCCCAGGGAGAAAAACTCTCAGGTCAGGGAACCCTGGGTAGGCACTGTTCCAAGTGCTTTATGCGATCTGTCTGAGGGTGTCTAGTCCTCAAAGGGAGGGCTTAGTCTCCTTGCCTTTCAGATGGGAAAACTGAGGCGCATGGAGGTTAAACAACATGTCCCAGGGCCCACAGTTAATGTGAAACTGAGAAAGAACAAGAATTTGAAGCCAGAGCTGGCTCCTTGGCACACAGCAGTCTGAACTGCACTGCTGTGTTTTGGGTGAAAGTTGACAATATCTTTTCTTCTTCCACTTATTTATTTTGTGGGGAGGGACATGTCCGTGCCACACAGAACTTGTGGAGGTCAGAAGGCAAGTCTGGTCTGTTCTCTCCTTCCACCATGTAGATTCCTGGGATAAAACTCAGGCAATTGTCTTAAGTCACTGAGCCCTCTAGAGACCCCCAAACCCAAATATATTTTTTGAGACAATGGTCTAATGTAGTTCATTCTGATTCAGACTTGCTACCTAGCCAAGAATGACTTTGAACAGTTAGCCTTCTGCGCCGGGCCCTCCTCTCCGATGACACTAGCTTATGTCAAGTTGACATAAAACTATCCAGCACGTATTTCCAACTGTAATCAGGGACAGAGCACTGGAAGGGGGACCCCAATTGCCATGAGCAGGAAGAAAGTTCACATCTCAGCTTCCAGACCCCCGATCTCCATTGGAGTAGGATGAAGGCTCCAGAGAAAATGACTCGCCCCAAATTTGGTGTCAAGAAACTACAGGGTGGGGCTGGAGAGATGGCTCAGAGGTTAAGAGCATTGCCTGCTCTTCCAAAGGTCCTGAGTTCAATTCCCGGCAACCACATGGTGGCTCACAACCATCTGTAAAGAGGTCTGGTGCCCTCTTCTGGCCTGCAGACATGCACACAGACAGAATATTGTATACATAATAAATAAATATTTTAAAAAAAGGTTTGCTGTCATAGTTTAAAAAAAAAAAAGAAAGAAAGAAACTACAGGGTGAACTCGGCATACAGTGTGCCAAAAAATCAAGAACATGCTCAAAGATTGACGAAGTCTTGTCCAAAGACTAGCTGTGAAATGAGTTGGAAGAAGGGTATATAAATAAGGACCATGCCCGCATTCTCCAGGGAGAAGACAGCTGTTACAAACCTTTATCTAGAGTGATAGATTTATCCCACATAATTTGGATGATAGTGGCATGCTTTTCTGTTTCCTGAGTTTTCGCACTTTTAGGTTATTAGCCCCTTTTAAATTTTTGAGAGGGAGTCTGACTGTGCTGTCTATACTGGCCTCTAGCTTTCAATCCTCCCGCTTGTACCTTAGGAGTGTTGAGATTATAGGCCTTCCCCACTGCACCCAGATTAAAGGTTTAATGTGTTCTTGTTGGTGTTGTTTGCAGTGGAGATGAAACCCAGTGCCTTGTCTATGCAAAATGTATCCACATTGGGCCTGTCTCAACACGGTACAATGGTTTGAACTCCCTCACACGGGGTTTTGAGCTCCGCACTCCTGTCCCGTCCTCTTTCCTGTTCGTCTGTCTACCTGCCTCTCATGTCTCCACTCTAAGATATCATTATCCACTTCTACTCTCCCCGTCCCCCAATAAACCTCTTACACTAACTCTGTTGGTCCTGGTGGATTCTCTTGGTGGTATACCTTGGCAGGGCACGCCAAAAGGCTCCCATTAGGTTCTCTTGGCATTTGATCCGTCATGCTGGGATTCTTCCCTCAACAGATCTGTTCTCTTTGTCTGTTTCTATCTGCTTTCCCACCCTAAACTACGTAAATGTCTCATCCTTGTTAGAACATGACGTCAGCCAGAGAGAGGCCAGCTGCTTCGTGCCTAGCACATGCCTGTTCTCCCTTACAGCGGCTGCTGATCTGCCCTTACCTACATGACTTTCCACATGGACACACAGCCTACTGGACCCACACGGACATCTCTCCTGCTCTCCCCCCTCTCCCAGAAGCCTGGGAGACCCATGGCTGAAGATCTAGCCCACTGTATTCTTCACATGGTTCTGGCTCTTACAGCCTGCAGACCATCTTTGTCTCTCTCTCTCTCTCTCTCTCTCTCTCTCTCTCTCTATCTATCTATCTATCTCTATCTCTCTCTCTCTCTTTCTCCCATGGACTCAAATTTTATTTTATCAGCTTGGCCTCAATACAAATCAAAGGCCAAAATTGTCAAACTTGAAATTCCCAAATTCTCACAAATTGTTAACAACCGCTACTGCCACAGACAAAGGGTCCCCTAATATCTCATACCTACGCTTACTTTGCTACACTTCCAAAATTCCTGACCTCTGAGGTTCTACTTCCTCACTCCTAAAAATCTCCTATCCCTATAGCTCCATGCTGTAAACTCTGATTTCAGGATTTGTAAGATGCTCATCTGCCATGGTTTAAAATCTATATAATTTGTAACAAAGTCTGTTTCCCGTGGAAAGTTTTGTTCATCTCATTGTTAGAAAAGTCCTGTCTGTTTTGTATGGATGGATGGATCCGTGCCTGTATGTTTTCCTGAGAACATAGGAGCCACACAAAACGACACCAGGCTCAGTTAAATGTAGAAGTGTGGCCACTGCATGTTTGCTTCTGACTGGCCTTGGTTGCCTGAGTTGTCTTGGTAATAGCTCATCTGTTACTATTGCAACTAGCTGCCTAGGCTCAGAATTTGCCTCTGGGATTTCTGGCCACTGAATCTGATATAATAATGACAGAAATTCATATGTCATTTGGGTATAAATAATATTAAAATTACTTTATGCCATTCTACCTTATTAAAAAAACAGCTAAGGAAATGGATATGATTAAAAATCTGTAGCAAAAAGTTAACTTAAATGTGTAACTCCTAATTGGAACTGTTCTGGAAACCAACACGTGGTTTGCCACCATCCTGATTAAGTACAGTCATGTGAGCTGTCACCGTTTTGATAAGCTAAGTATGGGCAGGTCACCCAAAGGAAGTTCTTTACTTCCAACAATTATCACCTGCCAGAGTAGAACTAGGCCATGGATAATTCTAATAAGAGGCCTGAGTCTCAGTAGTTTACCCTGAGGCAATGCCTGGTTGCAGAAAGAACCACAAACTGAGATTACCTAACACCACCCAAAAAGAGACCATCCAAAGAAAATGTCTAACATTCCAACTGCTGTAGATAGGACCACCTGCCAGTACACACTCACCAGGACACCCCTAGACAAATGTCAGCCAATCAGGGGTTCTGAGCCTCAGAAACCCCTCACCCCCACCTTTACCACTATAAAAATTCAATTCTAACTGAGCTGGGGCTCTCCGTTTATTCCAATACGTTGGAGATGCGGAGAGACCGAGTTTGCAAACTTGATTAAAATAAAGGCTCTTTGCTTTTATGTATGGAACTGGGTCTCCTTGTTGGCTTTTGTGGGGACTTCACAGATGGGGCATAACAGTATGAAAGCTGCCCCTCCATGCATTCGTGTACAGGGATGAATCTTCCTGGCAGCCAGATTTTGTAACCTAAGAGTAAACCCCTTGGTATTGATTTTAGAGACGCTGAATTGTTTACACTGTAGAAACTGCCTGGACTATAACTCACTATGTAGAACAGGCTGGCCTTTAACTTTGGAGAGCTGGAGTTAAAGATGTGGGCCAGCAAGCCCAGTGAGACCCTGTCTAAAAAAAGAAAAAAAAAAAACACCAAAAGACAGTGAACTTGCAAGATGAGGGACTTCTTCCTCTTCCTCAGCCTCCAGACTTGATAACAACAACAAAAAAAAAAAGCCCCGACAACCGGAAACAAATGCCTTCTTGGCTTTTTATCGGCAGGCCTCCCGCTGGTGGACTGGCTCAACTAGTTCCAGGCCTGATCAGGACAGGTTAGGAAATGGTTGTGGGCCAATCAACCACCCGATCTTTCTTCAAACTGACCAATTAAAACTCTTCTGAGACTAAAAAACCTCGGCTCTCAAGAAGAGACAGGATTTTCCAGCCTCTGAGTCCTCCCCTCTCCTCTGTAGAGGGCCTTTTTTTTCTGTATATCTGCTGTATTTGTGTATTCCCTCCCTTCCAATAAACCCCCTTCTGTTGTGGCCTGTGTGTTTGAGATCTCTCTACTGCCACCTGTTGCCCTTGAGATTTTTCCTGTCTTTTAAGTATTTAGCAGGCAGAAAAAGTAAAGCCAATCAAGACCCCTAACCTGTCACACAGGTGTCTGGGAGCCAGAGGTCAACTTTGGCTTTCATGCCTTGGGGCTTTTTGGTTTGTTTGCTTGAGGCTCAGTATCCCACTGGGACCTGGGGCTTGACATCTTTGGGTTAGTCTGGGCCAGTAAGGCCCAGAGATCTTTATACTTTGCCTCCCTAGTGCTGGGATTTTTTTTTTTTAAATATTTATTTATTATTTATTATGTATACAATAGTCTATTTGTGTGTATGCTGAAGGCCAGAAGAGGGCACCAGACCTTATTACAGATGGTTGTGAGCCACCATGTGGTTGCCGGGAATTGAACTCAGGACCTTTGGAAGAGCAGGCAATGCTCTTAACCACTGAGCCATCTCTCCAGCCCCCTAGTGCTGGGATTTTACACTCAAATACCCCTTCACCTAGCATTTTACATGGGTTCTCATGCTTGGCTAGAAAGCCCTTTACAGATGGAACCATCTTCCCAGCCCCTGGGTAATTTTTTGGTAGAGATATTTAATACTGATTTATTCCAGATTGAATTTCAAAGAGAAATTTGCCTTGGTTTCAGATTCTGAAAATTAATTTTTATATTTATATTTTATTTTATGGACGCTTTTGCCTGCATGTTTCTGCAGCATCTGTATGCCTGGCACCCTTGGAGGCCTGTAGAGGGCGCCAGATCCCCTGGACCTGGAGTTAGATGATTGGTACACAAGTTGTACCCCAAGTCAGGTCCAGCCATTCATCCTCAAAAGCGGAAAGTGTAAAAAGGTGATTTATTCCACATGGCACATAGCAAAAAGGGAGAAATGTATTGAGCAAACTAACCCTCCGGAACGGCCGTTCCTTGCCTGCCTCTACACCAGAGCTAGCACCCTGTGACTAAACCTTTTGGAATCTATTAACTTAGCAAACCATTAGCTTCCACCACCCCAGAAACTCAGAAAGCATCGTGGCTCTGTAGGAAGCTTCCCCTGCCTTGCTGTACCGCCGTCTCTGACGTAACTTGCTTTGATTCATGACTTTCTTTGCTCTCTATAAAACCAGACAAACTTCATTAAACTGCTTCCAGGTTGAAACTTGGAATTTCGAGTAACCTAAATATGTTCCCAGGTCATGGTCACTAACAATGATGCCAGAATAAACTATCTCTTGTTCCCTTCAAGATGAGAGCTGTGGCTTTTGCTACAGACCCATCACTGTCTGGACTTCAGTCTCATCCTGTAAGGTGGTCTAATGAGTTGTTGACACTCAGTAACATCTCATTCTGGAGACAAGCTCCCCCTCTGGCTGGTGCCTGTCCCTTCTCCCGGCATGAGGTTCCTAGGGAAATTTCCATTTCTTTGGGGACCATTGTTTCAACAATTTGACAGAATGAGAGACACAGGTGTCTCTTTAAAAGATCTTCATTTCTGCCAAGGCCTGGTACACTGTGAGCCGCCACGCAAGTGCTGGGAACCCAGGTCTACTGGAAGAGTAGCCAGTGCTCTTAACCACTGAGCCATGTCTCCATGCCCTGGATGTGAGGTTCGCTCTTTGTTTTGGGGTGTGTGTGTGTTACATCTGGATATTATACACCATCTAAACACCAAATCAAATCTGTAACACAAGGTGCTTAGTCACTGGAAGCCATGGACCAAGCCCTGATTCTGGGCTATGGCATTTACTATGACCTTCCTTTTTCAGCATTACAACCAAGAGAAAACAGAGCGGGGGATGCCCCATGGCTGGCTTCAGGCCGTTTCCTTCGTAAAATGCGTGTGTTACAGATTTCCAAGGCAAAACTGATGTCTACCCTGTTCTCATTGTGGATATTCGGTGACGCCTGGCAGTGGTGCCAGTAGGCTGGCTGTTTGTCAGTTCTTCACTTCACAAGCCCCCAGTCACCTCCCCCTCCTCAATCCTCCAGGGACCGCAAGGCTTTAGCACAGAAGCCTGTCTTCTCCTCCCAGAGTTCAAGTCGGAGATTCTCCTCCAGATTCGTCTCCCATCCACCCGCCCTGTATCTCAGTTGTAACCTCCCTGCCTACCTTCGCACCGACTGCTGCTCCACCCAAGAAACTTCCCCCAAGCACAGATTTAGTTGTTACCCCACAGCGTTCCAGTCCCTGGAGCCTCAAGTGTTTTCCCTGCTCCTGAGGCTGTTCTACAGTCCCATCCACCTCGCTAAAGAGTTCCTCACGGCCAGCCCAACCAGTAGCTGAAACAGGCTTCCAACTACCTAGTCTGTTGGTTTGGATATCCCACCCCTCACCCCCGCTGCCCAAATCCAGTAAAATCAAGACTGTTGGTGGTCCCTGCTCTGGTGCAAGCTTCACCCCATTCCCTGGCACCCATATACCCAAAATCTCTGGAATGCTCTGGTGGAAGTTCCACTCCAAGTCCCCCCCCCCATCTCTCTCCAAATCCTACCGCATCTCAGAAAGCCCGCCAAATGAAAAGACTACCCCTCCCCCAGAGATGCTCAAGACCTCTTTCACGGGGTATTTAAACTGTCCCTCAGAAAACAGACACGTGGTTTTTCGGTCTCTATTTTCCGTCTCCTCTGGGGGGGGGCAGGGGGAGCGGGCCTGGAAAAACATTAGGGAGCGTTTTACCCATTAAACCTGGGCTTTTTAAAATTCGGTTTGATTTGGTCTGATTTGGACTGCGTCGGGGGAGAGGCTTATGGGGGTGCAGAAACTTCAGTCACCACCTCGCCTGGTCTATTTGAACCAGCTCTCGTCTGACTGCTCTCACTTCTGACCTATCACAAACTTCATCTTCCTTGGGGTGGTCCTTCGTGTTGTTAGCTGGTACAGACACGCCAGATAGCATTCTGGAAATGCTGCCCGTATAAACAAGCTTTGGGCTGGAGATCATTGAGTTAGAATATATTCTTGATTTCCTTGTTACTCTGCGGTCACGACGACTCTACCTAAATCCTTTTTCGCTTTCCTCCTCAGATTCTCCTCTGCTCTTTCCACAATACAGTCACCTCTCCCCACAGCACATGAATGTTAACTCGGGCTTAAGTACCGGCCCTAAGCAGAAGGAAATTTTTCCAGGTACGGTCTGCAGCAGGCGAAAGGACTCCCTCCGTTTGCTAAGACTGTGCCTGGAAGCGAAGGTAGCAACCTCCAGCCCCGCCCCAGCGCACGAGCTCCCCTTTCCCCCGCCCCCACGCACGCCGGGCTAGGACGAAGCGGAAGTACCAAGACCCGCCCTCCGTCCTTGCTGGCGTGGATGGACAGAGGCCTTATCCAATGAGACGGCAGAGCCAGTCTCCTTCGTCCTATGGGCTACGTCAACACAGAACGTAAGGATTTCCCGGATCCTCGCACGCCTCTCTCTACAGCCGGACTGTGCTGCGGCCGAGAGGACCGTCTGGGCAGGTTCGCGTGTTCCGATGCTTGGCGCGCCCGTGGGTGCCGAAGGAGGGTGTCGCTGTACCCAGGCAGAGGTCGGGGAAGGCCAGGCTAAGGGCGGGAGGAATGAGCAAGTGCGACACGGTCGGAGTGGGCGTGGGCCCGGGCCTGGCGGGTCCTGCGTGGTCCCCAGGGACCTGCAGCGTCCAGTCTACCGGCTCAGGCCGTCGCCCTCATTGAGATTCGGGCCGTGGTGAAGCACCGGCCCAGTAGTACTTTTTGGTATCACATTTTGGAAGAGGTTCTTGTTTTGTGGTGCTTTATTTTTATGTATGTGGGTATTTGGCTTTCGTGTGCGCGCGGGCGCGCACGCACGCGCTGCAAGCCTGCCTGGTGTCCATGGAGGCGAAAAGAAGTCAGACAGATCGCATGGAACTGGAGTTACAGATGATGTAAGCCGCCATGCACGATGCTGGGAATCAAATTTAGCTCCTCAGTGCTCTTCACCACGGAGCCAGGTCTACACACACACCTTTTTAAAGAGGCTTTTTTTTTAAAATTAGTATGTGTGTGGGTCTGTGGAAAATGGAAGAGACCAAATGTGTTAGACTGCTGAAGCTGTGTGTAGTTGGAGACTGAGTTCCTATGTGTGCTCTGAGTATGGAACCCGAGTTTTCTGAAGAGCAGCAAGCGCTCTTAACCGCTGAGCCATCTCTCCAACCCTAGTGGTATCATTTTCGACATAGGGAGGTGAAGGGGTGGCTTGTCTGAGGTTTTGTACAGCTTGGAATTTGAAAGAGCTAGTAAGCCCTGGTGCGGAGCAGCCTCCATCCCCAGCACACCCAAGTTGTGCGTTAGCGAGAAAGGCAGCCTTTCCACGCCATTTCTTCAGAATCCGGGTGCTTTTGTGGTCTCCATAGCAACTTTGAGGAACACAAACATCCCACGGAGATCCACAGACACAGTCTTGTGTGTGGAGCAGGGCAGTAAGGTGGGGATAATAAATCCACTTCCTGGAGAAGTCAAAAACCCCACTGTCTGGAAATCGAGTTGTAAATAACAATGGAAATTGAGGAGCTGTCCTGTGGGTGATTGCGCCCAGAGGTGTCCGGGACCCCCTCCTGCACCTTTAATGCGTCTTTGTCAGTTCGCTGTCGTTCTGTAAGCCTCCGTTTCCATGCTGTAAAGTGGGGTTTGGTTTTATTATTGTCGTGTAATGTTTCTGTGCATGTGGAGGTGGTTCTCCTGCGAATTTCGGGGGTGGAATTTACAAGGATAAGGGTATGTGTGAGTGGATGCTGCCCTGAAAGGCCAGAAGGCTGGGTTGGATCACTTGGAACTGAGTTACAGGAGGTTTGAACTCAGATCTTCTGCAAGAGCAGCAAGTGCTCTTAACCGCAGAGCCATCTCTCCAGCCCTATTTTATTTTTGACACTGGACGGAACTCCTAATGAACAGTCTGCTTTTTCCCATCTCCCTCCTGGTTCACTCACTGGCCACACTGGACAGGGCAGGTACCCACCTGGCAACTAAGGCTCAGCAGCTGGTGAATGTAGGATGTGGGGTGGGGTAATTTCAAGCACACTTGTTTCTCCCCATTTCCATTTTTATCTCAAGATGCCTTAGACTCTAGATTCTTAAATTGCACAGCTTCATAGTAGCTTGTTATCGCAAAAATGAAATGCTACTGAAAGCAGCGTTAAAGGAAACTGGTGAATGGAAATAAGGATTATAAATTATTGTGCTCCTGGGCATTTAAATACCCTCCGTAATCATGTGTGATCTTTTCATCATTTAAGATTATAGACTGGGGCTGGAGAGATGGCTCAGCGGTCAAGAGCATTGCCTGCTCTTCCAAAGGTCCTGAGTTCAATTCCCAGCAACCACATGGTGGCTCACAACCATCTGTAATGAGGTCTGGTGCCCTCTTCGGGCCTGCAGGCATACACACAGACTATTGTATACATAACAAATAAATAAATATTTAAAAAAAAAAGATTATAGACTTTGCCAGGTAGTTGGTGGCACACGCCTTTAATCCCAGCACTCAGGAGGCAAAGGCAGGTGGATATCTGTGAGTTCGAGGCCAGCCTGGTCTACAAGAGCTAGTTCCAGGACAGGCTCCAAAGCTACTGAGAAACCCTGTCTCGAAAAACAAAAACAAAACAAAACAAAAAAAAAAAAAAAAAGGAAAAGAGTACCTAGCCACAGGTTTTGTTATTGTTTGGGTTTGGTTTGGTTTTTCCTCAGCAGTAATTTGCATGTAGCCAACTAGGTCAGTAGGTGCTAAGAATAGAAAAAACATTAGATTTCTTGCCTAGCATGCTCAAGGCCCTGAGGTCTCCAGCACTGTAGCTAAACAAAAAGGAATTCACATCCCAGACAGGAATATATAAACAACATTTAAAATGGACAAATAAATGAGGATATAAAGCACAATATGGATCTTAAGAGTGAACTTGCATTTCGGGAAAACATACTTTTCATCCTTGAATATGAGCTAGGTTTTTGTTTTCCGTGTTTTGTTTGTGTAAGGGGTGCTTTTTGTTTCAGAGGGTCTTGGTAGCACAGGCTGATCCCAATCTCCCTGTATAGATTCGATATATGTATCCAAAGGATAGGCAGTCTTCAACATTCGACCCTCCTGCTTACCTTGCCATGTTGGGGGTAACAAGAGTACCTACCACCAGGCCTAAGTTTTCTTTTTGTTTTATGTGTATGGGTGGTCTGCCTGCATGTATGTCCGTGTACTGTGTGCAGTAGGTGCTGGAAGAAGGCCTTGGCGTGCATGTGGTAGTCAGAGGACAACTTGGAGTTAATTCTACCATTGGGTCCTGGTTCAGAGTCTCTTCAAAAGGACATGTTTGAGCAATTCACCAGACCCCAGCTTTTTCTTTAATTACGCGCATGTGAGGGTGGGTGCCCTCTGGAGCCAGAGTTAACAAGTGGTTATGAGCCACCCGATGTCGGTGCTGGAACCGACCTTCAGTGCTGCAAGAGCAATGCACACTCTCATAACTGCTGGGTTCGTTCAAGACTCTCTCTCACTGGGCAGCCTTAGGCTGGCCTTAACCTAGTGACCTCACTGCCTCTGCCTCCCAAGTGCAGGCTTTTGGCCATTCAAAGCCAACTGCAGGAGACTCCCCACCTTTGCCCCTAAGGAGCATTAGTTGCTGATGCAAGAGCATTTTTGCAGAATGCTGGGGATGGGGAAATAAAGACATCGAATTTACGTGTAGATCACTCTTCCAGAGTGTTTCTGCGGCTTTGGATTAGAGCGGAAGCACCAGCAGAGATGAGAGGGAGCCATTAAACATGAACTAGACATCTGTGATGTCCCCAAGGAAGAATGACATCTAGGTGAGGAGGGCGTCTTGGAAAGGCACCAAGAAAGATGTTTCTTTCATCAAGATGAGTAAGAATTCACACAGAGCCGAGCAGTTGGTGGCACAGGCTCTGAGTTTGAAGCCAGCCTAACCATTCTACAGAGCATGTTCCAGGACTGCCAGGGCTACACAGAGAGACCCTATCTGGGGTCGTGGGGGAGGGAGGAGGATGAAAAAGAATTACATAAGTGTTTGTGGAGAAGATGTGGAAAGAGTTAAGGTATTCTGATCACGTGTGTCACTGGTAGGAAGGGGCACTGGGAAAGTGCTAGAGGTGGGCTTTTTAGGGAAGGCTTGTGTGGCAGCCCCACCAGTGACCATCATGAGCATGGTGGAGCTGCCAGGAATGGGAGAGCACACAGCCGGGGTGTCTGATGTTCTGATTTCTCTTCCAGGAGCAGAAATGGGTAGAAGCAGGAGACGACGTGAGCGGAGCCACCAGCAGAGCCCTGCCTTGGAGCAGAGTGGCCCTAGTGAAAGGCAAGTGTCCAGGTCGGGAGCCAGTTTTGCCCAGTGCTGCTCTGCTGTTCTGTACAGTGCACGCACACACACACACGCTCGCCTCTCAGAGTGAGTCAGCGGTGAAGCCAGCAGGCTCGGAAGCTTGCCGTGTTGTCATCAGCCCACTGCTCCGGAGAGTGAGGGCACAGCCTTGCTGTTTCGTGGCCACTGGCTTCTGACCAGAGTGCCAGCCAAAAGACTGCTGGTAATTTTCTGGCACAACTGGAGACCTGCTTTTCCATTTGGGAGGGGCAAAAAACCTTTCTGGGGCGATTTAGTGGAAGTCCTGGAAAAGGTTTTATAAAATATGTAGTTAACATGCATGTTGCTTATATAGATGTATATAGTATATTGCATATTTACATAATATATGCAAATCTTTATGTGGACTACAAGGTTTTTTGTTTTTTGGTATGTGTGTGTCTCTGTCTGTCTGTCTGTCTCTATATAGCTCTGAGAGCCCTGGACCTCTTTGTAGACCAGACTGTCCTTGAACTCACCACCACCACTCTCCCCACACACACCCCCACACCTCCTGCCTCTGGCATACTGAATCTTCTATACACAAACATACACAGAGAAGAGAGCAGTGACTGCTGTGTGCCTGCTCATCTTAGACAATAGTTAAGTCCCGGTGTAACATTTTCCACATTTTATTTATTATCCCGCATGAAGGGGGTACAAACATCCTTGTCTCAGAACAAGAGCCCCCTGTCCCCACCTGGCCTTGGGTGAGGGCTCCCAGGACTTCTGACAGTAGGAATTCTTTATGCAGCCCTTGGGTTCACAGGTTGCTTCCTCTTTACAGCACACATGCCAGTTACAATTCTTCCACATGTTAGTGTGTGTGTGTGTGTGTGTGTGTGTGTGTGTGCGCGCGCGCGCGCACGTGTACGTGCATGTCACGGCATACATGTGAAGGTGAGGGACAACTGGGGAATCAGTTCTTTCTTTACCATGTGAGTGAGTCCCCGGGATCTAAAGGGGCTCTGACCCATAAGGCAACCTGGCTTAACTGTATAAAAACCCTTAATAAGCTGCCTAGCCCTTGGAGCCCTCAGCACACAGTGGGGTCTCATTGGGTGTAAATTTCTAATTTGGCCCATAATGTAGAAAGATCAGCACTACACCCAATGTTAGTATGTTTTGTTAGGAGAGCCATGGGTACTTTTGGGGCCCCAGGCCTTTCCCACAAGCCAAATTAGGTAGCAGGATTGATCTATGAGAGTCCCAGCCCAGTTTTGGCAGAGTGGCTTGGAAACCTGCTGGGCACAGCCACCTTCTGGGCTCTGGAAAAAAATGGAGCAGCACTCCTTGGATGAGAAAGACTAACATTTGTCATGACACTTAATCCATCCTCCTGCTGATACAGATGGGCAGAAGAAGGAGAGAACATAATTTTCCCTACAGCTGTGCACAGCGTCGGTGTTGATAGAACACAGGCTGCTCTTTGCTTCCCTCAGCCCAGCTTTGCAAACCTCCTTTCATTGTGTGTGGGGAGAAGGATTATCTCAGGATTCTCACCCTGCATTTCAACCTGTCATTGCCACAGAGACCACTAGTGGCTTCACAAATTCAGTGTGTTAGCCACACTTCCATCCTGATGTTATGGAGGAAATTATCTCTGTTCCCAGAATCCCAGTTTCTCCATCTGTAAGGTTGTCTAGCCAGATACAATTTAAACTCTTCTACTGTTGAAGCCAAGAGGAATGAAACTCATCTGGCTTTGTCAGTGCTGCTGAGGATAGATAGCCCAGCCAGTAGCATTCTTACTGGCAAAGATTTCTGGTTTTATTTTCATCCTGGAAAGTTCCGAAAGATCTCAGAACATGCAAAAGTGAGCAGCACTCAGGAGGCAGAGGCAGTCGGATCTCTGTGAGTTCAAGGCCAGCCTGGTCTACAAGATCTCCTTCCAGGACAGGCTCTAAAGCAACACAGAAAAAAAAACTATCTCGAAAAACCAAAAAAAAAAAAAAAATGCCCAAGTGAGAAGAAAAGGGATTCCTTTGACAGGTGTCATAAGAAGAAAGAGAGGCTGGCCCTGTTTTAGCGTGTTCACAGTAGGTGTCCCTGTTCCCCAAATAATCACAAAGGTCAGGCGAAGGCTCAGACCTGCTCAAGTAGGACCTACAGTCAGACTGAGAACTGGACTGGGGGATGGACTCGTTTGATTCCCTGGGCCCCATGTTTAAAAGCCAGGTGTGGCATCATGTGCTTGTACTCCCCATCTATCCCTGGGCTCACCAGCCAGCCCCATCTGTTTTGTGAGTTCCAGGCCAATGAGAGATCCTGTCTCAAAAAGATGGATAGCCCCGAAGGATTGACACACAAGACTGTCCTTTGGCCTTCCTGAGCACACACACTCATATTCTCACAACTGTATGCCAACAGGGACACTGCAGGGACATCACAGAGCCCACAAGATTCTGGCCACCATGATGCTGAGGTCCCATCAACCTCATCCAGCAGAGCTGAAGAGTCGTCTGCACCAGGTAAGCAGTAATCTGGGTAGGGCCCCTAGCCTGTCCTGAGCAGGCAGTGAGTCTTTCCTGACAGCCCTTCCTTAGCCAGGGCTTAGATGTGTCTCTTCACTTGTTGGGGGATGGGAGTCCATCCTTAGCTTGAGGGAATTCTACAGGCAAATTGATCTGCTGAAGGAAGGTGCCAGGTGTGGGGAATAATGATTCTGGGGCAGATGTTCTCCCCAGTACAGAACTCAGTGAC
The DNA here is from genome assembly GCF_014885135.2 of Alexandromys fortis. NCBI lineage: Eukaryota > Metazoa > Chordata > Mammalia > Rodentia > Cricetidae > Alexandromys > Alexandromys fortis. The sequence goes on from NW_026068031.1 coordinate 1,853,803, forward strand.
TGGCTGTGACTCCCTCAACCAGCGGAACAGACACACAGACTTTATTATTGGGTGGGTCAGTGTTTTAATTTAGTCAGTTGACTTGTTTTTCTTAAAGAACTTCCAGGCTTTTATTTTGACCCTGAAAAGAACCGCTACTTCCGTTTACTCCCCGGTCATAACAACTGCAACCCCCTCACGAAGGAGGCCATCTGCCACAAGGAAATGGAGAGCAGGAGGCTGCAGCTGCTGGACCAGGAGGACAAGCAGAGAAAGGTGGGCTCTCACCCTTGGCGCCCCAGTGCGTCCTCCAACTGCACCCACCTGCTACCCAATGCAGGTTGTCAACACGAGGGTCCTCAGTGTGCTGTCAGACACTCCCTGGATGGAAGTGATGAGGAAACCCCATTTACTACTCCTTTTTCTTTCCTTATTTTTTGTTGTTTTTATTGAACTATATATTTTTCTCCACTCCCCTCCCTCCCTCTCCCCTTCTACCCTCTTCCATGATTCCCACGCTCCCAATTTACTCAGGAGATCTTGTCTTTTTTTACTTCCCATGTAGAGTAGATCCATGTATGTCTCTTAGGGTCCTCTTTCTTGTCTGCTCCTGTTTCTGTTTGCTGGCATAGACCGTGGCATCTGGCCTTGCTCTACACATCAGCCTGTTGCCCATCAGTGAACCTAGACAAGCGTGGCACAGACTCTCTAGCACAACCCACAGGGCTGCCTTGGGCTTGGTTTTTCCTCCTGCCAATGAGAGGAGACTTGTGAGAGAATACCATCAAATTTTATTCACTGAATTTCTGTCCATTTAATACCTGTTTCCTCACTGTGTCCTGTGGAACTAAATACCCCTGTTACCCAAACCACAGCACAGATAATCTTCAGAGAAGGCAAAGTCTCATTACCCAAACTGGAATTGAAAGTACTATATGTGTCCAGGGGATGTCTTTGAACTGGAGTCCAGGATCCAGCTCCCCAATTCTAGAATTCCAGGTCTGCGCCACCATGGCTGCCTTCACTAAATCTTCCTTTTGGTTTTTTTCAATAAACTTAGAAAATGACCAGAATGGGATTTAACGCATCCTCCATCCTACGAAAAAACCAGTTGGGTCTTCTCAGCATAACCAGTTATTGCCGGTAAGACAATGCCTTATTTTGACTTGAATGTTCTCTCCTGTTCTTATTTCTGTAGCCCACCTTATGCTACTCTGTGAGAAGTCTTCGTCACTGAGGTCTTCAGCTCATTGGCTACTTTCTTTATCTTTTTGGTTCTTCAAGACAAGGTTTCTCTATGTAGCCCTGGCTATCTTGGAACTCACTCTGTAGACCAAACTGGCCTCGAACTCACAGAAATCCCCCTGCCTTTCTGCCTCTCTAGTGCTGGGATTAAAGGCATACACTGTCACTGCCTACCTCCTTTTTTAATTTAAGCCTGGTGACATATATACCCTTAATCCCAGAACTCAGGATACAGATCCCCTGGGACTGGAGTTAGAAACAGTTGTGAATTGCTGGGAATTGAACCTGAGCAATCTCTTCAGCCCCTCTGGGCTTCTGGGCTTCTTGATCTCAGCCCTACTGCCCTAACCCTGGTTTTATGGATCATACAAAACCCCCCCTCTTCAACCAGCTCTGCCTTCTACATCTTTTTTCCCAAGACAGGGTTTCTCTGTAGCTTTTGGAGCCTGTAGCTCTGTAGACTGGCTGGCCTCGAACTCACAGAGATCCACCTGCCTCTGCCTCCCGAGTGCTAGGATTAGAGGTGTGTGCCACCACCGCCTGGCTGCCTTCTACATCTTAAGCAGCTCTGAGTAACTCTTCTCTCCTCAAAAAGGGGTGGAGACTTCATTCCATATATGGTGACACGTGGCATTGAGTGTGTATTTGCCAGCTTCATCAGAGTGCTTGTGATGGGAGGCCGGAATGTAGCTTTGTGTAGTGCTGATCCACAGGTCTGATTCAGTCCCTAGCTTTTCCAAAAACTGTATTTTGTGGTAGCTGCCGCAGCTCTAACTAGATCTGGTAAGAGAAGTTGATAACTCCCTCCCATTTTCTAAAGAGGAAATTGAAGTTGGAGTGGAGAGACCTGCTCCAGATAAAAACAGAAACAGCCCTCCATGCATGTTAGGGAGCCCAGTGCCCGCCTCAGGGAAGGCCAGCCGTACAGGGGCAGCACACAACCTTCTTTACTCCCTCCCAAGAGAGAAGGGAGTCTATGCAGAAATGGCTCTTCTGCTTGAACTGGAGAGGAAAAGGGGCAGTGAGGGGGGTGGCTGCACACCTGGGCTCCTCTAACTCACCCCGCGCCCCTCAGCAGCGGGTTCATCTCCCAGGCAGTCTCATCATCCTAAGAGAACCTGTACTCTGTGACTGAGCAGATCCCTCCAGAGTCTGACTACTCAGTTGTTTAGCTGTTGTTAGCATTCTGTGTGAGAACTGATGTGGAGAAGGGTGTGGGAAAAGGCAGAGGCCCGGGTGTTTGCCTTTTTCATCAATTGAGACCTGACCTCTTTGCTATGTTGCCTAGACTGGCCTTAAAATTCTGCACTCAAATCATCTTCCTGACCTCTGAGTTTGAGGTCAGCCTGATCTACAGAGTGAGTTCTAGGACATCCAGGGCTACACAGAGAAACTGTCTCAAAAAAAAAAAATTCTTAGGCTGGAGAGATGGCTCAGTTGTTAAAAGCATTGACAGCTCTTCCAGAGGTCCTGAGTTCAATTCCCAGCAACCACATGGTGGCTCACAGTCATCTGTAATGAGATCTGACGCCCTGTTCTGGCATACATGCAGATAGAGCACCATAAACATAAAATAAAAAAATCTTTTAAAAAAAAAAAGTCATCTTCCCTCGGAGGTGCTTCTACAGAAGTGCACCTGAGCATCAGACTGAGGTGTCTGGCTGTGGTGTCCATGCCCTCCCTGCATTTCTGTTTCCCTCTTCAGTTTATCCCATGAGCTGCGGGTGAGCGGCATGGAGAGGAAGAAGGTAGACATTCAGAGCTCAGATCCTTCTGCGCTGGGAAGTGACCGGTTTAACTTCATCCTGGTAAGTGACATGTGTCTGTGTGCTCAGGTGCGGCTGCCACTGCTGGCTCATTGTGAGTGTTCACTAAGCCTGGCTAACAGTGTGTGTGTGTGTGTGTGTGTGTGTGTGTGTGTGTGTGTGTGTGTGTGCGCGTGTGCGTGTGCGTGCGCGTGCACACACGTGAGTGTACTACTAACGCTTCAGTCCTGTCCTGTGACATCAAGCCTGGCTCTAGCCACATGATAAGAACAGAGGATCTTTTCTCCCTGGTTGTGGTGTGTCCAGCTGAAAAGGTGCACACTGTGGGCAGGATCCATGTGCCAGTGGCTGCAGCACAGTGGGTTTCTTTGCTCAGTGCCCCTGACCATAGCGGCAGGGCCCTGTGTATATACCTCCATCACATCGACTGTAGGAAGTGGAAGGTCTCTGTTTACTGAGATGAGGGCTGGATGGAAATTAAGGCCAACTACTAGAGTCTGAGGACAGTGGAACATTGTCAGGGAGCCAGAGTGTACCCTGCACATGAAGGAAGGATCCTGCTGGCGGGATGGGAGACCTCCTGGCCCAGGAGACCTTGACAGCCGAGCTTACTGGGGTCAGGGGTCAGGCCCCGATTCCCCACTGCTGCAGCCCTTCTAGTGGCACCGTGGTTCGAATCCGTAGATACTTAGCTGCAGTGGGTCTCTGCGTGCCCCTCCCTGGCACCAGTGTGCAGTCTTCTGGCGCTGGTGCCTTTGGTAGAGAGTCTCCCTGTCACCCAGCATCACATTCGACTGTTTGGCTTATGGCTGGGAAGGCAGTTTTCCACATTTGACTCTCCGCTAGTAGGTTCATTCAAGCGTGTTAACTCTTCAAGCTTGCAGAGTAGGGGGAGTTTCACCTATGTGCGTACATGCATGCATGTACACTTGTGCACACAAGCACATGGTATATATATTTTTAAAAAAGATAAATATGGAGATTTTAGTTTGAATTAACAGTGTTGTGCTTTGTTTGGAGCTCTGTTGGCGGGGGAGTTTGGGGGCTTTTTGGGACAAGGGAACTATGTGCCGCAGGCTGGTCTCTAACTCAGTTCTCCTGCCTTAGTAAGCTTCCTAAGTGTTGATATTATAGGCACTGTGTTGTATTTTTAAATTAAATAGAGCAGGCTCTCCCTATGTAGCTGAGAGGTTCGTGATAGAACTCAACAGTTCATGGCTTTCGTGGTGGGATGTGGTATATCCTCTGGGCCAACATTAAGATCCTCCCAGACTCAATTCTGAGGGGCTCACTGTCCACACCAGACTTCCTGGCCACACATTCTCTTTACCTTCATCCATGCGTCAGAAATGGCAGGGCAGACTCTGGGCTTTGCTCGAAATCACTTAAGTTAGGTCCCTGCCATATTCCCTCATGGAGAGGAGCATAGGCAGCCGCATCAGCCTGAGAGATCACTTATATATAGCCTGTTTCCCTCCAGGCAGATACTAGCAGTGACCGCCTCTTCACAGTGAATGATGTCAAAATTGGAGGCTCCAAGTATGGCATCATCAACCTGCAGGGTCTGCAGGCCCCTACGTTCACAGTGCACATGCATGAGAACCTCTACTTCACCAACAGAAAGGTAGGTCCTGCCGTTCCAGCCTTGCAGCTTGCTTGCCTTTGGGCCTAGGGCCCTGCTGTAGTTGCCTACATTCAGAGAGGGAAAGGAGTTTTATGAAGAATGCAATAAAAGCTGTCTTACCTTTCTGAGGGACAAATGGCTTGTTAGTGCCTGAAAGCCCACAGGAAAAGGAAGGCCCAAAGCATCTTCAGTTGGGAGACAAATTTAGTTGAGGTGGATGGGGTGTGTGCCTTCACTGGCCATCAGGGCATTCTTTTCTAAAGGATCAGAACTGATGTGGAGGGGCGTGGTCCCTGGAATGTGGGCTGCAGTGATCATAGCTTGGATAGAGTCCTCTGGACATCACACATGTCAGGTGCTCTCTGACCAATAGCAACTTTTAAATTGCATCCAAGAGGCTGTGACTTCCTGTTCAAAAGGGACATGAGCCACATGGTTGAAAATGACTTGGGGAGGGCTGGAGAGATGGCTCAGAGGTTAAGAGCATTGCCTGTTCTTCCAAAGGTCCTGAGTTCAATTCCCAGCAACCACATGGTGGCTCACAACCATCTGTAGTGGGGTCTGGTGCCCTCTTCTGGCCTGCTGGCATACACACAGACAGAATATTGTATACATAATAAATAGATAGATAGATAGATAGATAGATAGATAGATAGATAGATGATAGATAGATAGATAGATAGATAGATAGATAGATAGATAAAAAAGAAAATGACTTGGGGAGCCAGCTAGAATCTCGGTGCACCAGATGGCTGAGACTGGAGGGTTGCTATTTGTTTGCAGTTAGCCTGACCTACACAGTGAGCCTAGCTATATTTTCTTTCCTGTCTCAGAGGAGGCAGAGAAAGGAACAAAAGAAAGAAACCCCTGCTGGGTGAAGCAGGACACAGCACACCTTTGGTTAAGAGTAAACTCATCTCCTGGCCCTTTAAATTAGATGAGAAAATGCAGGTCTGCCTTAGGGGTAGGGGTAGCATGGGACCCTCCCTGGTGTGCAAGGGATGAAGAAGTTTGCTTCTTCTTCCTGTACCTGAAAAAAGAAATCACATGTCATCCTCTCTAATGCTATAGCCCTTGAATACAGGTCCTTATGTTGTGACCCTCCAACCATAAAATTATTTTGTTGATATTTCATAACTGTAATTTTGCTGTTATGAATCACAATGTAAATATCTGATAAGCAGGATATCTGGTATGTGACCTGTGAAAGGACCACTTGACAGCCCTCCCAAAGGGGTCGTGACTCCAGGTTCAGAACCTCTGGATTACGGGTTAACTTAGTAGTAAAGTGCTGGCCTAGTGTGTTCAGAGCTTTGAGTATAGTCTCAATCTTACAGGGGGCAGCTGGTCGGGTCATGTGTTTCTTTTTTAATTTTAAGGGATGTGTAGTATGCATGCATATACACGCACATACATGTGCACGTGTCTCTGTGTGTCTAGAAGACACTGGATCTCCTGGAGCTGGAGTTACTGGATGTGATACCGGGACCCAAACTTGGGTCGTCTGTAAGATCAGCAAGTGCTGTGCTATCTCTTCAGCCCCTAAAGGCCATATTTTAGAAAAGCATTTGACCATTATTCCCACGAGTGGCAGTCAACCTAGTTTTCTCTCTCCCTGCTTCCTCTCCAGGTGAACTCTGTGTGCTGGGCCTCACTCAGTCACTTGGATTCCCACATCCTGTATCCTTTAACCTGTGATAGGTCTAATGCACAACCACAACCTGGTATAAACCTAAGCATCTGTGGAGATGGCAGAGGGGGAACGTTCTGTACCCTTGGATCCCTTTCTGGACAAAGACTATACCTGGGTCCAGAGCAGTGTGTCTTCATAAGCAACTGAAGTTCAGAGTTGACTGTTGTTGGATGATGATGAAGTTCCTATGTGCCAGGCATCTGGCACTTGGTATGTAATTTCTAGAAACAGCATTGGACCCCAGGAAGCCTAACTCCAGACCCTGCCTCTACCACTGACATACAGTCTTGGGCTCTTGGGTCACCAGATAGACCCAGTATCCCTGCCAGGGGAGTCAGTGCTTTGGTGAAGGAGTAAAGCAAAAGGGATTAGCACAGTCCTAAAATGGTACCCAGCTGTGAGGCGGAGGGAGAAAGTAGTGATTAGGGGAACACTGAGGAAGGCAGTGAGGGAAGTACTTTGTTGTTTTGGTTTGTTTATTTTGTTTTTTCGAAACAGGATTTCTTTGTAGCTTTGACGCCTGTTCCGGAACTAGCTCTTGTAGACCAGGCTAGCCTCGAACTCACAGAGATCCGCCTGCCTTTGCCTCCTGAGTGCTAGGATTAAAGGTGTGCGCCACCACCGCCTGGCAAGGGAAGTACTTTGACACTGAGCCACAAGACTATATCTCAGACCTGTGCCTTTAGAACACACTGGTTTCTGGCCTCTCAGCAAGCCAATAGGGCTTTGCTCTGAAAACACAGTAACCTACTGGGATTGCCAGCTGGGCTTTCTCTGTAAGATTTAACACACAATCATGGCACTTGTCATTATTCATTCCATAGCTGATGAGTTCTTCAGCCTATGTGCTGTCATTGAACTTGAGACTTAGTTCCTCATGTGCACAGGGAAATTCTTGTGCAGACATGTTACACTCTGGCCTCCAACAAACTCGCTTCACTCTGAAAACCCTGGTTCTCTGGTAGAAGACAGGAAACAGATTTCCAGGGACTAAGCTCTTAACTGTGACGTGTTGTGACACGTTCTTAAGAAACTGAGACCAGATGTGGGAAATGTAAAAAGCGCTGTATCTGGACTTCCTAAGACATGCTGATGGCCATTTTCTCCCAGAGGAGACCCTGTCCATTACACCTATCCTTAACAGATTTTTTGCAGGCTGTGCCTCATGGGCCTTGCAGAAACACCAGGCTGTGCCACCCTGCTCCCAGCATCACTGTTTGTTGGTACTCACCAAGGTATGACATGTACTTTCCTTTGTCTTGAGGAAGGCCTGTGTCCTCTGTCTCCCTGAGGGTCTAAGCTGGGTGACCCCAGTTCAGCATATGGGATGGGACGGGCTGTGGGAGGGTTCCCAGAGCCTGTCCCAGGATCAGTGCATTTTAGAGTTTGCTGCTTTTTATAAAGCCTTTGTGAGGTCATTTCAGCAACAGAGCAAAGTACTCGTGATAAAGTTCACATGACCAGCCAGCATAAGACGTCAGGACACTGGGTTGAGCTGCCTGTAGCGACCATTCAGAGGGCGTTGGTTAAGCTCCCGAGTGTGGTGGCCGTGCTGGCTGGCTGGATGTAGTTTGATTGCTCCTTCTGGCAGACTTCTGCGTGTGTGCGATGTGCAGACATCAGGCAGAGCTGGCCCAAAGCACAACTACCCCATTCCTATATTCAAGCACATTGCTTGACCTCTGAGATGGAGGCAATGCCTACCCCAGCACGTTCCTCATGGAAGTAGATGAGGCCAAGAGCATTTAGCCCTGTCGGGATCTCGCTGCCCAACAGATTTGTGGGACATGTGTCTTACTACTTTACAGAGGAGGACAGGCCAAATTTGGCCCCACAGAACTAGTTTTTCAGTATTAGAAGTCTTGATATTAATTCCCTTAGGGAACGATATGAAGTAAGAGTAGAAATCGGAATGGGATGTGGGGAGCCTTCTGGGATGCTGGTGTCTTAGCTCCTAGTTGGAGTAGTGGACACATGGCTGGATTTCCCCCTTGAGTCTGTCAGTTCATAGTTTCATTGTTTGACTTGAGCACACTGTTGGTGTTGGGACAAGGATTGAAGCCACATTTCCTGTGACACCACACCGCCCTGTGACAGCTGTTAGCACTATGAAGGCCCCAGTCTGGACTGAGGACATGAGTTGCTCCCAAATCATTCTCTAGTTACCACAAAATCCAGTAAAGGTCCCTGTCTTGGTCCTAGAGTTCTGGAGGCTGGGAATTCCAGCAGCACATGCCAGCCTCTGGGGAGGGCAGTCCATTAAGTGCTGATGTCTTTCTACTGTAAATGCACCATTACCACTTTGGAGGCATGAGCGCACCAGATCCTCACCACTTCCCAAAGGCTCCATCCCTGAAATTTTTCAGCATTTGATTTGGGGTGGTTGTTGTAAATCTGGATTCTGGGAGACATCCAGACCACAGCTGGCCTCAGAACAGCTTCTCCCAGTGATGTCCCAGATCTGGTGGTTGCTAGCCTGGTAACATGGAGAGACGTTACTGGGCCTGGACGGCAGCCCTGTTTTCCTTTGCAGGTACAGACCAGCCTGGCATGCTCTGCAGCTTCCGGATCCCTGGTGCCTGGTCCTGTGCCTGGTCCCAGAACACCCAGATAGATAACTGCTTCAGTACAGGTGAGTCCTGGCCACAGACCTGAAGGTCCCACGCAGCGGGCCTCTCCCCAGACTGCCAGCATCTCTGACCTCTGGGACCCATTTCTTGTCTCCACAAGGATTGTCTCGGAGGGTCCTGTTGACTAACGTGGTGACAGGACACCGGCAGTCATATGGGACCAGCAGTGATGTCTTGACTCAGCAATTTGCAATGAAGGTTGGTTGGATCAGGAAGGGTATAACAGAACATCCCTAGATTGACTAACAGAACATCCCTAGATTGACGTGTTTGTGGGAGTCAAACTGGGTTTCCCTGGTATAGCATCTGGGCCGCTGCTTTTACAAGAAAAAAGGCATGGGAATGATCAGTGGGTACTTTGTTGTTTTATTTGTTTGTGGTGTGTTTTTTTTTTTATTTTTTTTTATTGGTTGGTTGGTTTGATTTGATTTGGTTTACTTGAGACAGAATCTTACTATGTAGCCATGGCTGGCCTGGAACTCACTTGTAGGCCAAGCTATCTTTGAATTTGAGATCCCTCTGTCTCAGCCTACAGAGTGCTGAGATTAAAGGTGTGTGTATGCCACCATGCCCAGCAGGGTTTGTTTATTTGTTTGCTTGCTTTACCAAGACAGGGTTTCTCTGAGTAGCCTTTGCTGTCCTGTAATTCACTCTGTAGACCAGGCTGGCCTCGAACTGGCAGATCTCTGAATCTATAGAGCGAGTTCCAGGACAGTCAGGGCATAGAAATACCTTGTCTCAAAGAAGGGAAGGAGGGAGGGAGGAAGAAAAGCCTGAGGGTCGGAAAGTGGAGCTACCTTCAAGCACCTAGAGGCTCACCACAAGGTGGACACCGGAAGAAACACAGGGTCCATGTCTTCTACCTGCTCACGAGAACTCAGCCTCCCTTCTAAATCCATTGAGATCCAAACTCCTACCAACCCTAATGCCAGGCAGGACACACCCTTCCATCCTTAGGCACAGGTGGTAAAAACTGGGCGCTGACCCTCTCTCCACAGACTCCCTTACTGTTCAATGGCTGTCGTTCTGGGGAGATCTTTGCCATTGACCTACGTTCTCCAAGTCAAGCCAAAAGCTGGAAGGCCACCCACATTTTCCATGAGTCAGCAGTGACCTCTGTGCGGGTCCTCAAGGAAGATCAATACCTGATGGCATCAGACATGGCTGGAAAGGTAGGCAATCCTGACTGCCGGCCTCTGAGAGACCCTGGTACCAAGACACCAGGATGGGGATTGCTGCTCCACATGAGCTCTTGCCTCCATAGAAGTGTAGAAGCAGTTAGGGGTGCTGGAGAGATAGCTGTTGTTCGTGAAGTTCTGAGTTCAAATCCCAACAACCATGTAGTGCCTCACAACTATTTGCAATGAGATCTGGTTTCCTCTTCTGGCCTACAAGAGGAACATTGTATACATAATAAATAAATAAATCTTAAAAAAAAAAAAAAAAGTAAAGTACAGAAGGGCCTCTAGTTCTGTGATTTGATGAACTCAAGCTTTAGGAGTTAGATAGAGGCTTCAGTCTCCATATTCTAAAAAGGCCACTGAAGATCACCTCATCCTCCCAGCTACATACCTGCTAGGCCCTTCCCAAGTAACCCTCGTGTTCTTTTTCCCAGATCAAGCTATGGGACTTGAGGGCCACTAAATGTGTGCGGCAGTATGAAGGTCACGTGAATGAGTATGCCTACCTGCCCCTGCATGTGCACGAGGAGGAAGGACTTCTGGTGGCAGGTGCGTGGGGAACGGGAGATCTCTGTGAGGCTCCCGCCTCTTAAACAGCAGAGGGAAAAGTGGTAGAACTAGCACTGAACAAGCCGGGCGGTGGTGGCGCACGCCTTTAATCCCAGCACTCGGGAGGCAGAGGCAGGTGGATCTCTGTGAGTGCCTGGTCTACAGAGCTAGTTCCAGGACAGGCTCCAAAACCACAGAGAAACCCTGTCTCGAAAAACCAAAAAAAAAAAAAAAAACCTAGCACTGAACAATGGGAATTATGGGCCACTGACAGCATTACCTCAGAAATAGGCAGGTGATAAACATCAAAACACGGCAGGATTCCATCAGGCATCATCTTGTCCAAACACTGCCCATCCTGCCATTCCTGTCAGAGGATGCTGAGATCCTGGCCTTTTAACATTACCCATGATCTACAGGGCAAGTGCAGCTGTCTGGCCACCAAGCCCTGAGGGAGTTAAAGTAACTAAAGATGGTACTGTGTCCAGGCCACTGCACAAAAACCAGTGTTTGTGTGTATGGAACTGTAGGCCTTTGACAAGTTCTGTCTTCTTGAAGGCTCACGTGTGCTAGTGTCTCTACAGACAGCACTCATTCCCTGTTAAATTCTTGGTTAAGCAGCAGCACAGTCTAGGACTTTAGATGTATAGAAGATAAGCCTTGCTGAGAGCTAGGCACATGTTACAGGGGGGCCTGCTTTTTGGGGTTTTCTGTTCTGCCCAGTTCCCAATAAATCCCAAAGAAAATCACACAGAGGTCTACATAAGTTGGGGTTTCTGATCTCCCACCAGGTCCCACAGCTGTTTAGCCGCAAAGAAAATCACACAGAGGTCTACATAAGTTATAAACTGATTTGCCCATTAGCTCAGGCATCATATTAGCTCTTATATTAGCCCATTATTCTAGTATATGTTAGCCACAGGGCTCAGTATCTTTTTTAGTGGGGCAGGTCACATCCTGCTTCTTCAGTGTCTGGACAGAACTGGGGAGGAATGGGCTTCCTCCTTCCCAGAATTCTCCTGTTCTCATTGCCTCACCTCTACTTCCTGTTTGGTTGTCCTGCCTATTCTTAACTGCCTGGCTGCTGGCCAATCAGCGTTAATTTAAAACATGATTGACAGAATATAGGCAATTGTCCCTCACCAGGCACAGGTGTCTGCACAGCTGCCAAAGCAAACCCCATACTCCAAGTGCATCCTCTGCTGAGGCACACTATGGTTCTACAGTCACTAAGTGCTCAATTGAAATCTGATTGCTGAAGCCCCCACAGATCTCTAGGAGCATGGAGCATCTAGGTGCCACAACCTATTGTGTTCCATGACAATTTGCTCAGAACTAGGAGTCCTGCAGACTTAACTTGAATTCTTCAACCAGAAATAGCTGTCATCTGCTCTGCCAGGATGTAACAAAGTTGAGAGATCTTCCTGCTTAGTTCATCAAAAGGAACCCAGCTGCCTGGCATCTACATCAGGTGGGCTGGACTCCCACTTGAGAAGAATCCCTATCCCATGAGCGACTGCTGTGTGACAGCCAGCCAGTTTATCCTTGTTACTCTGCACACCTGCAGCTAGTTCGGGTTCTGGAGCAACAGACCAACTCATGGTCTTAATTTTAAGAATAGATTAGTAGAAATAGCTCCCACCATTGGGTTTGTGTTTGGGCCTGAGCGGTCCGAAAAGCGTGTCTACATGTCTTTGCATTCTCTGACCTGCTGCGTTGTCTTCCCTCTTTCCTAGTGGGCCAAGACTGCTACACAAGAATCTGGAGCCTCCATGATGCCCAGCTACTCAGAACCATACCTTCCCCATGCCCCACCTCCAAGGCCAACATTCCTAGTGTGGCCTTTTCTCCTCGCCTTGGGGGTGCCCGGGGATCCCCAGGGTTGCTCATGGCCGTCCAGCAGGACCTTTACTGTTTCTCCTACAGCTCATTCTGTCCAAGCGATCTGGAGGAAGGCAGGTAGGAGTGAATGGCAGCTTCCATTTCTAGTGAGGACTTTTAAGTGGTGCTTGATGTATTCGGATGGTATCCTAGTTCACGGGCAGTGCAAAATGGTTGACTTGGGGGGCTGGAGTGATGACTCAGCTGTTCAGAGCATTGGCTGCTCTTCCAGAGGACCTGGGTTTGACTCCTAGCACCCACATGGCAGCCCACAACCGTCTTCATCTCCAGTTACAGAGAAGCCAACACCCTCTTCTTCCCCTGGACCAGGCATGCATACCATGTGTAGATGTCACATGCAGGCAAAATGCCCATATACATAAAGCAAAGTATAGTTTTATTCCAATCAGCGTATTAGGAATAACTTCAGTAAAGCAGCCGTTAAATTGTGGCCTCGGAGCATGAAATGAAAGGCCTTGTCATGAGAGGTATTTACTGGCTTAGTGTCTGAGGACTCACTGGCTTTGGAGTCATTACACACTGCCTTCTCAGACAGTGCCAGTGAGTTCTGGAGTCTTCTGTTACTGTGCAAGGCATTAGAAGGGGAAGATGGAGTTGGAGAGCCAGAGGCAGGGGGGTCTACAAGAGCTAGTTCCAGGACAGGCTCCAAAGCTACACCAAAAATCCCTGCCTCGAAAAGCCAAAAAAAAAAAAAAAGGGGGGGGGGGGGTGGGGAGATGGAGCTTTTCAAGTGCTCTGGCTCCAAACAATCCTCATGCCTTCTTGAGTTTTCCAGGATGGAAGAGACAGCAGCTTCTGTTACAGTGACTTGAGTGTTAGTTCTAAAGCCCAAGACCAAATTTGACGTTTTTACAATCTTGGAACTGCAGTTTATGAACAGTGTTAAAGTCCTTTCTACCAACTATTTCAATAAAATAAAAAGGTTTGTGTGATGTGTTGTTTCCGCATCTGAATCAGCTCTTGCTCCCTTCAGCTGGGGAAGCATGGGTCTGCCCAAGGAAATCCCTACTGAGCTTGCCAATGGGGCAGAGACCCTGAGGCCAGCTTTCACAGCTTGCTGGAGACCAGCTTGCTCCACAGAGCAAGTGGGTCACACCGCACTGCCGCCCTCTGCTCCTGCACCAGGAGTCTGCTTTCTAAACCTCTAACCTTCTTGTCCCCCGCAGTGGACCGGGATTGATAGTCCTCTGGCTGGAGCACGAATAATAAGAACCCAGAGACAGATAGTGGGGTTCAGCCTGAAGATCAGAAAAGCAAAGCAGCCAACCACTAGAGAGACATTTTACCTCTACCAAATCTTTAGACCTAAGGGACGAGTGAGATCCTGTCTCCATGAATCCTCACACTTCTGAGTTCCTGTCTCTTCCAGTTTATATTCCTCTCTGCCCAGCCATATTGCTCACCTCCACCTTCCTAGTGCTGAGACACTGGGATTAAAGGTGTGAGCCACCACCACCTGAATCTGATTCTGGCTCCATCTTTGGGTAGCCCAGGGTAGCCTTGAGCTCAGAGATCCTTTGGCCTCTTGTCTCCTGAGTCTGGGGATAAAGAGTGTGTGCCACCACACCCTGGCCTGTATGGCTGTCTAGTGTGACTGCTTTGCCCTCTGATCTCCAGGCAAGCTTTATTTATTTTATTTTATTTTTTGTGATGTTTTTCTTTATTTTCCCTTTTTTTTATTTATTAAAGATTTCTGTCTCTTCCCCACCAAGCTTTATTTATTAAAGCACAAATAGGCCACTATATCTGGCTCCCTTCCTGTTGGGACTGTGAGTGTCTGACCAGAGGCCTTGGCCTTGACTGAACACAGCTAGCTCTCTGTGTCCTAATGACTGTTCTGTTCGTCTCAAACATGCAGTAGGCACAGTGCTCCCCATTTAAGCAATTACCCATTGAATGTTCTTTTTCCCCAAGAACCCTAATATAAATAACATCCTTGGTAGCTCACATTTTATCTGATCCCTGTAACAATTCATAAAGGAGAGGGAATAAATAGCATGGTTTATATCAGTGTCATCTTACAGATGAGGAAGCCAGGGTCCAGGCTGAGTGGGACAGCATGTGCTCGTCAGGGCCAGGGACGAGGCACTAGCCTCCAGTAAAAAGCTATTGCAATTTGAAACTCCCCTTCAAAGAAGCCGTACCTGAGCAAAGACAAGGATGATCGAGGCCAGCAGCCTGCGAAGTCCAGGCTCTTAGGATAGAATTGTGAAATCGGGGGGTCTAAAGGATAAAGGAGCAGTTTAGAGTATGGCCATGGCTAAGCTCAGCAGCAAGCAGTGCGTGTTGTTGATTACAGACCATCAGGCTGCTCTGGTCACATGCAGTGCCTGGATCCATGACAAATACCATGGGGGAATGTGGCAACAGAAGCTCACCAAGGGTGGACTATATATGGTATATATTACAAACAGCAAATGGAGCTAGTTCCATTAACAAGAACATAAAAGCTTCAGGCACAGATCCAATTTCTGCCCTGAAGATGATTCTAAGTTGGAAATACAAACATGGTTGCACAATTACCATTACGACAGGACCTTATTTTTTCTTTTTTCTTTTTTTTAACAACACCTGGAAGCCTGTTTTTGTGTTCCCAACTAGAACAATCTCTAACCTCTGAGCCAGTTGCTGGCAGAGAGAAATATTACTGTTGTCACGTACCATGAACCTCAGAACAATGGGAAAGGTTGGACTGCCAAGCCCTCCTGATCATAACGGAGAGTGGCTTTTAAACTGGCCTCCTAAGGAAAAGATACTGACCTTACTGGAAATGCAGACTTCACAGGGAAGGAAAACAGAAGCAGTCGCTTTGGCACCTCTCAGGGCTTGGTTACTGACACCAGGCAGTGGTGGCGCACACCTTTAATCCCAGCCACTGGGGGGGGGGGGGGGGGGGAGGCAGGCGGATCTCTGTGAGTTCGAGGCCAGCCTGGTCAACAGAGCGAGTTCTAGGACAGGTCCCAAAACTACAGAGAAACCCTGCCTCGAAAGACCAAAAACAACAAACCCCTGAGCACCAACACCCACCTTCCAGGACAGTTGGGGAACGCAGCCAAAGCTCACACAATACCTGGCAGTGCAACAGGCAACTAAACTAAATGGTTTTCCGACTCCCAGTAAGTCTACCAGCTGAGAGAGCCAGGAGACATATAAGGGTCCCACCAGGCCACTGCTTAGGAGACCACTCAGCCAGGACTAGCCTCCCCTAATCACGGTGCTCATGTCGAGCGACCATCCTCACCTATAAGCTAGCTTTGTGCAGTTCTTTAAAGCCCCGATGAAGGACCCAGAGAGGAAGTGACCTGTGCAGCTGGGGCCAGGGGTTATCTGTGAGGAGAGGGACGGGCTGTTCCTGGAGTGCAGCCATGCTGTTTCTTAACCAGGGTGCTGGTCGGAGTTGTGGCATCCAGCTGGAGAAAACGAACCAAGCTGAGAGGTTTGACACTTGAAGTTTCTGCAGGCCTTGTTTTCAGCCCACATTTAGCTAGCAACCCCCTCCCTAGCTGAAGCTGGGATTCATATTTTTGGGGTTTTTTTGGCCAAGAAAAGAGCCCCTTTCTGATGCCAAGGTGCTTCCTCTCCTCCACCGGACTCAACAGCATGAAGAAAAGAAGTTTTGCAGATCTCCTGTAAGATCTTCTGTGAGAAGATCCTGAAATAGGCGGGAGGGTAGAAATGACCCCACCACATGGTTAGCAGGATTCACACTCAAGACACCCTAGCAATGACAGAACAAGAGGGTCTTACACAATCAATTTTCACCTCTCTTCTCAAAAGGAAAAGCTGCGGGCCAGTGTCAGTGGTAACAAAGGGACACGACAGCACAATGGGCGACAGGAAGTAGCGTTCGGAGGGGCATCCAAGTGGTAAGCACATGCCTGGGACACACAAGGCCCACTGAGGCCCAGCACCACAGTTTCCTACAGCCTCTGTAGCCCACTGACCCTCATCTGTAGTTTGGTGTAGTAATGCCCAAACTACACCACAACAAAAACCGCACACGGAAGCTCAGACCAAACAGCTGCCGCCAAGCTACAAACCACCAACCCCGCAGGCCAGCCATGCTTGCTCTTGGCTGCAGCTGTCCCTAGCTCTCAGCCCCCACCCCTCCATGCCAGAGTCGAAGAAGAATGTCAGTGTTGTGAGACCTTACAGAGCCCTGTGGTCACGACCAAGAATTCCGAGGCCACAATTCGCCTTCTCTAAGTGAAGGGGCATTCACAGCAATCATAAAAATCAGGCCCTTCTTGGCAAGCTAATCTGGGACATGCTGAATACTGACCTGGAAAATGATGAGATGCAGTTCAATTGGCAGAGTGCTTGCCTAGCATGCAGGAAGGTTTAGGTTTGAGACCCAACAACACGTAAATCAGGCATGGTGGTGCACACCTGTAACCTGAGCACTTGGAAGGTGGAGGCAAGGATGATCAGAGGTTCAAGTTTGCGCCTGGAGTACATGAAACCTGGGACAGGATATGGAATGTGTGTGTGTGTGTGTGTGTGTGCGCGCGCGCGCAGGGACTATAAACTATTAGGAGGCTGGCTAAAACCCATCCTAAATTTAGTGTGGAGACACGCCTCTCTTGCCTTCTGCTCTATTAGCACCGACTAGGAAGGCGCCGTGAGAGTAAAGAAGAGCCAACACAGCAGCAGAGCAGGAAGGTTCCTTTATGGTGGTAAACGGGTGACAATTCTAGAGCAGGCCTTGGAGGCAGAAGGGAGCAGGTCTCAGAAGGACCAATCCATTCCAGGGCTCATGTCAGGCAGATACACACCCCAGAAATGACTGCCACATACCTCCCCGAGGCTCCGCCCACCCATCAGTTCAATCGATAATAATTCTTTTTTGGCCACTGACGAACTCCACCCCAAGGGAGTTCCACACGACAGTCTTTCCAGTCATGATCGATGTGACGTCCAGGCTCTTGTTGAGAAACATCTGTTCATTTGATTTCTCTTGCAAGAACCAGAGTATTTTTTCCTTATGATCTGTTGAAATATTTATATATATATATTTATATATATATTTAAAAAAACATAACCAACAGTCCTTTCTGTGCTGTTTCCCTGGGAGGCTTCTCATGATCACCCCTCTCCCCTCTAACAGACAGAGGGGTTATATGTCTGGAAACAAAGAATAAGACACTTTGAGTAATAAAAATTCTAGTGTGACACTCAGAAGCAGGTTGGGACTCGGGGGCAGAGGGGGAGGAGTCGGGCTGACTCAGGAGTGGGGTGTAGCCTTCTAAGAAAGCCTCGAGGAGACAGATACCCTGCTAGGGGAGACCTGCTTCCTACTGGACACCCAACTGCAGGGGCCACAAGCACCTGCATTTTGACTTTTTATGTCTCAAGTCCCTGCCCCTCTGCCCCTCTACATACCCCAGTGGCTAGCACACGAAGCTGATGATCTATGCACCAGAACTCACGCTGGGAAAGCCTGGCAGACCCCCACCCCCCTGAGGCGGCTTCAGGCAAGAGGTTCAAACCAAAGCAGCCATCCAGGCATCCCAGGAGCAGGAGGGGGAAGGGCGGGAAAGCCTCTGCCAAGCTCGGGGAGCAGCAGCAAAGGTGACTCTGAACCTGGCTGGCTTCGTGTGGAAGACTGGCACCCAAGGCCACCTTATTTATCCCTGTGCCGGGGACACACTGGGGTACGTCTTCAAAGCAGAAGCAGCCTTAATCACTCCAAATCCCCTCTACATGGATATATGGAGATACAGGTAGATAGATTTATTATTTTTAACTGAAATAAATGTAATGGACTCGGTCCATTCCCCTTTACTGAGAGCTGCTGGGGGTCCTGTGCCCTGAGGTGGTTCATGCCTTCAGGTCGACAGCCAGGCTCACCTCCTGAGGGGAAGTGGCCCAGGGACGTGAAAGGAGAGCACACACACCACAACAGGTGACCAGGAGGCCAGCCTCAGTGAGACTTCTGTTTCTAACCCTGAGAACCTAAGGAATTCTGAAGGAATCGGAGAGGGAGCTGGGGTTAAAGGTCACCGGGCTTTTTATTGCAGTTGAAGCAGACTCGGACAGGATGGTCCCAGCCACGAGAGGGGACAGCCCTCCGGTCATGGGAGCACTCATCACAGAAGCCCTGTCCGCAAGCTCGGCAGTGGTGCTTGGAGAGCTTGACGCTGAACTCCTTCCGGCAGCTGTGGCAGTGAAGGATCTCATGGTCGGGCACCCAGTAGGCCGGCCTGGCGGCATCTTTCACCAGGCCTAAATCAGAGAAGGGAGTGAGCAGTTAGGACACTGGAACCCTGCCCCGAGGCCCTCTGCCTGTTCTTGGCTTGTCATCCCAACTGCACACAGACCCGTTACTGTGCTGTGTTTTTCAGTTTATTCTTCTCATTTTTAAAAGATTATTTATTATGTATAAAGTATTCCATCTGCATGTATGGTTGCAGGCCCAAAAGGACGCCAAGTCTCATTATAGATGATTATGAGTCAGCATGTGGTTGCTGGGAATTGAACTCAGAATCTCTGGAAGAACACTCAGAGCTCTCTTAACCCCTGAGCCATCTCTCCAGCCCTTATTCATGTATTTTATGAGACGTGTAGCCCAGGGTGGCATCAGACTCATTGTTGCTGAGGATGACCCTGTACTTCTGACCCTCCTGCCTCCACTTCTCCAGTGCTAGGATTACAGGTACCTATCAATGCACCTGTGTTATGTAGTGAATTAGAACTAAGGCTGCAGGATTGCCACCCAAACACTCTACCAAGTGAGCCACAACCCAGCCCTGCTTTGTGTGGAAGCCAGAGGTAACTTTGTAGAGTCTGTTCTCTTCTTCCACCTTTATTTAGATGGGTTCCAGGGACAAAACTCAGGGCCCTAGGTGCCTTTAATAGCTGAGCAATCTCACCACCAAGCCTAAGTTCAATCCCCAGGGCTCACATGGTAGGAGGAGAAAGCCAGCTCCTACAAGTTGTCCTCTGACCTACATATGTGTGCCATGGCCACACCTGTCACACAAACACAATAATAGGTAAATTTAAAAAAAAAAAGGTGTCAGGTTTCCTCCCCTGACCACAGGACCTGTGGCTGAGGCTGAGGCACCATCTTTCTCTATCTATTACACTCTCCAAGTGACAGCAAGGTGAAGCTGCACTCAGACCAATCGAAGAGACCACACAGACCCTTGCCTCTAGTCAGACGTCCAGTTGAACCATAGTACTGAGCATGGATACTATAGGATTAAGCAAGGTGAGTTCACCTCTTTTTAACATTCATCTTTAACAACCCCCTCTAAAGCTATCCTCAACAACCAGGAATCATATGCCTGTGCTGGAGAGTTGGCTAAGTGGTTAAGAACACTTGTAAGCCGGGTTTGGTGGTGCAAACCTTTAATCCCAGCACTTGGAAGGCAGAGGCAGGCCTGAGTTCAAGGCCAGTGTGGTCTACAGAATGAGTTTCAGGACAGCCAGGGCTAAACAGAGAAACCAATTCTCAACAAAACAAAACAAAAACCCAAAACAAAACAGCACTTGTTGCTCTTGCAGTAAAAATCTAAAAGAAAAAAATAAGAAAAAGAAAGAAAACAAATGCTGAACTCAATCCAATGGCAGCAAGGGGATATCTGGTAACAAATCGCCCCCATCAAGGAGGCAGCCCGTCCTCCCAGGTGGCCAAGGGCAGATGGAATCTGAGCTTCAAGCCAGAGCAAATCCACCTACTCTACACCACTGAGTCAAAAGCACAGGGTGTTTTCTGTACTACCCAGCTAAGTTTGATCTAAGCCCTTTTTTATCCCTAGCAGCCCTGGTCTCTGGTCTCTCCCCTATCATACACACAAACACATCCCAGGCCTCACCTATCCTGCCAAGTCCTCCTCCATCCATTACTGGCTTCTCTCTTCTTCCCACTCTGGTGGTAAGTACCCCTCACAATGGGAGCAGAGCAGGAATCTTTTGTTGTTGTTTTGGTTTTTGAGACAGGGTTTCTCTGTGTAGCCCTGGCTGTTCTGCTCTGTAGACCTTGAACTCACAGAGATCCACCTGCCTCTGCCTCCTGAGTGCTGGGATTAAAGGTGTGCACCACTACACCGGGTGAGCAGGGATCTTAAATGCTAAATTAGCAATAGCTTGGCCAATGAGACCTCAGCAGGTAAAATACAGATCACAGAAGCATGCTTCCCATCACTTCAAATGTTAAAGCGTTAGTTGTTTCTACCTCCTCCTTTCCTTTTCTTTTCTTGAGAAAGAATCCTACTATGTATACCTGCTTGGCCTAGAACATGCTATGTAGACCAAACTGGTCTCAAAGTCAGAGAACCCCCCTCCCCTCTCGCCTCTGCTAGTGTGTCCGGATTGATGAGATTAAAAGCCTGTACCACTTCATACATTAGCTTTTTTTCTTTTTTAATTTTTTTGAGACAGGGTTTCTCTGTGTACCTTTGGAGCCTGTACTGGAACTCACTCTGTAGATCAGGCTGATCTCTAACTCAGAGATTCACCTGTCTCTGCCTCCCAAGTGCTGGGATTACAGGAATGTGCCACCACTGCCCAGCCAGTTTTCTTTAAGATTTATTTCTTCATTTATATGTGCATGAGCCATGTGAATGTGGGTGACATGGAAGGCTCTGTGTATCTGTGTGTACACATGTACACAGACAAATGGAAGCCCCAAGAGAGTACAGTATTCCATGGAACTGGAGTTCTAGGTGGTTGTGAGTTGTCCAATACCGGTGCTGGAACCTGAACATGGTCCTCCGTGAAGGCAGCAAGTGCTCTAAACTACGGACCCACTTCTCTAGCCCCAAAACACAAGCTCTTGAAACCCTGAGATACTATGGAGGTTTGCCTGCTACCACAGACTCAATGGGGAAAGGCCAAAGAACACACAGAAGTAGGAGGCTCCACTGAGCGCAGTTCCTAACTCTCCTCCTAAGGTCAGCTTGGAACTCCCGAATCAGTTCAGATCTCCAGGCATGATGCTAATGCCACTAACGGATTCAGCCCAAAAGCAAATGCAGAGCTTCCCTTCATTCCTTGCTGCCAAATTCAATCCAGTAAGCAAGCATGTGAAATGACATCTAGGGCACCCTGAACCCCTCATTCTACATTCTGCATTACACCAAGAGAGGAACTGCCCAGGCTCACCTAGTGGTATATCAATAGCTGTCACCACGGCGCCCAGGGTGTTCTGCACGGCTTCGCCCACCTTCCGGGCAATCAGTGTTCCACCTTCATCATCTGCCTGCACCTCAGCCACATCTGTGGATGACAAGGGATAGCTGCTGCCTCTCCACAGTCATTTCTCAAGTGGGAACTCAGGGGGCCACAGTGAACGCTTCTGGATTCCCACAGTAACTGAAAGGAAGTGACCCTAAAACTGGCAGGGGCAACTCTTGTCCTTTAACCTCCAACTCTCTAGGGATGATTATAATTTATTTTTTAAATCAACCAGATTGGCTCTGGGAGAAAGACCTAGAACTTTCTACAGAAAGAGGACTCAATCTAAGCTTATCTCTGGCTTACCAGAACTCATCAGCTATATGCAGATGTTTTTCTCTAAGAAGCACCAATGAGTTCAGAGCTCAGGCCAGGTTCAATCCTGCCTCCCAAATCTCCACCCCCAAAGACCAGCATCATGCTGGCCTATGCTAAGAAGAAGCCAAGGGATGCTTGGCCATTGAAGCAACTACTCTCAGGAGTGACATGGTTGGAGCAATGAGTACCCAGTGCCCAACAGTCAGAGAGTGAAGGAGGGTGACTCCCCTTCTCCCTCACAGCTTCTAAGCCCACGTTACCTAACTGGACATTCCTGGCGTCGTAGCAGTTGTCACACACCCGGACGGGCGCAGGTCCCCAGCCCCGCTCAGGAACTGGCCGTGTCTTGGATGAACAGCTATCGCAGAAGCCCTCACCACAGGCCCGGCAGTGATGCTTGGTGTCGTTGTCTTTGAAGGATGTTGCACACTGGTTGCAGCTCTGTTCCGAGTCCAAAACAAAACAGAGAAGCAGGGGTCCTATATACCTACCTGCTTGACTGGGGAGTAGGCATGAGGACACCCACAAACTCCTAGAGAGGTAGGTTCTAGCTCAGTCAAACCCACACTGTTGTGGAATATTAGTTTAAGATGTGTTACATTCGTTTGTGCTATAAAATATTTAATGATGCAAAGGTGTGTTTCAGTCTTTCTTTGTTTTGTTTTTTTGAGACAGGGTTTCTCTATAACTTTGGAGCCTGTCCTGGCTCCAAACCTCTTGTAGACCAGGATGGCCTCGAACTCACAGTGATCCGCCTGCCTCTGTCTCCCGAGTGCTGGGATTAAAGCCCAGCTGTGTTTCATTCTTTTACGTTTCATTGGTTTAACTCTGTGAAGCTGTGTTACTTTGCCTGCCTAAAATATCTGATTGGTCTAAGAAAGAGTTAGGTGGCCCATAGCTAGGCAGGAAAGAGAAAGAGGCAGGACTAGAGAGAGGGGCAGAGAGAATAAACAGGAGGAGAACTCTAAGGAAGGGAGTGAGGAGCGAGAATAGGAGTAGGGGAGAATGCCAGGGGCAACCACCCAGTCACATAGCCAACCTTGAATGAAAATGAAGAATGAAAAACAAGATATATCGAATAAAGAAAGATAAGAAGCCCAGAGGCAAAACATAGTTAAGGAGAAATGGGATAATTCAAGTTTGAAAAGCAGGTTAGAAACAAGCCAAGTTAAGGCCAGCATTCATAAGTAAGAGTAAGTCTTGGTGTATTTATTTAGGAGCTGGGTGGTGGGTCCCCAAAGAGTAAAAAACCAACCATGGAGATGCAGAGATGGCTCAGAGGTTAAGAGCACTGACTATTTTTTCAGAGGTCACCAGTTTAATTACTAGCAACCACATAGTGGCTCACAACCACCTATAGTGAGATCTGGTGCCCTCTTCTGGCTTGCAAGCAGGCAGAACACTATATACATAATAAATAAATATATATTTAAAAAATAAAATATAAAAAACTACACCCCTCCTTCTAGTTTTAATTCTTCCCTGAATACAGAAAGGAGAGGGGCAGAGTGTTTCCTGTTGCAGGTGTTTGGACAAAAACTGATTCCAGGTTGTGGGTACCCTAGAGAGTTGTGGATCAAGACAGGAATGACCTCAAAAGACTACTTTCTCCAGATTCTGTAGCTGTGAATTTTGACATCTAGGCAATATTAATTGGCTCTCACAGGTACGGATATACAATCCATGACAAAGAAAACACAGGATATAAAAGGAAGTCCAGAAGCAAAGAAGCACCCTAAAGCTGAACCCTTCCCAAGCTCCTAGAGCTAACTCTAGGTGGGGGAAAGGTTTTGTGCCTCCCTCTTGGAACCAGCTGAGTACCAGGCAAAGTAGCATAAGCAGGGTGGTGTATGTCTGGATTCAAGAGGACTCCTACAACATACCAGGATCTGGGAGTTGGGCCTCCAGTAGGCAGGGGCGATCTGGTCTGTTAGCCAAGAAGTCACAGCCTTAGTGGGTCCAAGGCTAAGCTCAGACACTGATTGAGCCATAAAGTTCATCCCATCCAACAGACGCTGGGCAGCATTGTTGTTGTCCTTCAGAAATGCATCAGTCTGCAATGAAAAAACCACAGGGACTCATTAATCTCTGAGTGCAGGGAGGAAAAGGAGAGGGCTATCTGGGACCAACTCATAACAGTAAGTCACCAGGCAGAGCAGAAGGGAGACAGATTGGCAATCTCACTAGCTGCTTAGCGATATCCCACGCACCAGTCAGCACAGATGGGACTCTCACCGGGGTGACCATGACATCTGATGTACAGGTGCTCAACTCAAGACTAAATCTACCCTACAGTACAGAAGGCGATGCATCCCACTGTAAGTCCACACTGAGCTCAGTTAGAAACCCTTCCTCCCAGTTCCCCTAATACATGAAAATCTCTAAGAATCCTATATCTGTCAGTATAGTAGATATTACATGTGTATCTAAAACTTGCTGGACTGTGGACTATAGTGGCATTTTATTTGTATTTTAATAAATAAAGCTTGTCTGAAAATCAGAGAGTAAAACAGTCCCACTGGTCAGCCTTACTACCAGTGGTAAGACACACCTTTACTCCCAATAGTCACACTAGTTGCCATAGAAACCAGGGGTGCATGCCTTTAATCCCAGTGGTGCATGCCATTAATCCCAGAACTAGAGAGGAGTATAAAACAGGAGGAGACAGCTCTCAGGCACAGTCTCATTCTGAGATTCTTGGAGGCAGGATTGTCATTTTGGACTGAAGTCAAGGTAAGAGCCAGTGGCTGGCTATTTTGCTTTTCTGACCTTCAGGTTGAACTCCAATTTCTCTGAGTTTTTATTAATCATGCTTCAGTGAACTCTCAGAATAGTGACCTACCTTATTCCAAGTACCTAGCTCAATTCTGGACATGCAGAACTTTAACAACATACATTAAAATAATGAAAGAACAAATGAATGAACAGACAGACACACAGAATGCAAGGTATTCTAGCTCCAAGGACTAAGAAGACTGTAGCTGAGGTGCTGTTTTCATGAGACAGAAACTAAAGTTACTTTTTGATTGCTTTCCAAGGCCTTGAGACAAGACAGCCTACACCATCAAGGCCACCAAATCAAATAGGTAGGCTCCAAAAAAAAAAAAAAAATCACATGACAACAACAAATGTCTGAAGGCCCAGAAATGCTGTAAGGAGGAGAAAGGCAAGAAATTCTCAACTCTATGTGCCTTCATGACCCAAGAAAGCTCCACGGTGGATTTGCAGAAAGGACTTGATTGCAACTTGGATCTAGACTGCCCATTAATTTGTTCTGCAGCTTGGCTCTATGAAACACTGCTAGACATGAAAAGGATATGACCCCTGGGGCTGGAGAGATGATGACTCTGAGGTTAAGAGCACTGGCTGCTCTTCCAGAGGTCCAGAGTTCAATTCCCAGCAACCACACGGTGGCTCACAGCCATCTATAATGAGATCTGGTGCCCTCTTTTGTCATGCAGGCATACACGCAGGCAGAACACCATATACATTATAAATTAATCTGGAAGGAAGGAGGGAGGGAGGGAAGGAGGGAAGGAGGGAAGGAGGGAGGGAAGGAAGGAAAAGACCCACTGAAGATCATTAGGGACATGCTCTTGATGCTGGTCTCTTCTCTTTTGATTCCTAGCCTCAAAGCAAATGGGTTCCCTCCATCCCATATGTTGTGGAACAATCTTTTTGTACACTGTGAAGATGTGTTGCTATCACTGGTTTAATAAAGAGCTACATGGCCAATAGCTAGGCAGGAAGAGTCGACAGGAGAGGCAGAGAGAGAAACAAGATGAATATGCTGTACTGCAGAAAGGTACCAACTATGTGGTAGAGCTTAGATAAGAAATATGGGCTAATTTAAGTTGTAAGATCTAGTTAGTAATAAGTCTAAACTATCAGCCAAGCATTTATAATTAATAAGTCTCTCTGTGGTTATTTGGGAGCTAGCAGGTGAGAGAGAAAATTCTACTAGCCTGGAGACAATTGAGTTCCCGCCATCAGGTACTCCCACCACAATGTACTATTTTACCATAGTCACAAACAACCCAGCCAATTAGTCACAGATAGAAAACTTCAAACCAAATTAAACCTTTCTGCTTTATAAGGTGGTCATCTCAAGTATTTCTTACAGGAACAGAAAGCTGACCAACAAGACTCCTGGGCTAAATGATCTGCATGAGTTTAGATAACACAGCTGCAGCAATTATCCAGCAAGGAGACCAGTACAATAAAATAACCCCTCCAAGAAAATTAGTTGTGTTGAATTTGTTACGATTCGTGAGTTATTCTAAGCATGAATAGTGATTTGATTTTTTTTTTGAGACAAGGACTTTCTAATGTCGTCCCAGTCTGGACTCAAACTCCTGGGTCCAAGCCATCGTCCTGTCTTAGCCTCCCCAGGAGCTTACAGAAGTACTCTAGCATGACAACTGTGAGCAGCAATAGACACAAGATGAAAGTCTTCTACACAGACCTAGTTCTCCAACACCCCAAATTCAACAATCAAAGTGGAAAACAGTAAGAGAATCCTACAGTAATCCTGGGTTCACAAGCTTGAGGCCATCCTGGACAAGAGAACAAAACCCTATCTCAAAAAAAACCTTCTACTTTCTAGAATGTACTTCACTGAAACTTCCCATCTTGGAAGCTGGCTCAGACGGTAAAGGCATTTCCTGTCAAACCTGATAACCTGAGCCCAATCCCTGGGACCCACATGGTAGAAAGGGAGAACCAACTTCCACAAGTTGTCCTCTGACCTCCTCATGCGTGCTACACACACACACACACACACACACACACACACGCGCGCGCGCGCGCGCGCGCGCGCGCGCGCGCGCAATTCCCCAGAACACAGAAATAGCTTTCCCATATGCAGATAGTCACTAAAACATTTTCATTAATAGGAAACCATATAATGAATAAATGTCAAAAATAAGGAAATGGTAAATCAAACCATAGTACTTAGTCAAATAAACTAGCATAAGAAAAAGGCAGGGAGGGATGGCTCAGTGTTAAGAGCCCTGGCTGTTCTTTTAGAGATCCTGAGTTAGTTCAATTCCCAGTAACCATATGGTGGCCCACAAACCATCTATAGTGAGATCTGGAGCCCTCTTCTGACCTGCAGGCACACATGCAGACAAAAACATTGTATATATAATAAATAAATCTTAAAAAAATAATAATTTAAAAGGGAGCTGGTAAGATGGCTCAGAGGTTAAGAGCACTGGCTGCTCTTCCAGAGGTCCAGAGTTCAATTCCCAGCAACCACATGGTGGCTCAAAACCAACTGTAATGAGATCTGGTACCCTCTTTTGGTTTGCAAGCAGACACACAAGCGAAACACTGTATAAAATAAATAAAAAAATTAAAAAAAGAAAATGGCAGGAAAAAAAAGGCATGTAAAATATAAATGGTCAGACACTGTTGGGGCATGTGTAAGTCTCAGCTACTCAGAAGGTTTAAGCAAGGAAATTACTTGAGTCTGGGAGCTCAAGGCCAGCCTAAGAGCATAGTGAGGCCCCATCTCTACATAAATAAATGAACAGTAAGAACATATATAAAAAATGTACATGTGCATATGGAAAACGAGTAAGAACATACAAAATGACGTCTTACTTGCTAGTTGAAAATGACTATTTCATCCAAGGTTGAGCTCCTATCAACTATGCAAGGGAAGAAATAAGAAACGAAGAATAGGATGGGCTCTGCAGATCCGCCTTTCTAAACCTCTAACGTGCTCTACCTCTCTAGACACAAACACAGGATAGCTGAAGGGCAGGAGACAGGAGGGAAGCCAATGAACAGGTCTTACTCCAGGCCACACATGTACAATCTCGGTCCGCACCACCGTGTCCACAGGATCTTGGTTCCCAAACCAGTACTGCCGGCTCCGGTAGACCACACCACAGTTAGGACATTCGATCACATACCTACAAGGAGGCAAGTAGGCAAGTCAACAGTGTCGCTTTGCCAGGTGCTAAGAAAACAAACAGGAAAACCCTCTAGCCGTGTTACTCAGACTCACCCGGACCAGGCATACTTTGCAAGGCCCATCCAGGGGGAGTCCGTGGAGGCGGATGTTTTGGGCACCACGCTGACTTCCTTGCCTCTCTCATAGCAGGCCTGAAATATAGAGTACACTGCCAGTTTATTCTAGGTACACTGGGCCCCATGACCTCCTCACACCCCTATGCCACAAATCATACCAGCTGAGGGGTACAGGTCTTGAGTTTAGCACCCCAGAAAGAGGTCAATTCTCTAAAGTCAGTGAATGCCTTCTATGAGAAGAACTGTGAACTAGCTTGGGACCCAAAACTAGGCTCTAAATTATATGCCTGGCATAGACAGAAAAAAGAAATCGATCTAAATTGGTTTCCTAAGAAGTAGTTCTGCTCAGAAGTGAACAAATGATCCTTAGCCATGAGCTCAACAGAAGGAGAGACAAATAAGAAAAAACAGAGACGAGGCCCCAGAATGAGGTGTAGGCATTGATGGGTCATGGGTTTCTCATTCTGCTCACCACAGGGTTTCTAGAATTTTCCCAGTTGGAGGAAGGAGTGGCTCGGCAGACTCACCTTACAGGTGTAAACCCGGTTGTCGTACTGGTGGGAGTACCTGCAGCGGCTCTTAGCTTCATGAGGCACTCCTTCCTTGCCATGGTTCATGCTGTTCTTACACCCAACCCTAAAGGAGGCCAAACATGACAGTGAGAGGGGCTGAGACGACAGATCCCACAAGGAAGTTCCAAAACCAGACCTGGTTCCCGCACACAGGGAGTGGGTTACCCCCCCCACAAGGCCCTCTGCAATACTCATGGTCAGTCACAACAGAGAGTAAGTAACATTAGCCTAAATGGGGGAATGGGGAAGAGAAAAATCGACCTGGCTCCTCAGGAAAACTGGAAGAGACAGAAGACACCAGCGCTTGACTAGAGATGAAAGCTAAGCAGGTCTTAAGAAATTAAACATACAAAAGGAATGAAATGGAGATGGGTGGCTTAGATAAGAATAGTACTGATAGGGCTGGAGAGATGGCTCAGAGGTTAAGAGCACTGATTGTTCTTCCAAAGGTCCTGAGTTCAATTCCCAGCAACCACATGGTGGCTCACAACCATCTGTAATGGGGTCTGGTGCCCTCTTCTGGCCTGCAGGCATACACAGACAGAATATTGTATACATAATAAATAAAAAAATATTTAAAAAAAAAAAAAGAATAGTACTGATATGGTGTATGTTTGAACGCCTGGTCCCCAGGTGGTGTGTTTGGGAAAGATTAGGAGGCATGGCCTTGTTGGAGCAGGTATGTCACTGGGATGGCCTTTGAGGCTTCAAAAGCCCATACCATTCCCAGTTTCTCTCTCTCTCTCTCTCTCTCTCTCTCTCTCTCTCTCTCTCTCTCTCCTCACTGCCATGCTTCCCCCATGATGCCATGGGCTCCAAATCTTCTGAAACCGTGAGTCCCCAAATTAATTGCTCTGTTTTGTAAGTTGCTTTGGTCATGGTATCTCTTCACAGCAACAAAGACAGGAAAGTTAAACTATATGGCTATCAAAAGGTAAAAATGAAAAGCAAGCCCCCAAATCTGGCAGTGTATCCAGGGGAAGCTCAATGATGAACCACAAAAACCTTCCAAGTGAACAGCAAGCTCTGCCATGCTGACAAGGCAGAAACAGAGATCAGCACTTTAGGGTTTCTCTGTGATAACAGAGAAAATTCTAGAAATCCTGCAGATGTTCAGAATGAAAGGCGATGACCAGCAGCTAATACAGCTCCTTCTGAGTAGTCAAGGGCTTTTTTTTTTTTTTTTTTTTTTTTTGGTGGGGTTTGGTTTGGTTTTGTTTTTTGCTTTGTAGCCTGTCCTGGAACTAGCTCTTGTAGACCTGGCTGGCCTTGAACTCAGAGATCTGCCTGCCTCTGCCTCAATTCTGAATGTTCCTTAGAAAATTCTGCTGTGTTCTAAAGATTTGTCCTTATGAAGAAAGTAATTCCCCAGGACCAGTACCTATCAGAGCTCTGTACACAGCAGGGAGGGAGCACCGGCTAAAGAAACAGAACAGTGTGAAAAAACAACCATCCCCGAAATGCGGGGCTGAAGAACCAGAGAAAAGCAGGCAACCCAGTCTCCCGCCTACACCAGAAGCCAAGCACTAAGATCTACACCAGGCTTCAGGCAGCTTCTCC
Organism: Alexandromys fortis; assembly: GCF_014885135.2. Classification (NCBI taxonomy): domain Eukaryota; kingdom Metazoa; phylum Chordata; class Mammalia; order Rodentia; family Cricetidae; genus Alexandromys; species Alexandromys fortis. The sequence goes on from NW_026068031.1 coordinate 1,884,041, forward strand.
TAGCAAATATTCCTGAAGCCCTCACTGCGCCAAAGGTGATCTCCAGACCAGGAGGATTACCTGGACTTTATCAGAAGTGCACCAGGAGGCCTTACCGGTACCTGGGAATCTATTTTCTTAATTTTTAATATCTCTCTCTCTCTCTGCATGAGCAGAGGTCAGAGGACAACTTGTGGGAGTCAGTTCTCTCTTTCTACCACACAAGAGTCCCAGGGATCAAACTCAGGCCTTCGGGTTTAGCAGCAGGAACCTTAACTTGTTGAGCCAAACCGCCCCACCCCCACCCCCAGTCTTTAATTTAACTAGCAATCAGGTGGCTGGACTACACACCCAAGTCAGGAGCAACACTCTCAGCCTCTGCCTCCAAGCTGGAGGATGGGCAGGGCTGCCCTCACTTACCCACAGCTGAGGCAGAGTGAGGAGCAGGTGAAGTACTCATCTGGAAAAAATGAACTGTGCGCCATTTGGTCATCGGGGATTTCACCGCTGAAGCGGTCACTCAGTGCCTGCCAAAGAGGGAAAGGGATCCGTGAAAGCCCTCAGCAGAAGCCTAGGCTTGGCTCTTCCCCACCTGCCTCTGTAGGGTGGCCCACTCACTCCTAGAGATTCCTGCAAGGACCACAGGGAGCACCAACTCTCACCACAGCAAACCTTGGAAAAAGCAGTCTATTGCCCAAGAGGTCAAAAGTAAATGGTTACTCGCATCCCTTAATTGCCTCAGAAGTCACAAGCACCTCTCACACATGTAGCATTTTATTTAAAACCATCACCAATACTGACTGATGCTCACTTCCTGTGGGAAAGAACTCAGACTCAAGGGTGGGAGCCAAGAAGCAAGCTGGGAGTGTCCTAGATTCCCTCCCCTTTCTAACAACTGGCTCCCCATGCATGTTACTAGGCCACAGAACCATCTCAACACAGAAAAAAATGAATCTGTAAGAAAGAAAAAAAAACAGTAAGAATGACGGTATGTATTATTTCTCAGTCATTTATCAACTCTATTAACCCAAAAGTTGGCAAATGGCCAACCACTGAAACGAAAGATCAAGTGCTTGAGAGGCAGAGAGAACATTTCTTGCGGTGAGTACCTTCCATTTCAAATCGATTCCTCTATTACTGTGTAGCTGAAGTATTCTTCAGCCTGATGATACAAATAATAAAGGGCACGCCAGGCTTTAAAGCCCTCTGTGCCTTTTGATGGTGTTCCTAACTTCAGCAACCCAAGTCTGAGGCAGCCAGGCACTATAGATGGAAGAAAAGGGGGAAGGGTTGAAAACAAAAGCATCTGGTGTTATTCCTTCAGTGAGGAACATGAGGAGTGCTGAGGTGGCAACTGGAGGCCAGCATAGGTGGAGTTGCAGTGGTGGTTTAGAGACAGGTTCTCACATTGCCAGGCTGGCTTTGAACTCCTGACATTTCTACCTTCACCCTCCCAGTGCTGGGGTTACATGTATGTGTTGTAAACACAACAGGGTTTCCTCTATGTAGCCCTGGTTGTCCTGGAACTCACTCTGTAGACTAGGCTGGCCTCGAACTCAGAGATCCCCCTGTCTCTGCCTCCCGAGTGCTGGAATTAAAGACATGTGCCACCACCTGGTTATTTATTAGTTTTTGTTTTGCTTGTCCTGGCTAGTCTGGAACTAGCTATGTAGGCCAGAGGGTCCCAAAGTCGCACAGATTCATCTGCCTCCCGAGTGCTGTGATTAAAAAGTGTGTCACTATGCCCACTTTTCAAGCTTTTTAAAGAGTCTCACTTCATGGGAACTTACGTAAGGATCCTTCCCACAGCTGGGCTGTAAGTTAGCAGTGAGCACTTGCTTAAGAATGCATTAGGACCTATATAAATTCTAACCCAGAACTGCAAAACACTAAAACAGGTTTCTTCTTCCTATCAAGTCTTAACCTGAGCTGCAGGCTCAAGGGCTACAGAACCACGTGGTGCCAGTGCTGAGTGAGGTCAGTGTGAGACCAGCGGTAGGGACTCATGTATGTGCTAGAACACAGCAGGGTTTCTCTGTGCAGCCCTGGCTGTCAAAGGCACTCAAATTTTCAGATCCTGCAAGGACAACCAGGAGGCCCATAAGACACCATTTGTAAGTGACAGCAACCAAGCAGCATCCTTGAGTCAGGCTAACAAAGACTTCACAAGTTAGAATCAGTGCTAACCTACTGGGGGCTTAGCAAAAGCACAAAGGCCTGAAAGTGAAGGCTAGAACAGTCTGTGGAATCAAGAGAATAAAGTGATAAGCAGGGCACAAGGACCCACTTGTGGGCTCTGACTTCTTCAGCACAGAATGTGCTGGTCTCACTCACCTCTTTCACTGCAGCCTTCCCAACCACTCAAGACCACATCTCCAGCCTTCTTGGGAGCACCAATTGCATCAGACACCTGAACTAGGCACTAAGCAGGCTGAAGTGAACACTATGGATTTCACATGTTCTCCTCCCAGGTAAGGGCACAAACACTGCAAATTTCCTTTGCAGCCACCTCCAGACTCTAGCACTGGTCCTCAAAGGCAACTAACCAGGTCTTCTGGGGATGGGATAACCAGTATCGACCCCCACTCCTAAATCAACTCCTATCCCCTTCCTTCTGGTTGTGACCTTTCCCCAGCCTTTATCTCATGCCCATAAGTCCTCAAAGTTTTAACTCTTTAAATAGCCAAATTTTTGATAACTCTTAAGGCTGTGTTTCTCAAAGATTATTGGCATAATATTTATATAATAATTTATAGGGCTGGAGAGATGGCTCAGAGGTTGGGAGCGTTGCCTGCTCTTCCGGGGGTACTGGGTTCGGTTCCCGGCAACCACATGGTGGCTCACAACCATCTGTAGTGGGGTTTGGTGCCCTCTTCTGGCCTGCAGACATAAAGGTGGAGTGTTGTATACTAAATAAAATAATTTATAGTATAACATTGTTGGTATGAATAATTTATGAGGATAATTATAGAAAAACAGTGAAAACAACATCTTATTAAATCACCAAAAGACTTTGGAAGTTATATTTTTTAATTTTTTATTTTATGTGTATGGGTGTTCTGTCTGCATATATGCCTGTGTACCACTGTAGGTCTGGTGTCTGAGGACACCAGAAAAGGGTGTTGAGTCCCCTGGGATTAGAGCTATGGACGTAAGTCATCATGTGGGTGCTGGGAATTGAACCCAGACCCTCTGGAAGAGCCACGGGTGCTCTAAACCTCTGAGGCATCTCTCCAGACCCTTTGGGAAGTTATTTTTATAAGAGAAAGGGTGAAAGTGTGATGGTTCACTGTGGCTCTCCATCTGACTACACCTGTAATTAACTAAACCCAAGCAGCGAGACACACCTGGGAGGAATTCTAGGCTGAATCTTTTGAGGTCAGAAGACTCACCCTAAATCTGGGCCACACCCTCTGGTGGCAGCCCACATAAAAGGACATGGAGCAGGGAGCTTTTGCTTTTGCCTGCTTGTCCTCACTCTCACTGGCAAGTCTGTCTATTCTGTCCCTGAGCCATTCCTTCCTTGGAATCCTTCTTCAGGATTCTACCGTGGACTGAAATGGCCGCTCTCTAGAGCTTCCCTAGGACTCCAGCACCAGACTGGGACAGCTGAGACATCCAGTCTTGTGGACTGAACAACTATCAGATCCTTTCCATGGGAGACAGCCACTCTGGACTACTTAGAACACAGCCCGTAAGTCACTCTAAAACCCAAGGCCTGCAGAGTCATGTCAGTGTGTGGCTGGCAGCTCTGCACTGTGTGTTATGTTTTTTAAGAGTCACACCTGTACCACTTTCCTCACTAGATCTCACAAACAACACTAAGAACCATGTGGAACGTGTGGCATGTTGGTTGCTGCTGTTATCCTTGTGATGCCCTTCTGTACACAAATATGTGCTGCTTTTATTGGCTGATGAATAAAGCTGCTTTGGTCTATGGCAGGGCAGAATATAGCTAGGCGGGAAAGCCAAACAATACAAGGAGAGAAAAGGTGGGGTCGGAGATGCCAGAGAAGCAAGATGTAAGATAACAAGACATAGAAAAATAGAAATGGGTTAATTTAAGTTGTAAGAGCTAGTTAATAATAAGCCTGAGCTAGTAAGCCAAACAGTTTGTAATATTAAGCTTCTGAGTGATTATTTTAAAAGTGGCTGAAGAACTAAGCAGAACAAAATGCCTCTGGTTATATCCTTGTTGCTGGTTTTGACAGTGGGATTGTTTTCCTTTATTCCTAAGTCATTCTCACTCCCCAAACCAGATAATGCACAGGACCAAAACACTTTTCGTAGACTGTACATGCTTATAATCCCAACACTTGAAAGGTACAGACAGGACTAGAGAGATGGCTCAGCAGTTAAGAGCACTGGCTACTCTTCCACAGGTCCTGAATTCAATTCCCAGCAACCACATGGTGGTTCACAACCATCTGTAATGAGATGCAGTGCCCTCTTCTAGTGTGCAGGCATACATGCAGGCAAAACACTATACATAGTAAATCTTAAAAAAAAAAAAAGGTGCAGGTGGAGGACCAAGAATTCAAGATCATCCTTGTCTACACTGAGAGTTGGAAGCCAGGCTAGGCAATGAGACCCTGTCTCAAACAAAACAATGGAAAAATACCCTCTCTTTACTGGTCTTCATGGCTGCTGGCATCTGCAGGTGAACACTTACCTGCAAGATAATGTTTATATAATCTAATGAAGTGTCACAGAAAATACAATTGAAAGACAGTGAAGGGCCAGATCATAGTGGCACACGCCTTTAATCTCAGCACTTGGAGGGCAGAGGCAGGCAGATCTCAATGAGTTTGAAGCCAGCTTGGTCTACAGAGAGAGTTCCCAGACAGCTAGGACTGTTACACAGAGAAACCCTGTCTCAAGAAGTGAAGGAACATGGGACAGAAGACATACAGTGATATTTTAACCTTGGAAGTTTTGCAACAGATTTATATTTGTTCTGAGACAGTCTCATGTAGCCCAGGCTGGCTTCAAACTCACTCTGTGGCCAAGGTTAACCTGAATTCCTGATCCTCCCACTTCAACCTCCTAAGTCCCAGCATCAGTGTGCCACCATGCTCTGACAATACTTGCCCTTGAGGACAAACAGTACCAAATCTAGCTGGCAGAACCCATCAGTATCTGGGCTGAATTCAGAGGAGAGACTAGTCACCCAGGAAAACTGACAGAACACGCTCTAGTCTCCCAAGTAGCTCAGTAAGCTACTATGAAACTTCTTTATCGACATGAGGGAATTTGCCACTGGTGGCACAAGCTTTTAATCCCAGACTCCTGGGGCAGAGGCAAACGGACCTGAGTTCCAGACCAGCCAGAGCTACACGGTGAGACCCTGTTTCAAAACCAATCATTTTAAAGTATCTCTGAGCTTTTCATGAGACAAGCTGTGGCTTTTTCCTCTAGTGCTCATGCCCTGAAAAGTGCAGCATCCTCTACCCCAGACAGATTAACTGCTGGCTTACATTGTCGAAGGCAACAGTAACCTCTTATGACATCAGAGAGAGAACTCTTACACAAACCAGCCTAATCCCTTCGGAGATTGGGTAAGAGAGCAAGCGTGCCACTTCTTTCCCGTGTCACAAACTGAAAGTAATATATCCGGAGGAGGACTTAGAAACATCAAGAGAATGGAAATAGAATAGTAACTTAAAAGAAAAAATCAAAGGCAGCATATTTTCGACATGAGAATAGAGGACAAACTGCCCTCCTTCCATTGTAATCTTTTCTAGTATATAGACATAACCTACTACCTGACCTATAGGCTCAGCCATTCAAAACTTCCAAACCCAGGCCTGGGGATGTACAAGCATGAGGTCTTAGATCCATTCCCCAGCACTGAAAAAAAAATTTCCAAATCTCACATCATTCCATAGTTCTTTGGTCTCTGCTCCTTCTCAGGTCCCAAGCTACAAGGGAAAGGCAGGGAAGGGCTTCTCTTGAGAGTGTCTGTGAAAGTATTTGAGGCAAAATTGGAGACCTGGTTGCCAGGAGACCAGATGATCTTGAACCTAAGTTGTCTTGGCAACAACAGGGCCCTCTCCATTGTACCTTTAAGGTTAGCCAGTTATCAGGAGCTAGCAGTGAAAGGCCTGGTTCCAAATGGACATTCTTCGATCAGAGCTGTCGCCCTCCAGCAATAACTTCATGAATATTTGACAGATGCTTGCTAATGTGATGGAACTAGAAAGTCAGAGTTTCTACATTTAAGGATCGGAGGCTAAAGAAGGTATCACATGACACCTACGCAACTCCAACCTGAAAGTGCATCTCCCAATTATTGAGAACTGTAAGTACAGATATCCACATTAATTCAGTTTTCAATTTCCCTTTCATTCAATAAGGACTTAGGCATCTATGAAGGCATGCTTATGGGTAGGCTGGTGCTGCTGTGACCCTCACATAAAGGGGCAGTTATTACAAATAGAGAATGGTACTGGGACCCGGAGAACATCTCGTGTACAGATGACAGGGAAAGGCACAAATGGGCAAGCCACTAGTGGCCGCAGACATCGCTGCAAGTCTCAGCCAGCGCATACTCCCTCTCACTGCTTCTGACCTTCTCTTTCCAAAGCATCTTTCCCATTCAGCAATGAACATGAGCTGAATGTGAACAGTGGCAGCACTTGCCTGGTCTGTGTAAGCCCTGGTTTCAATTCCTAGGAACTCCAAAACCAGAAAGAAGAGGGTAGTAAGGCCAGGCATTGTAGCACATGCTTTAATCCCAGCAGAGGCAGAGGGGTCTCTGGGTTGTTAGAGGCTAGCCTAGTCTACAGAGGAAGTCCCCGACTAGCCAGGGCTACATGGTGAGACCCTGTCTGTCTTAGTCACTGTTCTATTGCTGTGAAGAGACACCATGACCAGGCAACTCTCCTAACAGAAAACATTTACTTGGCCTGGCTTACAGTTCAGAGGTTTAGTCCACTACTGACATGGTGGGACACAGACAAACATGGTGCTGGAGAACAGCTGAGAGTTCTAAATTTATATACACAGGCAACAGGAAGAGAGTGAGACTGGGCTTGGCTTGAGCATTTGAAACCCCAAAGTCCAGCCCTAATGACACACTTCCTCCAACAAGACTGTAACTCCTAATCCATGTCACAACACCCTAATGGCAAGCATCCAAAGAGATGAGCCTACGTGAGCCATTCTTATTCAAACCACCACACTATCTCAAAAATAAATAAAGAGAAAAGAAAGAAAACAAAAGAAATGAAAAAGAACAACAACTGCATGGCAGTAGCTGGACTCCCTTTGAATTCAGTGCTGCTGAATTCGGGGACCTGCACAAAAAAACAGAGCTAGTTTTTTGGTTTTGATAGCAGGTCTTGCTATGTAGTCCACACTGGCCTTGCACCAGCACCATTCTCACTCTGGTCTGCTAAGTGCTGATATTACAGACATGAACCTCACTGTACATTAATTTATGTTAAAGGATAAGCTACATATTATTTACTAATATAAAAAGGTCACCATGATGCATAATTAATAGGAGGAAACCAGACACAGACTAGTATCATGATACTATGATAAACAGTATCTTAGTTCCTGGCTTAGAGCTCCCTCCCCAAAGCAATCTATAGAAATTTAGAATTCACAAATAACTAATTAAACTGAATAGGGAGGGGAAGCTGGGAGGGGTGAGGGAAGCGGGGAAGAGAATCAGACAGGGGAATAGACTGAGAAGAGGGGTGAGAGGAAGACAGGCAGTAATGAGGGGTGAATACAGTCAAAATACATTTATATATGTATGAAACTGTCAAATAATGAAAAATACTCTAAAACATAATTTCTTTTATTGTGTATGAAGGTATATGCTAGGAATCCTAGCACTAGGAGAGACAGAGGCAGGGGGTCATAAGTTCATGACCAACCTGGGTTACATAAGACTCCAGAAAACAGAAATAGAAACTAGAATTTCTCTTCCAACTCAAAGAAACTCTAACCTACCCTCCCCCAAACCTGCCTGTCTCAGCATCAACCAGAGAAATTCTCTGACCTACTTCTGTCTGATAATAGTTATACTTCCCTCCTCACGCCAGAGAAATCTCCCCCATCCCCTGGAGAAAGCAAGGCTGTACAGAGACTATGAAGAAGCTGCACAAACCTTGCTGAGCCGCCTCACACAGTCCAAATTATATCAGCTCAAGGCCACTCTAACCAGTCACAAACACTTCAGCAAGGCTGACCAGGCATATCCACAGGCATAAATAGGCAACTGCAAGCTAGACTTGGTGGCAAATGTCTTTAATCCCATCACTCAGGAGGCAGCAGCAGGTGGGTCTCTGTGGGCTCAAGACCAGGCTGGTCTACATAGAGAGTTCCAGGACAGCCAAAGCTACCTAAGAGACCCTGTCTCAATAATAGTGATGATGATGATGAAGTAATCAGATTTTAAAAAGGAAGACAGTGCAATGTTTCCTTCACAGGCGCCTCACAAATCCACCTTGGGCAGGACATCCAGAACTCCTCGGGGAAAGTCCCCGAGCGCTCACCACTGCTCCTAGCACGCAGTGTCTCCAGGATGAGTTCAGCAATTAGGTTGGGCTCCTTTGGGGAAGGGCTAGAAACTGCTTTATTAACCTGTCCCAGCCTAGTCACCTCACAACCCCTGGCAACCAGTTACAATCCTCTGCACATCATAGCACGGACTGCCAGCATTGCTTAAGACTAGTCTGCCACCTGAAAGCCAAGATGAGGACCTGTTGAGCTGGACAACTGTAGCCAACACAGTACAGAGTGTACTCTAAATACACTCTAGCCACAGATGTAACAAGTACTCCGCAAATTATCCAAAGAGAAATTTGTATGACTTTTTTAAAAAAGGGTTTTAGAAACTGGGTCTCTCTCACTAGGTAGACCAAACTGTCCTTGAATTTGTGGTGACCCTTCTGCCTGACTCCAGTGTACAATGAGTACTTGCAGGCACTTCCACACCAACATGGTTTTCTTTTCTTGTTTCTGTTTGTTTTGAGACAGGGTTTCCTCTGTGTAGCCCTGGCTGTCCTGGAACTCACTCTGTAGACCAGGTTGGCCTCTAACTCACACAGAGATCCACCTGCCTCTGCCTCCCAGGTACTGGGATTAAAGGAGTGTGCCACCCCTGCCCAGAAAGATGTTTTTCTTTTTTTTTAATTTATTTATTTATTATGTATACAACATTCTGCTTCACACACACCAGAAGAGGGCACCAGATCTCATTACAGATGGTTGTGAGCCATCATGTGGTTGCTGGGAATTGAACTCATGACCTCTGGAAGAGCAGTCAGTGCTCTTAACCTCTGAGCCATCTCTCCAGCCCCAGAAAGATGTTTTTCAAAGAAGCAAAAAAACTAGACACCAGGTCACAGTGCTACAGAAGAGCAGTGGCCACATAAAAATGGAGATACTGAAGTTTTAAAATTATATTTATTTATAGATGTGTGCTCATGGGGAGCTGATGCACCTGCCACAGCATGTGTCTAGAGGTCAGGAGATAGTCTGCAAGACTTGGTCTGTCCTTCCACCATGAGTCCTGGAGATCAAAATTGGGTCATCGGGCTTGGCAGACAGCACCCTAAAGCCACCTTGCCGGCCCACAGTTGACTTTTCATTTCTACATATGAATTTGCATAAGAGCCTTAAGAACAGCTTAAGGAATACAATTCACAAGTTATGCAAACTAGCCAGGTATGGTGGTATACATCTGTAATCCCAGCACTGGGGTAAAGAAGCTAAAGGCAGGGCTGGAAAGATGGCTCAGAGGTTAGGAGCACTGCCTGTTCTTCCGAAGGTCCTGAGTTCAATTCCCAGCAACCACATGGTGGCTCACAACCATCTGTAATGAGATCTGGTGCGGTATACAGTATAATTAATTAATTAATTAATTAATCTTTTAAAAAAAAAAAGAAGCTAAAGCCAGGAGGATGCTAGCCTGGGCTACAGAAGAAAACTCTCAAAATAAAAACTCTAAAACCATGAATTCAATTATTCTATTACACTGTGCACCACTGCACTAAGCAAAACCAGAATATGTTAGCCAGGACCTACCCCGCTTTATGGCAACTCCTATCTTTTCCTTCCCACCCTTCCCAGGTCCACAAGTCCAACCGCTGAGTCACTGGGTATCCTCAACCTAGCTCCCATCTCTCGGTCAAGGTTTCCTTTGTTTCTCTCCAAGAGCTCAAATGCTAGCACTGTGTCACGACCCTGCTGCTTTCCTGTCACTCATTGCATGTTGCATGCAAGCATACAACACAGTACACAAAGCAAACATCAGTAAAGAAGTAGTAATACTAGCCAGGCGGTGGCGCACGCCTTTACTCCCAGCACTCGGGAGGCGGAGGCAGGTGGATCTCTGTGAGTTCGAGGCCAGCCTGGTCTATAAGACCTAGTTCCAGAAAAGGCTCCAAAGCTACAGAAAAAAAACTGTCTCAAAAACAAACAAACAAACAAACAAACAAAACAAAAAAATTTAAAAAAAAACTGAAGTAATATACTCAGAGAAAGAATGAGCCAATGCCAATGTGTTTAGTACAAAGAATGGTGAATGAAAATATATGTACTGACGATACACTTCAGGAGTACAGAGACAATACACAATGCAGAGATCTCCCCAAATAAGGCCCAAAGCATATGCACACACTCACACACAAGCACACACGCACACACCAAGCATATATATGGATCAACAAAACCAGGCTTAATGGCAAACTCTATAAAGCACTTGGAGTAGGAGGCAGGAGAAACAGGAGTTCAAGGTCAGTTTCCAAACAGCAGATTTGTGACCAGCCTGAGTTACTGTGAGATCCTATCTCAAAGAAAAGCCACCTGTGGCTCAGTGGTTAAGAGCAGATACTGTTCTTATACAGGGCCCAAGTGTGCTTCCCAGCATCCACTACAGGGGGCTCACAATTGCCTGTAACTCTAGGCACCAAGTGATCCTAAGTCTCTTTCTGGCTTCCAGGGACACCTTGCTCACATTCATATGCATATGCATGATTACAAAATAAAGTTTGCTGGGTGGTGGCACAGGCCTTTAGTCCCAGCACTCTGAGTTCGAGGCCAGCCCGGTCTACATTGAGAGTTCCAAGACAGTCAGAGCTGCATAGTAAGACCCTTTCTCTAAAGGGGGGTAAGGGAGGCTCAGAGGAGTAGAGCACCTACGGCTGCTCTTGCAGAGGACCCAGTTTGATTCTCAGCACCCACCAGTTGTAGCAACTCACAACCATCTGTAAAACCAGTCTCAGGGGAACCAACCTCCTCTTCTGGCCTCCACCAGCACCAGGAATACAGCTGATTCACAAACACACAGGCAGGTAAAACATCCATACACACAAAGAAAATAATTAAAACAAAAACAAACAAACAAAAAATGAAGGGCACCAGAATCTGCCTAATAGGTTACTCAGCACCTGCCATGGTTGAAGAGCAGGCCTCTCCTGCCGGGGTGTGACACTTCCAAGGCAGTAAAGCGCCCTCCCTTAGAACATGTGACAAATGATCAGACTTTACAACAGGATTTCATGTCACTGTGCTAGCAAAACAACAGATTGACCCTATCACCTGAATAGATCCACAATACGCCTGGCTTAAAGGAAAATGATATAGTTTTGTTTGTTTTGTTTTGTTTTGTTTTGTTCTTTAAGACAGATAGATATCTTATGTAGCTCTGAAAAGCCTGGAACTCTCTACATAGACCAAACTGGCTTTGAACTCACAGATCTGCCTCCATAATGCTGAGATTAAAAGCATGTACCATCATGCCTAGCGAAAATGATATAATTCTTAAAGATGAGTTTCTCAAACTGTGAGCCCACTATCACTTAATGGGTTTTAGATGATCTGGGGCATGACTGCGGGCGACACATTGAATGATATCAAATCCCACAGTAGAAGTCATCCCCCTTGCGATTTTCCCATAAAGTTTCAGAATCCGCTCTGAAGAAAGTCTCATGCAAAGATCCTCCTGAATATTCCCCGCTCCTAAATCCCAAATTTGATAATTAGCAGTCAAAATGTGCTTGAACTCTGATGCTCCAGCCTCCACTTCCCCAATACCCAGATTACAAGCACATACAACCCTGCCCATTGTATGTGGTACAGGGGAGCCAACTCGGAGCTAAATTCCTGCTAGGCGAGCAGTCCACCAACTATAAGCTACAACCTCCACACTCTTTATCAACTGTTTGACGGAGCCAAGATTCCTTCCCACTGGAACTCCTGGCAAGCTGAAGGCATATGACCTCCACTCGCACTTCCTCTTCTTTACCAAAGGGACTCTTTCCAGCCCAGGCCTTGGAGCACCTGCACTAGCATGCTCCTGAGAAGTACCTAGGGCAGGAGCCCACTGACCTTCAGGGCTTTGAAGATGACCCCCGGGTGCCGGGGAGACCTGGTGGTATTGTTCTCTAGCAGCTGCTCCAAAGCGCGCCGAAGCCCGGAGAAGTCTGTAGGGGGATTGTATGTCCTCGTTCCCTTGTAATGAATGGAGCTAAAGGCTTCGGGGAAGCGGCCCAACTTCCTGAACCGGTCCTGGATGAGTTTCTCGGGCGCCTCTGAGGGGTGATCTGTGCAAAAAGAAACAGGCATGTGGGCGACGAGTTCCTTTCTTGAAAACAAGACACCTTTGTTTCATTGTAAACATAAGATAAATTTTACTCTGCGTACATAAAGCACATGTTTAGAATTATAGCATTTCGTCGGGCAATGGTTGCAAACACCTTTAATCCTAGCACCTGGGAGGCAGAGGCAGGCAGATCTCTGTGAGTTTGAGGCCAGCCTGGTCAACATAGTAAGTTTCAGGACAACCAGGGCTGTTTCTTTGTAAGAAACCCTGTCTCAACCCCACCCTACCCCACCCCCCAAAAAAAAGAATTACAGGTAAGGAGCAAGGAGAGGACATGGGCATCTCACAAGCTGCCGCTGACGGGTGTGTGATGCACCGCCTTACACACTGTGGTATAACGTGCACTTGTCTGTATGTCTACTGAGAAGAATCTTGAAAAGGATTCACTGGAAGAAAAATGTAGACATGTCAGCATAAAAGGAAAGACAAGTATTGTCTGTGTCTTCCTCATCCCACACGTTCACCCTTTCTGCCACACTTACCGTCCATACTCAGCCTGCTTCGTACCCGCCTGTTACACTATACACTGAAGAAGAGCCTTGTTCTCTTTAGGAGCTACACCGTTTTCTAGCCTGTGGATATACTTAGCCAGTTGTCTACTAGTGAGCACTCACAATTTTATACTTCGAGAACTCTGGTCTTGCACGATGAAGCTGCAGCACTCGGGAGGCAGAGGCAGGCGGATCTCTGTGAGTTCTGTGAGTTCGAGACCAGCCTGGTCTACAGAGCTAGTTCCAGGACAGGCTCCAAAGCCACAGAGAAACCCTGTCTCGAAAAACCAAAAAAAAATAAAAAATAAAAAATTCAGTTCTCCCGGTCACTCGGGGTCGACCTCTCCCCTGAGTGGGTTATGAGTCTCGGCCCCAGTGCACTGGTTCTCGTCTCATCTCATCAATTAAAGCCTCGTGTGATTGCAGCAAGGATGNAAAAAAAAAAAAAAAAAAAAAAAAAAGATGAAGCTGCAAAGCTGTGGCAAGCTAGCAGCGCAGGGGAAGTGGCTCACGCACAGACCTGTCCAGCAGCTAGGCAGAGGCAGTGTACCTTTCAGAGGTAAGGGTGTGTTTAGACAGATGCTTTGGCTTACCTTCCTCCAACACTGTAATAAAATCACGTAGACACTGGAGACACTAGTTCAAATTGAAAGGGGCAGGCATTAACTAGCAGCCATCAGAATTCTGGACCTACTCCCTACACCCAGCTCAGCTGAGATCTACAAGAAGTGGTGGGGGTGTTAGTCCCCGCCTTCTTCCAGATCAGCCCAGGAACCTGACCTGGCGGCTATCCTTCATGCCAGCATCTCCTCACGCTTTTCCCTGAATACACAATCACTGCTCCCAAATGAATCCGTCTGCTCACCTGTACAGCTAAACCCAGGCAGTGTATTCCTAAAATGAATATCCTAACTCAGAAACGATCTCAGCGCTGTCCTGGAGCTTGATTCCTGTGGCTGACTTTTCTGCACAGCCTAGGCCTGCCTGCAGAGGGATGGCACTGTCCACAGTACTAATTAGCAATCAAAAAACAGGGGTTGGGGCTGGAGATGGACCAGTGGTTAAGGTCACTGGCTGCTTATTCAGAGGACATAGGTTCAATTCCCAGCACCCACGTGGCGGCTCACAGTGATTTGTAACTGGAGTCTTAGGGAGTCTGGCCTCCTCAGGAATCAAGACATGCATGTGGTAGACAGGCATACATGTAGACCAAACACCCACACCTATTTTTTTTTTCTTAAGAAAATATGGTCTGGAGAGATGGCTCGGTAAAAGCAACACTGATTGCCCTTCAGAGGACCAGGTCCAAAATCCCAGCACTCACATGGTTAGTAACAACCCTCTAACTCCAGTTCCAAGAGGATATTAGGCCCTCTTCTGGCCCTCATAGACATTGCATCATACCCTTAAAAAAAATCTCAGAAAAGTGCCCATAGACAAATCTGAACAAGCCTGTTCCCCAACTCCCTTAGACAACCCTGGGCTCTGTCGCGCTGACTTCTGAAACTAATCAGGAGAACACTTCAGGTTCAGCATGTTCCTTTCACAAGGCTTTGCAAACATCCCAAAACCCAAAACCCGCAATCTTACTTGGTCCCAAGCATTCTGCATAAGGAATATTCAACCTGCCATTCATTTTCCTATTCAACTCCTACCTAGCACTCCTCTATCCAGAAAAGCAAGATGGAAGAGAAACCTGAAACTAAGCAGCTCTGAAACAAGAAAACTGCAGTGATCAATTGGCCCACTTTTTGACCCACCTCCTACCCTGCTCTTCTTGCTCTGTCCTAAGGCTTCAAGAAGCCTTCTTACTCCAGAAAAGGTTCTGGACTTTAGAATTCAAAGACCTTGGTTCAACCCCAATTCTGCTAGGACTGTCTTGGTGACAGACTGCAAGCAGTTCTCTGTGCTGTCATCTGGGGCTGCTGCACACAGCACGGTGCACAGCACAAGGCAACAAAGACGGCTCTGTGGGCTGGCTGTTACGAGAGCCGGAGCAGACACACCTTGCCCTTAAAGACCCAGAATGACTTAGGAGGGCTGATCACAGGGGTGATCCAGAGACAGCACTTCCTGCTTCCTTACCAATCTCAGGGACATTTCTTGTTTTGTCTCTTCCTTCACTCTGGAAGGTCATGACTCACTGGAACCACCACAAACAAGTGGTCCCAGGCCTATCGAAACAACCTCTCTTCTGGTCCAGTCTGCCCTTTTACCACCACAGTCATGGCTCAGCCCCTGTATCTTCCTCCCTGACTACCATAGAGACTCCCCAACACAAGACATGCTCCTTTACTTGTTGCTGGGGGCAGGGAGTGGTGCTCTGAAATACAGATCTGACATTATTTAGGGCTCTGCCCAAGATCCTACAGAGAACTCATCCAAGACCTCCCATGGTCTGATCCTCAAGTATTTCTAGCCCCCTCTAACACAAACAACTACTCTTCAGATGGGCACAACTCTTCATGTATCATTCAACACACATCTGTGCGCAAACATTCATCTGGGCTCTCTAACACACATACAGCAGTAAAGAAGGTAGGCAACGTTTCTGCCTTCATGTTGTTTCCGTTCTCATGGAGAAAACGCCAAAAACAAACAAGCACACACGGGATGGCTCCAGAGGAGAGGCGAGCGGGTGAGAGGACAGATGGGACACTAGGGTGTGGGAACGAGCACATCATAGGAAGAGTCAGGAAAGGCTTGGCCCAGATGAGAGCTAAGTATAAGAGATGGACAGCTAGCTGGGGCAAATGATCCAGACGGACAGAAGGTGTTTGTCAAGGTGAGGACACAGAAAAGGTGTCACAGCTAGTGGGAAGCGTGTCAGTGTGTATGTGTGTGTGTTCACATACATAAATACTTGCATGTGCACATGGGCAAACACACATACATACATACACACACACAGAGTGAGGAGTGGGCCAAGGGGAGACAACCAGTGGCCAGACACACTGACAGGGGTGAGACAGAACACCACATTTAGGAGTCTAGATTACATTTGTTTTTATTTTGGTTTCTGGAATAGGGTCTCACTGTCTCAGGCTGGCCTGAGCTCCTCCTGCCTCAGATTCCTAAGTGCCGGGATTACAGGTATAGATGCCCATATCCAGCTATTGATTACTTTTTTTTTTCTTGGCTTGGTCTACATTTTGATGTAATAGAAAGCAAGCAGGAATATCATAAGCCTGGATATCTAAATTATAAATGAAGCTTTTCTTTCAGGAGAGCCCTCTGGGAGGCAGACAGCGAGGACATTGAAGGGCTGATGCTAGGGTTTAGGAATCGACTGCAGACCCAGCTGCGGTTCCCCGCATGCGGCTGCTCTAGGGTTCCCAGGGATTTGCCCCTCTAGGAACATGTTCTCCCCTTCTTCTGTCTATTTGAGACTCAACTTGCAGGCCCTACTTCCTCTTCTGAAGACCCCACTAACATGTGCGGTCCCTCCTCTCTACTCCCACGGCCCCGACGCCTACATGTGACACAAAACCAAGACCCACACAGTCTCTCCAAGTAGACTGGGGGTAGGCGCTTTTAGCTCTACACCTCACTGTCTAGAACATGATATGGGTACTTTTATGCCTGAATAAACAGATGTGAGCAGTATAATTGTTTTAAAGGCCAGACTACTATCCCTACCACATCTAGTAACTACTGTTGCCCCTGAAGATTGTTCCGTATTTCTCAAAGAAAACAAAGGCTAAGGTAACATATATACCACATACGTCTGCATACATTCCATCCTTTCTCCCGTGACACCGGTGGAGTGTCATGTTCTAGGCCAACTCCCCCACCTGAGTCATTCCAGCTGCTTCTGCTCTTTTCATTTTTATTTTGAGATGGGGTCTCACTGTGTAGACCAGAATGGCCTCAAACTTGCAGTAATTTTGCTGCCTCCCAAGTGCTGGGATCACAGGTGTGTACCTGACAGGGCCCAGAGGTATAGGTCCATTCTATCTTGACTAAAGGGCAGGTGTGGCTAATATCCAGACCTGGTTACTTCAGGTAAAGTAGATCTATTTCTACCTCAAAGGTCCAACTAAGTTTCTATTCCCTTAGGAAGATAGATTCCACCCAGGGAGTAATTTTAATTTGCCTATAGAATGTTTTGGTCTAGGGTGTCTTGTTCTGGAGACAAAATGCTTAATTAAAAATGTAGCCCATAATCTTTCAACTGACCTGTTTGTATCATGTCAATGCAGGTTTTTTTTTTTTTAATCTTACTCCTACCTTTCGGGATAAGGCACTTAATGAAATGGAAATTAAACACGGGCAATTTCAGTATTCACTGGACTCCTGACACTATCCTATGCTTTTGTCTCTTATTTCTCCTATATCTATGTTCTTTTTGTCTAAAAATTCTAATTCTCACGTTCCTACCCTGGAACGCTGGAATCCACCTCGGCTAGGGGCCCGGCAGAAGTCACCCCAAGCAGGTGGCTTGTGACATGGACCATCACACTTCTCACTTTTCTTTTCGGTGCTCAGGGTTCAACCAGAACCTCCAGCATGGAGGTATCCGGCCTCTTTCTTGTATTTATCCCCTCTCTACTGAATCATCTCGTCAGCACACCAATATCTTAGATATTTATGAAGGGAAATTCGCAGAAATTCCCTGTGAGCCACTAGCTACCACTCTGCACTCCCTCCTGCTTCCCACTAGGAAACTCTTGGAAAGAAAATCTTTAGCATCCTCACGACCTTAATAGTGACAGTGACAGTGCCTTTGGGCATCTCTTCCTTTCTGGTTTATCTGAGAAAGAGTTCCATGCTGGCCTTGGCTGGGCCTATAGGCATGCCCCACCACACCTGCCTTTCTTGTGTTTTGAGTATGACAAGATCTCTTTGTGTAACCCAGGTTGGCCTAAAATTCATAATCCTCCTGCCCCAGGTTCCCAAATATTAGAATTTTAGGCATGCATCACTCCTCCTGGCTCTTCTAGTTTCTCTTGATGCTATTCTGACCGAGCTTTTGCTACCAATATTGCAAGGAAATACATCTGACCCCAATAGCACAGGTCTTTAGTCCACTAGCATGTCCTAATCCTTGCCATAGTTGATTACTCTTGGAACATTTTCTCAGTCTTGCCTGGGCACAAGTTTTCCTGAGTATCCCACCATCGCCATATTGCATCCCAGAGGATGCACCTCCTTGTTCTCAAAAAGGTCATTCTGGACAGCACTGTCTACTCACCAGAACCCAGGAGCTGCGTGTGCACGGTCTCATGGAAAATAATAACTGCAGGGCCCAGGGTAGATAAGGGGACATCCAGGCCACAGCGTGCAGTGGTAGCCTTGAGTTCCTTGGTAAAGTGCTTCAGGTAAGCTTCCGAGGCATCCCCGAGGAATTTGAAGAGGTCATTGTGCAGCCGGTCTGCGTGAGTTCGATAGATGACCAGGTCGGAAATGGCCAGGACCTTCAGCAGCAGCCGTGTTCTCTGGCTTAGGTTCACAGTGGCCCCCAAGAGCCCTTCTGTGTCTATCACTGCTACTTTATTGACTGGGTCATAGGCTGCCCACACTCCCACCGTGCAGGACTCCTGAGCAGGGGAGGTTTTGAAGACTTCTCGGCCATAGAAGAAAGTGTGGTTGAGGGTATGAGACTTTCCATCACCAGTATTTCCAAAAATGGAAACCACCTTGAGATGCTGATCGGGCTTACAGTCCAATTTCCTAATAAAGTCCTCTTCATTTGTTACCTTCAAAAAACAAAAAAACAACAAAAAAGGAAAAGACAATAAAATATGGAAACTGAAAAACTAACTGCTATAAAAAACAGAAATGCTTCCCAGGGCAGAGGCCCTTTCTGACCTGTTGAAGTGGAAGGAAAAGGAAGTCCCAGCTCTACCCTTAGCAAAGGGCTCATGGGACCCTCTGAAGCTTCAGTCAGTGGAGGAACTTGGTAGTCAAGGAAGAGCTAACACCAGGGGCTGATGAGATGGCTTGGTGGTTAAAAGTATTTGCTGCTCTTGCAGAGGACCCAAATTTGGTTCCCAGAACCCACACTGAAACGCTCATAACTCTAACTCTAGCTCTAGGGGATCAAATGCCTGCTTCTGGCTTCCAAGGGGACCTGCATAACTGAAAAAACTTAATAAAGGGCTAAAACCATAAAGTTCTTAAAAGAAAACATGTTAATCGTGGAATTAAGCAGCAGTTTCTAAAAGACAGACAAATAGTTTAAGTTCAGACCATGTGCTGTAAAGCCACCAAGACAGTGAAAAGATGAGCTGGAGAGATGGCTCAGTGGTTAAGAGCCCTGGCTGCTCTTCCAGAGGACTGGGCTCCAAGTCCCAGAACCCTTATCTTGGCTCACGATCATCTGTAACTCCAGCCTCAGGGGTTCCAATACCCTCTTCTAGTCTCCAAAGGCATCAGGTATGCATGTGGAGTAAATATATATATGCAGGTCAAACAGTCATACATACAAAATAAATATAAATTAGTGCATTGTTTTTTTTTAAAAAAGCCAAGAATTGGAACAGATATTTCTCCAAAGATCTGGAAAAGGCCATACATACATGAAATCTGCATACTATTCACCAGTGGGGAAACACAAATCAAAACCATGTCAGCACTTTCCCCACCTAACAGAATGGCTATGCTCAAAAAGGCATTAACAAGTGTCAGCAACAACAGAAACTGCAGCCTTCCTTGCAGGAACACAGAATGGCACGGTCACTTCAGAAATAGTTAATTTAAAAAAAGCAGGTATGCCAGCACATGTTTGTAATCCTCCTAGGGAGGCTGAGACTGGAAAATCACAAGTTGGAGGCCAGCCTGGGCTACATCAAAAAATAACAGAAATGCTTCTTTTCCAATTATGTATGTATATGTGGGGTGTGTGTGTGTGTGAATGTACAAAAGGAAGGAAGAAAGAAGGAACGGGAGGAAAGGAGGAAGGAGAGATAAGAGGCAGGGGGAAGTTGGGGCCAGAAAGCACTTGTTGCTTTTACAGGACCCAGGCTCAGTTCCCAGTATCCACAAAGCAGCCAGCCACAACCTTTAACTTTAGTTTCAGGGGCTCCAACGCCCTCTTTTAGCATCCATGGGCACCAAACATGCAGGAGGTGCACAGACATACATTCAGACAAAACAACCACACATACAACAATTTTAAAATGCAATAAAGAAAAGAGTATATGCAAGATTGCCATGGCTCAGAATTTCTACTTCTAGGTTTATTTTTGAGACAGGGTCTGATTATGTAGACCTGGTTGGTCTGGAACTTACTATGTAGACCTGTCTTGCCTCTAACTCGGAGATCCACCCACCTCTGACTCCCAGAGTGTTGGGATTAAAGGTGTTTGCCACAACAGAAAGCACATATCCACAGAAACCCTCTCTGTGTAGCATAAACAGCAGCATTATCCGTACCGACCAAAACGTCAATCTAGCCCAGACACCACCTATCAACCGATGAATGCATGAACAAAATGGGGTACATCCCCACAATGACTTTATTTAGCCATAAAAAAGGATGAGCTCTTTTCCATTCATTATTGCAACCATTATTTTCACCTTTAAGACATTGCTTAAATGTGTCCTTACTACCTGGTTCTGTAGAAATTCCCAGGGTGTTTTTATTGACTGTGAGTGCACAATAATAGTACTATAAAAGTTTCAATAAAAATTTCATTGTTATCAATAACATTTAGACAAAAATGTCAAAAATTGGGCTGGAGAGATGGCTCAGTGGTTAAGAGCATTGTCTGCTCTTCCAAAGGTCCTGAGTTAGATTCCCAGCAACCACATGGTGGCTCACAACCATCTGTAATGAGGTCTGGTGCCCTCTTCTGGCCTGCAGACATACACACAGACAGAATATTGTATACATAATAAATATTTTTTAAAAATGTCAAAAATTAGGACATAAAAGTAAACAATTATCTGCCAGGTGTTGGTGGCGCATACCTTTAATCCCAGCACTCGGGAGGCAGAGCAAACAGATCTATGTTGACTTCAAAGCCAGCCTGGTCTACAAAGTGAATTCCAGAACAGCAAGGACTATGCAGACAAATCCTGTCTCAAAAACAACAACAAAAAGTAAACAACTGGGCTGGAGAGATGGCTCAGAGGTTAAGAGCACTGACTGCTCTTCCAGAGGTCCTGAGTTCAATTCCCACATGGTGGCTCACAGCCATCTATAATGAGATCTGGTGCCCTCTTCTGGCAAGCAAGAATACATGAAAGGAATATTGTATACATAATAAATAAATAAGTAAGTAAAAAACTATCAGTATTTGATCAATATTTGCTTGACATGCTGGAAAGACTAAAAAAACTAAGTACCTACATATGCTAAACATGATTATAGGAAAATGAAATTAAATCAAAATAACCAGACAGAAACAACCACATATGATGTGACCCATTTATATCAGATGTTCAGAAAAAGCCCATTCATAAGGCAGGAAGTAGATAGTGCCTGCCAGCAGCTGGGGGAGGAGGACACAGGGAGAGGCTGTTAATAGGGACAAGGTCTCTGCTCAGGGTGACGAAAATGTTCTGGAATCACACGGTGTCCTGGGTTGCAGGCTTTATGAAAAAACTAACTGCACCGCTCTAGCTCACCGGTTACTATTTCATCTGCAGTGCTGGGGATCAGACCAAGCATGGGCTGCCAGGGAACTGCACGCTTTAAAGATCAATCTGGACTGGTCACCGGGAGGTGGTGGCGCACGCCTTTAATCCCAGCACTCGGGAGGCAGAGGCAGGCGGATCTCTGTGAGTTCGAGGCCAGCCTGGTCTACAAAGGGAGTTCCAGGACAGGCTCCAAAGCTACAGAGAAACCCTGTCTCAAAAAAACAAAAACAAAAACAAAAAAAAACAATCTGGACTGGTCAAGTGCAGTAGAACAAGACTAGTCAGCCATGTACAAGGCCCCACATCTGATCCTCAGACTGAAATGGCAACTCTGAAATACAATAAAGGGTGGATTTGTGGTATGTGATGTTCTTAAGGAGCTTACGGTTCCAACTTCACACATTCATAACCCCCCTGACAATCTAAAGAACATGCAGGGGCGGGATGGCTCACTTCTACCACCCTGTAATCAGGAATCCTCCAACCTCTTCACACCCGCCATACATGCACTCAAGAGCCAGAGTACATACATATACACACACAGTCTCTCTCTCTCTCTCTCTCTCTCTCTCTCTCTCTCTCTCTCTGTCTCTGTCTCTGTCTCTGTCTCTCTCTCAATATGTCAGGGTTTTTTGTTATTGTTGTTGTTGTTGTTTTAAAATCTAGAATAGAGTTTCAGAAAGCCCCCCTCAGGACCCCTACTCAGACTCCAGAACCCCACATCAATAACTCCATCACACAGGTCTCCTCTAGCCACAGGAGTAACAAGCCTTTTGTTTTTTTAGGGTAGGGTTTCTCTATGCAGCCCTGGCTGCCCTGGAACTCTGGAGACCAGGCTGGCCTCAAATTCAAGAGATTCTGCCTCAGTCTCCCAAGTGCTGGGATTAAAGGTATATGCAACCACCTCTAGCAGGAGTGACAAGCCTTTATAACCAACTTCTTTCAGCCATGAGAGAAAAAAAAAAAAAACCCACAAGTCTGGTTAAAGTGTCTGCAGCTTGACAAAGAGAATGGAAATGCAGACAGACCACTGGGTGTGAAGATGAAACATTGTCTCCTCTAATCTCATCAAGGTGAAATACTCATTATTAATGATGTGACCATTGTTAAGATTATTAAGTGCGTTCCGTTAATGCTGATGACAATACCAATAATTCACTAACTATCCTGCAGTGACAGGGCTCACACTGCAGAGAGCACAGGGCTGTGTCCTGCCTTATCTCTGCATGCATGGCACTTAGGAATCAGTCTGCCTGCTACTCCAGATCTACACCTTGCTGGAAACTTTAATCATTCCCCTCACCTGCCCCATCCCTTCCACAGAGCTGAATACTGCAGCATTTGATAAGCTTGGGGACAGGCTACCGAGCTAGCTGACAGCCCAGAGAAATGAGAGACCCAGAAACTGCCACAGGAGTTCAGATCTGTAATTCCAGCACTGAGGAGATGGAAGGAAAAGGACCACAAGTTCAAGACTAACTTGGGCTACACAGTAAGACTCTACCCAAAATGCTAAGTTAAAAAGTTTTAAGTGGGCCTGGAGGGATGGCTCAGCCATTAAAGGCTAGGCTCACAACAAAAAATGTAAGAGTTCGGTTCCCAGAACCCACGGCTGTCCCTCCAGGTATTTAAAAAAAATTTTTTTTTAAGTGAGCTGAGCAGTGGTGGTGCATGCCTTTAAGTCTTTAATCTCAGGACTCAGCAGACAGAAGCAGAGGGATCTATGTGAGTTCGAGGCCAGCCAGGTCTGCAGAGAGAGTTCCAGGACAGGCTCCAAAACTACATAGAGAAACCCTGTCTTAAAAAACAAAAAAGAGTCCTCCTGAATATTTACCTTCATCAGGCGATGAAAGGAGACAGAGACCCACATTGGAGCACCGGACTGAAATCTCAAGGTCCTAATCAGGAGCAGAAGGAGAGCGAGCACGAGCAAGGAACTCAGGACCGCGAGGGGTGCACCCACACACTGAGACAATGGGGATGTTCTATCAGGAACTCACCAAGGCCAGCTGGCCTGGGTCTGAAAAAGCCTGGGTTAAAACAGGTCTCACTGAACATAGTGGACAATGAGGACTACTGAGACCTCAAGAACAATGGCAATGGGCTTTTGATCCTACTGCACGTATTGGCTTTGTGGGAGCCGAGGCAGTTTGGATGCTCACCTTACTAGACCTGGATGGAGGAGGGTGGTCCTTGGACTTCCCACAGGGCAGAGAACCCTGACTGCTCTTTGGGCTGACGAGGGAGGGGGATTTGACTGGGGGTG
>NW_026068031.1:1913868-1918036 GCF_014885135.2 Alexandromys fortis
AAAAAAAAAAAAAGACAGAGAAACCCTGTCTCGAAAAACAAAAACAAAACAAAAAAAAAAAAAAAAGAAGGGGGCTGGAGAGATGGTCCAGAGGTTAAGAGCACTAGCTAGTCTGTCAGAGGCCACGAGTTCAATTCCCAGCAACCACATGATGACTCACAACCATCTACAAGGAGATCTGGTGCCCCCTTCTGGCATGTATGCAGGCACATTGGCATGCAGTCAGAACACTGTATATATAGTAAATAAATAAATCTTTAAAGAAAATACAAAAAAATTAAGTTGCCAGGTATAGTGGCACATGCCTTTAATTCCAGCACTCTGGAGGCAGTGGCAGGAGAATCTCTGTGAGTTTGAGGCCAGACTGAACTACAGAGAAAGTTCCTGGACATCCAGAGATAAAATACAATGAGACCCTGTCTCAAAAAAGAAACCAACAAAAAATTTTAAGTAACACAGAACAGTCCATTTTGGACCTGTGTCCCTCAGCCTGTCTGGTTCCAAGTTGCTAAGGTGGCCAGCTCTTAAGATACAAACAAAAGCTCCATAAACTTCTACTGGTGAGATGTCAGCTAAGGTCAGGGGAGCCAGCTGGAAGAACCATCACTTTCTCAAACACTCCTGAGGCAGAAAAGGCCAGGCTTTCTGGGTTTCTCCACTCAAAATCTACCATGTGATAAAACTGTCAGTGCAGAAACAGCAATTGGTACCCAGAATACGGTTAAGAACAGTTATACAGGGCTGGAGAGATGGCTCAGTGGTTAAGAGCATTGCCTGCTCTTCCAAAGGTCCTGAGTTCAATTCCCGGCAACCACATGGTGACTCACAAGCATCTTTAAAGACGTCTGGTGCCCTCTTCTGGCCTGCAGACATGCACACAGACAGAATATTGTATACACAATAAATAAATAAATATTTTTAAAAAAAAAAAAAAAAAAAAAGAACAGTTATACAGAAGCCTTTAGGTGCAGAATTGAGTGTTTCCAGATTAATAGCAAGTGCTGTCAAATGATGTATGTAATATATGAATAAGCCAGAAGTGCTGTCAACAATCAGGAGGCAAAGACAGGAGGCTCTTTAGTTCAAGCACAAGCTATATAATAAGACCCAACTCAAAACAAAAAAGCAAAAAAAATTTTTTAATATTTATTTATTTATTATGTATACAATATTCTGTTCGCGTGTATGCCTGAAGGCCAGAAGAGGGCACCAGACCTCAGTACAGATGGTTGGGAGCCACCATGTGGTTGCTGGGAATTGAACTCAGGACCTTTGGAAGAGCAGGCAATGCTCTTAACCTCTGAGCCATCTCTCCAGCCCCCCAAAAAAGCAAAATTAATACATACACTTGTCTCGGTGTGTTTGTATATATGTGTATATGCTGAAAGTAACATCTGGAATATATTATCTGGTATTCATTTAATATCCTGAGATGTATTAAAAACATGTTATGTTCTTTTGTTGGGTATGGCTTCTTGAACCAGTGAGCAGGCTCAGAGAAAGAACTCACAGTCTTTGACAGATTTGTTGTCCAGTGGTCTATGGACAATCAGCACACACCAGCGGCAGAGTGAGGACATAACCATTGTGAGCTCCAAATGGAAAGTACAGTGTCTAACTAAATGATTCTTGGCAGACCTGAGAGTAGACCCCACCCTTTTGCCCCTGCTAACACTTTTAAACACATCCCCACCTATGGACATCTTTCCCTGAGCCAGAAAAAACTCAGCTGCCTTCACTTAAGTAACAGCAAGACCTGTTTTCTTTTTCTTCCCTCTCTCTTCCTCTCTTTCCCTCTTGCTCTCTTTTGTTTTGTTATTTTTCGGGACACAGTTTTCTCTGTGTAGCTTTGGAGCCTGTCCTGGTACTTGCTGCTTGGACCAGGCTGTCCTCGAACTCACAGAGATCCGCCTTCTAAATGCTGGGATTAAAGGTTTACTCCACCATCCGGTTTGTTGCAAGACCGGTTTTCAAACTGGGTAAGCAAAGGTCAAGGAAGATAAGAGATCGGGTCTGCAGGAGTTCTAGTCAGCATGGACAACCTGGTAAAACAACATCTCAAAAAACGGGGAGGGGGGGTCCCTTTGATGACTGAAGGAAGGACCCGGAAGGAACAATATTCCTATTTTCTGTTCCTCTGTCTGTTCACACTCATCTACCCCATTTTCACTCCACTTCTGAGGTGAAGGAAGTCCCTTGCCACCCCACCCAATTGCGATGGTCTGAAATAGCCCTTGCCCTGCCACAACAGCAAAAGCACGAGAAGCAGCAAAGCCTCCCTCTCCAGCTCCCCAGTCTATCACCTTTGCTCCTCCCCCATCCCTCACCAGAGCCTGGACTCCGAGACCTCAAGCAAGCCAGCTGCTCCCAGATTCTACCCTTTCTACCCTAGGCTTAGCCAATGCAGGGCCTTGAAAGAGCTACTTCACTGAGAAGCCTCAGGGACATTAGATAAGAGCAGACCATCCAACCCTGGGGGGGGGGGGGGGACGACACAGAGCACCGCCTAAGATAAAGCACTGCCTAAGATAAAATAGCAAAGGGCACAGCCCAGTGCACAGCAGTGAGGGAGAACAGGAGCCATTGTTACTTAAAACCAGCCCCAGCCCGAGTGTGTGGCAACACAGCTCCCACCCGCCTGCCACCCAGGAAGCCACTAACTCAGCAGCATGGCCAGATCTAAACCATCTCTACCTAAGAAAAGACATTTCCACTGCAGTTCAAATAACGCCTTTCCTCTCCCTCACCAAAGGTTTAACAAGGTGCAGTGGCACGGGTCTGAATCCCAGGCCTCAACTGGCAAAGGCAAACTCACTGCTGTGACTTCTAGGCCAGCCAGGGATACACAGTGAGGCCATTTCTAAGAAAAAGAGAGAGACAGACAGACAAGGAGTCAGGCAAGATGGCCCAGTGGGTTAAGGCACTTGCTGCCAAGCCTGGTGAGGCTCTGTCTCAAAAAACAAAACAAAAATCTAACGTAAAGGTGTATTATTAATACTGGTGTTGCATCTGACTCTTAATAAAGCGACCACTTCACTAAGTGGAAAGGAACCCGACAAGGAGCTGGAAAGACAGCTCAGCAGTTAAGAGTGTGTACTACTCTTCCGGAGGACCCCCAGCACCTCCACCAGGAATGTAACCCAGCTCCAGGGACCCACCGCCTCTAACCTGCACTCACACGCACATGCCCTTACACATGTACACACATATATCACATACATACACACAATTAAAGGTCAGTCTTTCAGAAAGAAACTCAGCAAACACCTCTAACTTACCCACATCTCTCTCCCACTTCCCTCCCTTACTCCAAGCCCAGTTTGTAAAATGAATTAACAATTTTCAATGACCCCCACTATTGCTATTTGAAAATCAGAGTACTTCACGGGTGGAAAGTGCCAACAAAAAGAGCACGTCACCAGCCCAGCCACACTCCAGAAGACAAGCCACAAAGACGTCAGGAAGTGCTCTGATGGCGTTCAACATCAAGGCCCTTCCAGTCCTGGCCACTAAGGAAGATCCCAGCGGTACCAACCATCAGGCATCCCTCTCAAGCTTACTAAGCTGTTCCCAGTGCCAGGGCTCCAAAACTACAGAGAAACCCTGTCTCGAAATACCCACACACACACACAAAGTTCTAATTTTTTCAAATAGGACTTTACAGGGCTGCAGAAATGGCTCAGCGGGGGCTGGAGAGATGGCTCAGTGGTTAAGAGCATTGCCTGCTCTTCTAACGGTCCTGAGTTCAATTCCCAGCAACCACATGGTGGCTCACAACCATCTGTAATGAGGTCTGGTGCCCTCTTCTGGCCTGCAGATATACACACAGACAGAATATTGTATACATAATAAATAAATAAATATTAAAAAAAAAAAAAAAAGAAATGGCTCAGCGGTTAAGAGCACTGGAGATACTCTTCCAGAGGACCCAGCACCCACATGACTGAAGTTCACAACTGTCTGTAACTCCAGTGCCAGGGCATCAGACACCCTCATACAGACATACCTGCAGGCAAAACACCAATGCATGTGAAATAAAAATAAATCAAATAGGACTTTACTAAAACTATGTCCAACAGATCAGTACTCTAGTACTTTTGTCCCAACCAAGGTTCTATTCCAGTAACAAATCCCTATATCATGAAGCAGAGGCAGGCAGATCTCTGTG
>NW_026068031.1:1918922-1936965 GCF_014885135.2 Alexandromys fortis
AAAGAGAGAGAGAGAGGGAGGGAGGGAGGGAGGGAGGGAGGGAGGGAGGGAGGAAGGAAGGAAGGAAGGAAGGAAGGAAGGAAGGAAGGAAGGAAGGACACGCCTAGCACAACAGTGGGTGTGGTTAAATGAATGGATGAAGGCGACACTGGATGTCTAGATGCCATGTTCCCTCTAAGGGAAAAAAGAGCACTGTCACCATGGAGGGTTTAGTCCAGCTGACTCTTGACACACTTGTTAACTTCTTTCGGCCTCAACCGTCTACTGTGAGGTGAATGAAGCAATGTAATTTATTCGGCTATTTTTTAAGGCTATGATGGTTAGTTATTTTGACTGCCAAGTTGACCATCTAGAATCATTAGGGAGAAACACCCTCTGGATACATCCATGAAGGGGTTTCCAGAGAAGCCTAACTAAAGATAGAAGGGCTACCTGAGTATGGGGGACACTGTCCATGAACTGGAATTCCACTGAATAAAAGGGAAAATAGAGAATAGGAAAAGGATTCAGATTTAAATAAAAATTAAAAAGGCCAGCTGAGCGCCAGCATTCCTGTTTCCTGACTACGGACACCACGTGACCAGCTGCCTCCCTCCTGTCTTCAGGCTGAGAAAGACTAAATCATTGCACTCTGAGGCTGAAGAAACCCTGCCTTCCTTAGTTCACGTTTGTCGGGCATTTATCACAACAGTGAGAACAGCAACTAAGGTAGCTATTTCCTGGAGCTTACATTCCGATACAAAGAAGAATGCCATCCAATATAAATATGTCAGTATAAGCGGAGTCCCAGGGTCACAACTAGCACTCAGAAAGACTCCAAACAAATTATATATATATACTCATAACATATTCATCAATAAATGAATGAATAAATTACAGTATACCCATGTAACTCAGCAATAAAATGAACTACCGTGAATTATATACAAAACTCTGGATGACTCTCAAAAGCACAGTAAGCTGGGTATAACAGCTAGAACTCAGGTACTCAGGACCTAGGTACTCAGGAAAGTGAGGGAGGAATACGCTAAGTTCAAGGCCAGCCTGGACAACTTAATGGCAGGGTATATCAATGTGATCAGTGGTAGGAGGCCTCACAGGGACCAGACTCTGAATTTATCTAGTATTGAGATGGAGTATGGTAAGTCATTTACATAAAACTCTAGGACATTCGATCTCTAATCCATAGTGACAGAGAGCCTTTTGGTGACTGCCGGAGACTTCTTAGAGGCACATGGGAACCTCTGAAGTTGGTGGAAATCTTTCTTTTCCTTTCTTTCTTTCATTGTGTGTGTTGTTTTTTTGTTTGTTTGTTTGTTTGTTTTTCTGAGACAGGGTTTCTCTGTATAGCCCTGGCTTTCCTTGAACTAACCCTGTAGTCCATACTATCCTCAAACTCAGAGATCTGCCTCCTTCTGCCTCATGAGTGCTGGGATGAAAGGCATGCGCACCACTGCCCAGCTGGTGGAAATGTCTCATGTCTTTTTTTTCCCCCTCGAGACAGGGTTTTTCTGTCCTGGAACCAGTTCTTGTAGACCAGGCTAGCCTTGAACTCACAGAGATCCGCCTGCCTCTGCCTCCTAAATGCTGGGATTAAAGGCGTGCACCACCACTGCCTGGTAAGATTTATTTTATATGTATAAATGCTTTACTTACAGGTATATCTATATGTCATATGCATGTTTGCATATTCGGTGCCCTAGGCAGTCAGAAGAGGGAGCTGGATTCCCTGGAACTGGAATTAGCTAGCTGTGATCTATGTGGGTGCTGGGAATCAAACCCAGGTCCTCTGTAAGAACAAGTGCCCTTAGCCACCAAGCATCTCTCAAACACAATGTTTCATGTCCTCATTGTAGTGGTCATAGATATATACATCTGTCAACTCATAAAACTACACGTTTTAATGAAGTTGGATTCTGTTCTTTGTTGAGTTTTGTTTTGTAGGCAGGCTCTCAATCCCTAAATTCCCAATCCTCCTACCTCTACCTGCCAAGGCAGAACTCCTAGAGTTCAAGACCAGCACAGTACACATACCAAGTCCCAGGTCAGCCAGGGCTACAGGGTGAGACCCATCAATAAATAAATAAATAAATAAACAGCACACACAGAGAAATTTCTTTAGTAAAGGAAGAAAAAAGAAATCAAGAACAATCAAGAATGAAACATAACCTAAAATCACTTGTATTTGGTTATACCAACTGTTTTCCCTAACAATGGGAGATTTCAAATCTTAATTCACAACCAGGAAAGAAAAGAGGTGAGGAAAAGGAGAGGAAAAGGGAAAACGAGAAAGGAAAGAAGCAAGCAGGAAAAGTGGAAAGTTGTTTGCTTGTCTGCCTGCCTGCCAAATAATCCAGATCTAAATAGAGTTTACTGAAACACAGGCGGAGGAGGGGCACAACAGTGACCTACTAACTAAATTAAAACCATGGTCACCAGGACCAGAAAGGCTGTGCAAAAAGAAATATAGAATCCTCAAATAACCTCTACTCGGGACAACAGAGAACTGGGCATTCCAAGCGATGCTGGCCTCTATCAGCCCTGCCAGGCTTACTTGCCACTGTGAGACTCCACTGTAAGGACATCTTGGAG
Source organism: Alexandromys fortis (assembly GCF_014885135.2). Classification (NCBI taxonomy): domain Eukaryota; kingdom Metazoa; phylum Chordata; class Mammalia; order Rodentia; family Cricetidae; genus Alexandromys; species Alexandromys fortis. The sequence goes on from NW_026068031.1 coordinate 1,921,515, forward strand.
TGAGGTAGGGATGTAGCTCAGCGGCAGAGCATTTGCCTGCATAAAGCTCTGGGTTTGATCCGCAGTACTACAGGATAGAAAAAGTCTGCACAAAGATGATCCCAGCCACTAAGATGCAGAGTCAGTAAGAACTTCCATTCCAAGGCAGTGTACTGACGTCTGTCTGAGCTTTGAAAGAAAAGATTACAAAAGAATACAGAACAGTTTAGCTGTGTGGATGACACAGTCACCAGCTAGCACAGCTTGAACTAGAAAGCGGAAAGTTTTCTAGAGTATTCTTTGACTACTAAGCTGCTCAGGACTGTGTTGTCACTTAATTTGAACTTGCAGCGTCTGAAAGGACCAAACCTGGTTAGTTCTTTTTAACCAGAAATGATCCAGTATCAGGAAAATGGGGGGGGGGGGGAGTTCTAAGGGCTACCAGAAAATCAAACCATCCTCCAAAGATGTCCAGCCAGTGGTCAGGTTCTTACTCTCTGCCCTAAAATTCCAACCACTGCCACTGTGACCCACAAATCAATCAAATGAACCTCTTGACTGATGGCCAGATATGGTAGCACACACTTTTGATCCTAGTACTCGGGAGGCAGAGGCAGGTGGATCTCTGTGAGTTAAAGACCAACCTGGTCTACAAATCAAGTTCCAGGCCAACCAGTGTTAAAAACCTGTCTTTAAAAAAAAAAAAAAAGGACAAGGGGCTGGTGAGATAGCTCAATGTAGAAAATCCATACGCTGCCAAGCCTGATGACCTAAATTCAACCCCCAGCCCTCGCCCCTCATGTTAAAGCAGAGAATGGACTTGTGCAAATTATCCTCTGACCTCCACACTCAGACAGCGACACACATGCCTACCACATGTCATGCACACAAACACGTACGTAATTAAGTTTTTAATTTTTTAAAAAGGCAAAATTGAGAGCTGGGAATACAGCTCACTTAGTAGATTGCTTGATGGAGCCTTGGGTATGGTCTCCAGCACTGCATACATCGGGGGAGATGCAAACCTGCTTATCCCAATTCTAAGGTAGAGCATGAGGATCAGAAGTTCAGGGTCATCCTCAGCTACCAACTGAGTTCAAGACCAGCCTGGACTACACAAAATTCTACCTAGGAGGGGTGATGGGAGGAAGGAAACAAATTTCAAGGAAGCATCACGCATTCCTGCCTCAGAAAGTCGTTCTGTATCCTTTCCCAGAGACGTTTCTAAGTGTTCTTGCCTGGAACATTCTACACACTTGAGTCCCTTCCCTTTGTCATGGTCTCCCCACCACTAGATCCCGCTAATCTCTCATTACCAGTCAGTTGTGCTCAATCCTTGAGCTGCTCCTAGGTGCTCCTTCCAAAGCAGGCTAGGTGCCCCACACAGTCCAGCCACCAGAGCTACACAGCCTCAGGAAAGCCCCAGGAGTGGCCCAGCCAGCAGACACATCCCCAGAGAAAAGGCGCAAAGTCAGTTTACGAAGAAACCTGCCTTCTATAGTAATCCTGGCTCAAAAGAAAAGCACTTGCCCAATTTAAAAAAGATCACTTCAAAACTGACAGACAAGGAAGAGGGGCGGAGGGTGGGGAGAACACACAAAGTGGAGGTAAATTAGAACAGCTAAAGACGGATTCCTTAAAAAGCTGACCCACTGTGATTTTTGATTGTGTTGGTCAAATTTTAAACAGCCTTGTACTAAACAAAATAATCTCCTAGGCTAAAAACCAGGAGTCAGTCACACTAGAAGGAGCCCAGAACTGAGGACACTCCCAAGACCCTGAGCAGAGTGAAGGCACACACAGGTCTTTCATCTTTCTGTCTGTCCCAGCCCTCTCCAATGCTGTTTCCCAGGGATCCGTTAGGGGCAGTCCAGCCCACCACCATCACTAAACAAAGGGGCTTTTGCTCTCTGTGAGTAAAGGGGGGGGGGTACTACCATTCATGCAATTATTGCTTATTATTTTGACAGTGGCAGAGAGTTTTTGTGTTTTATCTTCTTGGCACTGCACCTAAGAAACTAATGGCAAAAGGCATCTATGTTCTAACCAGAATTTGCCAATGTACCAAAGTCAGTTCTTACTTTCTGTCTGACCATTAAAAATAAGAATGGGAAAAAAAGTTCAACAATGTAGAAAATTAGGATTCCTCTGGCTAATGACCTACTGTCCAAAATCTAAGTCTTGGGGACTTAAACAAGCCGGCCCCCAGAGAGGGCCCAGAAGGAGCAGAGCCTGAGAAGCTGCCTAGACCAGGAGCCAGAGCACAGCGTGAAGCAGGCCCACAGCACATGACACGAAAACAGAAATGCGGCAGACCTGCCCAGTCAGTCGGTGAGAAAACATCCTCTGCTCTTTTCCATTTTTGAGGACTACTAAAATGAGGTCTCTTTTGGCCAATTTAAAAAAGAAAGAAAGAAAAAGACAAGTCCCAGTATTTTGAGCAGCGCTATTCTGGGACCGTAAACAAGTGAGACAGCCAAGCAGTGTGTTGGGTCTTAAAGGACCAGTCTCAGTGAGGTAGGCCACAGCCAGGCAAAGGCAGAGGCAGAAGACTTGGGGGTCCCCAGTAGCCTATGGATGCTTCTAACTCAAGGAGGGCCTGGCACACCCAGATGCCATTAGCCTCTCTTTCCCCCATGAACCACAGGGTCTCCTCAGAAAACAAATCCCCGGGCCCTCTGAGTCTCAGTCGGTGGTCAGTCAGCATGAAGCTGAGAGAGTTCTGGGCAGCATGCTTCTCTGTTCTCCTGGAGTTCAAGACCATAGGCTACATAATAAGACAATAACTGTTTTTTTAATTTTTATTTATTTCTGTGTAAGACTGCATGAATGGACACAGAGCACATGTGGCAATCAGAGGAAAAGTATTCCAAGGCTGTTCTCTCCTGGCAACAAGCATCTTTGCCTACTGAACCATCTCCCTAGCCTGTCTAAAAAAATGAAGTCAAGGGTTGGAGAGATGGCTCAGTGATTAAGAGGATTGTCTGCTCTTCCAAAGGTCCTGAGTTCAATTCCCAGCAACCACATGGTGGCTCACAACCATCTGTAAGTGGGACCTGATGCTCCCTTCTGGCATAAAGGTGTACATGCTGCAGAGAGAGCACTCGCACACATCAGATAAACAAGCATACACTAGCTAAATTCATAGGCTACATTTGTTATCATACAATTTTTTGTTTCCCAACACAGGGAGCTGGATTCATCTCATTACAATTCTTTCTATCTTCTTCATCCCTTGCTAAAAATCAGGGACTATTTTGTGGTCTCGAACACCTTGAATCCCAACCTTCAGAAGGTGGAGGCAGGCAGAGCTCTACAGAGCGAGTTCCAGGACAGCAGGTGATGTGGGAGTGTCATATCAATCTGTTGATTTCATTGGTTAATTAAATAAAGAAACTGCTTGCCCTGATAGGTTAAAACATAGGTGGGAGGAGTAAACAGGAGGAAGAGGAAGTGAGGTAAGACTCCTCAGACAGACGCGAGATAGCTCTGCTCTCAGAGACACACGCAATGAAGCTCCGACTCANGAGATAGCTCTGCTCTCAGAGACACACGCAATGAAGCTCCGACTCAGGATGGACATAGGCTAGAATCTTCCCGATAAGCACACCTTGGGGTGCTTACACACATTATTAGAAATGGGCTAGTCCAGGTGCAAGAGTTAGCCGAGAAGAGGCTAGATATAATGGGCAAGCAGTGTTTAAAAGAATACAATTTGTGTGTTGTTATTTCGGGCATGAGCTAGCAGGCGGCCGGGGTGCTGGGGACGCAGCCCTGCCGCTCTTATTTCAACAAGCAGGGGCTGTATAGAGAAACGGCCTCAAAAAAGAAAGAAAGAGATGCATAAAAAAAAATGAACATCAAGATGCGAAAGAAAGAAAGAAAGAAAGGAAGGAAGGAAGGAAGGAAGGAAGGAAGGAAGGAAGGAAGGAAGGGAGGGAGGGAGGAAGACAGGGCACCAGGTACACAGTGAGACCCTGCCACAAACTCTAAGAGGGGGCTGGAGAGGTGACTCAGAGGTTAAGGGCATACACCATTCCTGCAGAGAACCAGAGATTGCTTCCCTGCCGCCACATCAGGTGGTTCACAACTGTCCGTTCCCTCCAACACACTCTTCTGGCCTTCCCTGGCACTGCACACAAGTGGCACACATGAACTCAAGACAAGCACATACACACACATAAATAAAAATAATTTTTATAAAAAAATAAATATGCCTTCCTGGGGAGCTCTAGGCATTTAATAGTTTCTAGGGAAGGGAAGATATTTTCTTCAGGGGTGTAGCCACTGGTAAACTGCCCATGCTCCTTTAAGTACCCCTAAATAAAGATACTGGTTCACACACATTAAAAAAAAAAAAATCAGGTTATTTGAAAGTGATGATACTGAGTTGGTTTTTTTTTCCCCAATCTGTTTTGGGAAAAAAATACTTTAAGAAAACAAGATAGACGTAAACTCATGGACAGACAGATTGACTGGACTGTGCTGGAAATGGAGTTCTGTTGGTCAAGTGCTGGCCAAGTATGATGAAGTAAGCCCTAGGTTCGATCCCCTGCCACATCAACCACGCATGTTGGTACAATCTGCAATCCCAGCAATAAGGAGGTGGTATCAAAACTGGGCAGTGGTGGCACATGCCTTTAATTCCAGCACTTGAGAGGCAGAGGCAGGCGGATCTCTGAGTTCGAGGCCAGCCTGGTCTACAAGAGGTAGTTTCAGGACAGCTAGAAAACCCTGTTTCAAAAAGCAAACAAATAAACAAAAACAAGGTAGTGTCAAAAGGGATCATAACTCAAGACCAAGTCAGGTTTGCTGGCTTTAAATCACAGGATATCCAGGGCCTGTGAAACCCTGTCTCAATAGGAGGAAAAATTAAGGTCATCCTCTATTGCAAAGATAATGTCTTTAAAAAGTCTCCAAAAAGAAGAGGAGGAGGAGGAGATGAAGATGATACAGGTACAGGGATAGCAACCCTAGTGCTGGCATATGGTTTGGCTAAAGGTGGAAACAGAGGGAGGAGGATCCCAAGGGCTTTCAGGCCAGACAGTCTAGCTTCAACAGCAAGCTCTCTGTTCAGCGAGTGTCCCTGTCTCCAAGAACTGCTGAAGCTCAGCCTCTAGCTTCAGCAGGCAAAAAGACATATCCAGCCGGGCGGTGGTGGCGCACGCGTTTAATCCCAGCACTCTGGAGGCAGAGGTAGGTAGATCTCTAGGAGTTTGAGGCCAGCCTGGTCTACAAGAGTTAGTTCCGGGACAGGCTCCAAAACCACAGAGAAACCCTGTCTCACCCTCACACAAAGGGTGGGGAAAATGTTAGTTTATAATGAGCATGGACCTTAATTTTAAGTAGAGCACAGCTTTTCATTCATGAAACAAAATTACTGGTTCCTCAAAAATCTTCCTCTCCGCCTGGCGGTGGTGGCGCATGCCTTTAATCCCAGCACTCGGGAGGCAGAGGCAGGTGGATCTCTGTGAGTTCGAGACCAGCCTGGTCTACAAGAGTTAGTTCCAGGACAGGCTCCAAAACCACAGAGAAACCCTGTCTCGAAAAACCAAAAANTCTACAAGAGTTAGTTCCAGGACAGGCTCCAAAACCACAGAGAAACCCTGTCTCGAAAAACCAAAAAAAAAAAAAAAAAAAAAAAAAAAAATCTTCCTCTCCCTTTAGAAAAGTGTCAATAGCATGAACTGGGGCTTTGAGAGGCTGACATCATACCAGAACAAGCAAGAGCCACCCAAACCCAACTGCTCCACTTAGAAAATATTCAGTCCACAATGCTGCCCAATTAGAGCATAATCCATAATGAAGACATTACTGCTGACAAGGGAGGCAGAGTGGGATCTGGGTCATTCTTCCATAACTCTGTTAGTTCCTCTCAAACCAATAAAGGGACGTCTGTGTTAGCCAAGTATCCAGCACCAGCGCAAGAGTGGAAGCCAATAGGAATCATGACGTAATTCATTTCCATCAGCTTATCCACATAGGAAAAAGGCAGAGGTAAAACATACTTAGTGGACAATTGGGAGGTCTTGCTAATGGCGACTTATATTGGTTTTCCCCTCACTGGGGTCTGAGTCATCACCACAGGTACTAAGTCAGTGGGCCACAAATACCACAGGGATACTGCAACAACAAACTGATACTGGACATGAGGTTCCAGGCCCTATGACATGTCTTTTCCACCCCTAATTTCTGAATCCTCAACAGTTCTATGAAGCTGAGATGGTGGAGCTGGAATAACTTGCTGTGGCTGCACAGCCTATGAGCACTAGCTAGCATGTGAACGTCAACACCGAAAGGGCCTGCCTCAATCAAGATGGCTTATCCAGTGAGAAGCTTGTTGCTACCAACACTAAGTTCAATCCTAGAGAAACACATAGGAGAGAATCAACTCTTAAAAATTTTCCTGACAGCTGGGCGGTGGTGGCGCACACCTTTAATCCCAGCACTCGGGACACAGGGGCAGGAGGATCTCTGTGAGTTCGAGGCCAGCCTGGTCTATAGAGTCAGTTCCAGGACAGGCTCCAAAGCAACAGAGAAATCCTATCTCGAAAAAACAAACAAACAAAAAAGCCAACTCAAGTAAATAAAGAAATAAATAACATTTCCCTAACAAAGCAAGGCAGTACAGGCCTTTAATCCCAGCACTTGGGAGGCAGAGGCAGGTAGATCTTTGTCTACTGACTGGGGATTCTAGGACAGCCAGGACTACATAAAGAGACCTTGTCTCCAAAAAATAAAAACCAAAAAAGAAACAAAAAACATTATCTACTCCTGATGGTCGCAGGTCATGACCACCTCCCTCCCTTTGAACTTACTATTTTACATCTCCTATCCTTGGCAATCCTCCCACCACGTGGGAACAACCAAAGACTTTTGAGGCATTCTGGAAGACCTCACTCTCACTGGCTTCTACACATTAAAAGTCACCATGGTTGGAATATTCCTCTGAAACTACTTTGTAAATGACGTATGCTCATGTGTAGTAGAGGTTTGTGCACATGGTGTTACTGGAGGACCAAAGAGGGCACTGGATCCCCAGGACTGGAACTACAGGTAGCTGAAGGGCTCCTAACAGGAGTGCTGGCAACTGAACTTCGGTCATCTGCAAGAACAATCCACTGCTCTAAACCAACAACCAGTCCTGCCCCACCCAAACTTAATCCTCGTGGTTTTTATATGCTGATGTTCTAGAGGTGGACCCTACAAGTAACTGATATAAGGTCATAAAGCTGGAGCCCTGTGATGGGAGAGGTGATCTATTGAGTAATGACACTTGAGCAGGCCCCTGACATCCCCTCTGCCACACCATAAAGCCCCCAGACGCTTATATATTCCCGAAACTTCCCAGCCTCCAGTCCTGTGAGCAAAAGGAACTTTTATTCCTCGTAAGTAAGTTACCCAGATTCATGTAGTTTGCTGTAGCAACAGACAACGGACTAAGAAGCTTAAGAAAGCCAAGAGGCCATTGAAAGAATATTGTCTTTGTAAAAAAAAAAAAAATTTCCTTTGCTGGGCAGTGGTGGCACACACTTTTAATCCCTGCATGGGATGCAGAGGCAGGCAGATCTCTGTGAGGTCAGGGCCAGCCTGGTAAACAGAGCGAGTTCCAGGACAGCTAGTGCTATTACACAGAAAAACCCCGTGGGGGGGGGGGGGATGACACTTCCCTCACTACTGAGGGTACACAGCCCCTTATCTGTTGCATTGTTCTTGGTTTTCTGAGTGCTCTCCTGCAGACCCCTGTTCTAAGATGCTCTTCCTGCTACTACTAACAGCGCTGGTCAGCGACAGCCTGCACAGCCTCAGTCACTTCACAGCCGCTGCTGCCGCAGATGAGGAAACGCAGGCTAAGGGGAAAGGAAAATGAATTATCCCGATGGTAAATGACTACAGCTCACTCCAGTATCGGCACCTCAGGAGGCTGAGGTAGGAGGATCAAGGCCAGCCTGGACTACCCAGCAAGACTCTCTCAAGAAACCAAAAGGTAAGCCAGGCATAGCAGCTCACACCTACAGTCCTAGCACTCAGGAAGCTGAGGCAGGAGGACTGCTGGGAATTCCAGGCCAGCTGAGCTACGGAGTGAAATTCCTCAAAACAAACAACAGCAACAATAAAACTAAATAAAGATAACACCAGGCAATTGGAGGCTCTGAGGCCTTGGCTTTTCTGCTTCTAAGGAGCACTCCGGGACTTTGGCAGAGCAACCTCCCAGAGATCAATACACCAACGGGAGTCCCGTAATGGCAGGGTGCTTACCTGAATCTCTTCATTTTCATCGACCAGGAGGAAGCTCACAACCCTCTCTGTCATCTTCTTCCTCTTGGTCTCCTCATCCATCTCTTCCCCCTCCAGGGGTTCCTGGACCTTACTGACATGGTACACAGTAACGGGGTGTCTCCGCTTGTTACCTCCCGAATGAGTCCTCTTCTGGCATTCCAGACACAGGTTGATTTTGCAGGTCTGGCACCTCACGGCTGCCCTCTGCCTCACACCTGGAGAATGCCCATTGGGGCCCTTGCAGGGATCACAGTACGGGACGTGGCCAGCTTTGAGTCTTATCCGCTCGTGGTTTCGAAGGCGCTCCTGCCTGTGCAGTTCCTCCTCACAGCGGAGACACTGCAAACTGCAACACTCATCACATTCGAAGACGGCTTCGTCAGTCCCGCTGCAGGCATAGCTCTCCTGGCACAGGAGGCCCGGATTCAGGCCCTTCTCGGCTGGGGAAGCCTGGGCACTCATAACTTAGACTGTCTAAAAACCACCCTGCCTGGACCACTCACTACTGTACTCTCCCGGGAATGAAGGAAGACAAAGGCTTGGAGTCTGAAGGTGGCTAGTGCTTCCACAGGGTTCTGAACGCTTTTAAAAAACAAAACCTGTCTGGCTAAGAATTTTTGCACGCGCACAAATGTCCAAATTTTTAGTGCTCTGCCTCCCAGGCTCTTGTTTCAGCAGCACTGTCGACTTGAGTTTGAAGGTTTCATCCTCTGCAAAGTGCAGAGAAAGTTGTGGTCAGAAGGAACTGGGCTGAGTCTTGGATGTGCGGTGAGAGGCTTGCTGGGTTCACAAAGGTAGTAGGCTCATCAGCTGGGCCTCAGCCACAAAGTTGTAGTGATGAAAGAAGGTGGGGAGGGAGGAGCTGTCTGGCACACGTGAACCTCCTCCAGCCAGTATTTCAAGGGCTCCCTAGAATAGGGGAAGAGGATTTCACTCACTTGGAAAAAAAAGCAGAAGTGCACCTTAAAATGAACAAAAAAAAAAAAAACACCTAAATGCCAGGCCGAAACCACTGAGAGACTCATTCTTGCTTATGAAACTTACAGTGGCTTATTTCCAGGACTAGAAATTCCATCTCAAAATGACGGCTAAGGATCTTCCTTCTAAAAAAACAATCACCATGCTAGGTATGGTGGTACTTCTGTAACCCAACCACTCAAAAGGCTGAACCAAGGCTACTGAACTACCTACAAAAATCTTATCTCAAAAAGCCAAAAGCCAGCCTAGAGGCACCTAAACCTGGGAGGTAGAGGCAGGTGGATCTCTGTGAGTTCCAGAGTAAACCATTGTTTATACCACTCCACCCCCACCCAGGCCGCCTAGAGCGGCGCCAGTCCAGAGCTATCTAGAAAGACCCTGTCTGGAAGCAAACATACATCAACAACCAAAACTTTCTGAGCCCAGAGCCTCTACAAGATTTTACAGCTTTGTTGTTGGCAAAATGCTCTGTTTTATTAAATTCTAATTCAAAATCACTAAACAAACAGTCTTTGGGAGGCTAGCCCTTTGCACCTGCTCCTTAAGTGAGGAATGGAGAAGGCAGTCTTTTTTTTGGGGGGGGGGGGTCGAGACATGGTTTCTCTGTGTAACAGTCCTGGCTGTCCTAGAACTTTCTTTGTAGACTAAGCTGGCCTCAAACTCAGAGATTTGCCTGCCTCTGCCTCCCATGTGCCACCACCGCCCAGCCAAGAAGGCAGTCTTTAGAAAGGTAGGCGGATCTCTGTGAGTTCGAGACCACCCTGGTCTACAAGAGCTAGTGCCAGGACAGGCTCCAAAGCCACAGAGAAACCCTGTCTCGGAAAAAAAAAAAAAAAAAAAAAAAAAAAAAAAAAAAAAAAAAAAAAAAGGTAAAGAAAAAAAATCGTAACAATAAACTTTAGACCTCTCTCAAAGACCTGAACAAAACCTACTTATCCTTACAAGTGGACTGCTTCGGCTTTGGCCAGGTAAAGGCCTAGCAAAGACTCTAAAGTTGGCAACAATAGTCTCAATTTCACATTCAAACACTGAAACAGCTACTATGCTTCCTTTTGTCTCTTACTTCTCTGTCTAGAGCATGGGAGCTGGGAGCAACAGGAGGCAGAATTCCTGTACTCTGGTGCACAGTAGAGTCAAGCCCTATAAGTGAGTCAGAACAACTCATTTTCTCTTGACACTCAAAAACTTAGTAACTTTCAAGAAAAAAAAATGTGGGGAGACAGAAAAGGGGTTTGGGTTACTTCTTCATGTAATTACACTAATTTCCCCTAGCTTTGCCTTCTATTCCAAGAGCACAACAAAGTGTAAAGTCCTTTCAGATAGTCACTCCTCCCTTACAGTAATCTATCCATCTGATCTTCAGATAAACAAGGAAGGCAACGGAGTAACCAGGGGACCTTATTTACACCCTAACCTCAGACGTGCCCAGCCAGCTCCCCAAAAGGGAAACAAAAATCAAAACTTGTCACTACTGAGAAAAACAGAAAAATCAACCTTCAGAATACCTGACCCCTACACCAGGCCAAGCAAACAAATCTGCCCCCTTGCGCCCCCCACCTTGACGCCTCTCTCCAATCCCGGGTTCCTCGACCACCTTGTTCTCGGACACCGCCACCACAACCCGAGGGGTGGCAGCGGAGCCGAAGAACAAAGAATGCCCCCCAAATCTCTCCCACACCCGCACGTCCCGGAGCCGAATCCATTGTTTATGCCACCCCACCCCCACCCGAGCCGCACCCGTCCCCCCTTCCTCCTAGGAGCGACCAGAGCCCCGGGACTAGCGCTCGCTCGGGGCTGGGCCGAGCTGCCCCCGCCCTGCCCGTTGTGCCCGTCGTGGCCCGCAGAGCCCACCCGGAGCAGCTTGGCCGCGGCAAGGCGATGTGGGAGACGCGGGTTACCGACGGGACCTAGGCTGCTCTAGGGCCCCGACAGATCCATCCTCAGCAACATCTCCGCCCCCTCCTCCTCTGCTGCCTCCCAGGCTTCCTCCTCTCTTGTTGTCAGTTGGAATCAGCTGATCAGAGTGAACTTCTCCCAGCTCTGACCAACAGGAAGGCATGAGCAGCGCAGCCCAGCCAGGGAGGAGCAGCCGAGGGGCGGAGTAAGGCGGGCTGCGGGGCGGGAAGGGCGCGCGTGGCTTCTTGGGAGCTGTAGTTTTCTAGTTGCGTCCCTCCGTCCCACAGTCCAGAAATACGGGCTCCAGATGACTACAACTCCCAGGTGGAAATGTCGCCCTTGCGAACAGGCGGTGCAGCTAGGCCGACGAGCGTTTCGGGACTTGGAGTCTCCGCTGCGACTGTGGGTTTTTTTTTTTTTTTCCTTCCAAGTAGCAGCCCGTTGTTTAGTGCAGTAGCCTGGAAAGAAGTTCTGTAAATTCGATAAATAATGTAATGTTTATGTAAGCGAGAAGTGGAGCGGTATATTATTAGTGTACATATTTCCTTCAGAAATGCTTAAAGTGGGAAAAGACTAGTAAACATTGAGAGGATATTGGTATAATTGAGGGTATTTTGTTTTTCCTTCAAAGGTATTTAACAAACCCACTGTAATTTGTTCCTGTCTACTCTTTTTCTGTCTTTTTCCCTACATAGACTTCATAAATTTTAATTTTTAAATTGTGCAAGATAAAAAAATGAATAAATAAATTGTGCAAGATAGCTGGGGCACACCTTCCAGTAAACATTAAGATTCCAGTGCCTGCTAATGTTAACACTATTATCTGACTTTTTAAAAATAGCTTTATATTTGTTTAGTACTTTCACTTTTTTCTCATCTATTTCTTGCGACAACAGTGAGAGAAAACACGATGCATGAAAAAGATACTGGTCTGTAACACCTAAGAAAGCTAACTACATAGGTGGTTCGCGTGAATCACTCAATCTCTTCATAAAATAAAGGAATTTCGCTGTGTAATTTCTAAGGTTCGGGAAGTTTTAACGTTGTATGATTTTATCTCGATAATGGTTAACCTGAGAGAGAAAACTAAGGTTAAGTTACTTGCCAAAGTACACAGCAAATTATTGACAACACTGGATAAGACCTCAGTCTCTGCCTTAAGCAGGACACTCTTTCACCTTCAGATTCAAAGGACGTGTTTAGATCAGTAGTTAATCTACAAAATAGTGAATGAGCTTGTTATGCCCAGATCACGGTGTCCCTCAAAAAGGAGAGGGATTCCTGTATGTAAAAGCAAAGAGCCTTTACTTTTACAGAAATTGGTGAACTTGGACTCTCCTTGATCGGAGAGCCCTGAGCTCAGTTGGTGTTGGGTTTTTATAACAGCAAAGGTTGGGGTGAGGGATTTCTAATGTTCAGGACCCCTAATTGGCTGACATTTGCCTAGGTGTGTCCCAGTGAAAAGCAATGGGTGTGTGCTGGCAGGTCCTATCTACAATGATTAGAACTTTAGGAATTTCCTTTGCATTGTCTGTTCCTGGGTGGTGCCTGGGTGGTCCCAGTTTGTGGTCTTTCTTGGAACCAGGTATGGCCTTAGGGTAAACTACTGAAACTCAGACTCTGGCCTCTGTCTTGTCACGGCTGGGTCCTACAAGCCGTGCAGAAGGGTGATATTGCCCAAAATGATCTCTCCACAGTGGACCACCTGGGGGGCAGGCAGCTAAGCTATCTAGAGTGCCCTAAAGATTAAATGTTTACCCAAGTGGTGGCTCATGCCCTTAATCCCAGAACTCTGGCGACAGAGGCAGGTGAATCTCTGTGAATTCAAGGCCAGCCTGTTCTACGTAGTAAGTGCCAAGACAGCCAGGGCTGTTACACAAAGAAACCCTGTCTCAAAAAACAAAAACAAGGGCTGGAGAGATGCCTTAGCGGTTAAGAGCACTGGCTGCTCTTCCAGAGGTCCTGAGTTCAATTCCCAGCAACCACATGGTGGCTCACAACCATCTGTAATGAGATCTGGAGCCCTCTTCTGGTGTGCAGGCAAACACGCAGGCAGAGCACCGTGTGCATCATAAAGAGCACCAGCTGTTGAATATCATAAAAAAAATAACTAAATAAGGTGGTGTGGGGAGAGGAAAGACAGGATTTTAGCAAAGAAGTTAAGATAATAAGTTTTAAACAAGCCTGAGATTGTTTGGCATGAAAGGTTTTATTCCTGGGATTGCCTCTGTGCATACCTGTACCTTTGCCAGATTCTTTCATAACCCTGCTTATTAAATGAAGATATTGGTCTGTGTATGTAACTCAATAGAGAATGCTTTCCTGACATACACAAGTTCCAGGACAGCCAGGACTACACAGAGAAACCCTGTCTCAATGCCCCCAAGCATATTTATTTAAATGAGACTTATTAGATTGATGTCTTAGAGTTTCTATTGCTGTGATGAAACACTTTGACCAAAAAGCAAGTTTGAGCCAGGCAGTGGTAACACACACCTTTAATTCCAGCACTTGGGAGGCAAAGGTAGGCAGATCTCCGTGAGTTTAAGGCCAGTGTAGTCTACAAAGAGAGTTCCAGGACAGCCAGAGCTGAGCTGTTATTCAGAGAAACCTGTCTTGAAAAAAAAAAAAAGTTGGGGATGAAAAGGCTTATTTGGTTTATACTTCTAGATCATAGTCTACCTTTAAAGGAAGCCAGGACAGGAACTCAAGCAGGGCTGGAATCTGAAGGCAGGAACTGATGCAAAGGCCATGGAGGGTTGCTGCTTTCTGGCTTGTTCCTCATGGTTTGCTCAGTCTGCTTTCTTATAGAACCCAGGACACCAGCCCAGGGATGGAACCATGCACCATGGGCTGGGCCTTCCCCTATCAATCACCAACTAAGAAAATGTCTTACAAAGGGATCTTTTGGAGGTATTATCTCTAGCTTGTGTCAAGTTGACAAAAAAACTATTCAGTACAATTGGTTTACATAATATACCCACCCTTCTTAATGCTGTGACCCTTTGATACAGCTCCTCATGTTGTAGCGACCTACAACCATAAAATAATTTTCATTGCTACTTCATAACTTCAATTTTGCTAGTGTTATGGATTATAATGTAAATATCTGTGTTTTCTGATAGTGTAGGTGACCCCTGTGACAGGTCATTCAACCCCCAAAGGTGTCACAAACCACAGGTTAAGAACCACTGCTCTAGGTAGTACAACAATGACTCTCTTTACATTGAAGAGACTGAGAACTCAGGAGTTGCTCGATCCATGAGGTCCAATCCTCAGTAGTTCCAGTCTGGCACTGAAGGCCCAGAAGCTTTCTGAAAAAAAGCCATTGGTCTTCAGTGAGTATTGGAAAGTCAAAGAAACTGAGTTAGTGCCTCAGCCCTGGCATCAGAATCTCCAAGAGCAAATTAGACAAAGTAGCTGCCTTCTGTCCTTCCTTCCTTCTTGAGACAAGATCTCCTGTAGTCCCAACTGGTCTTGAGTTGAGCTGATGGCCTAGGTAAGCCTTGACATCCCTGTCCTCCTACCTTTCGTCCCCAAGCGCTGGGATTACAGGTGTGTGCCTCTGTCCCCTGCTTAGTTTCCTCTTGCTTTCCCTCTAAAATCTGCCTTATTTTAAATTATGTGTATGCCAGTATATCTGTGGGGAATACACACACAGCTAAGCGTAGGTGCTCGGCAGAAGTCAGAAGAGAGCACTGGACGCCTTGGAGATGGAGTTACAGGGGGCTGAGAGCTCTGCAAGGCTGATGCTGGAACCCGAACCTAGGACCTCTACAAGAGCTGTGCTCTTAACTACTGGGCCACTTCTCTAGACCTTAGTTTCCTTCTTCAGAGAATTTGCTAGCAACTTGTGCCAGGCGGCGGTGGCATACACCTTTAAGTCCCAGCACTTGGGAGGCAGAGACAGGCAGATCTCAGTGAGTTCAAGACCAGCCTGGTCTACAGAGTGAGTTCCAGGACAGCCAGGCATGTTACACAGAGAAACCCTGTCTGGAAAAACTAAAAACCAAAAACCAAACAAAAAAAATACACTTATGTTAGTGTTGCTGCTGTGATAATAGAGTTCAGGGGAAAAAAGAGGGGAAAGATTTACTTTGACTTCTGGTTTCATTCTATGGTCATCTGGTTCCATAACTATATGTCTGTGGCGAGGTGAAGTAGAGTTGCTTGCCTCATGGCAAGCAGAAAGTAGAGAGAGGGCAAAGCCAAGCCAAGATGTGTGCTTCAAAGTATGCCTCTAGTAATCCACTTTCTCCAGCTGGACCCAACTTCCAGCCGTTTTATTACCTCCAACAACCCTTCCCTTCCCCTCCCC
>NW_026068031.1:1938151-1939423 GCF_014885135.2 Alexandromys fortis
ACAGCCAGAATATTGTATACGTAATAAATAAATAAATAAATATTTAAAAAAAGAAGAAGAAACTAGGTACTTATTTTCCATTCACCTTACTACCCTTCCAACCTATGGAGAATGGATTAAGACTGGGGGCTGTTTCTATCCATTCAGTGGCCTGGTTAGTGGAAGCAGCAGACCAGTCTCCTGCAGTGAGCTAAGTCCTCTAGGTTTCAGAAGCCAAACGGTGAGCAGGCGTTCACACACACACACACACACACACACACACACACGCGCGCAGAACTCCGTGGGCTAGCACCTGCCACATCCAGCCCATGAGTGAACATTCAGTGCCCTTGTACTGCAGGGATGGCAATCTTCAATCCTCATGCTGTGCAGAGGGGAAGCTGAAGCTACACAGACATTTTAATCATGTTTGGAAGTCTGGAAGTTACATGAAGTCTGAATAGTCTGAATCTTTTTTTTTTTAAATAACTTATTTTTATTTTAGGTAAAGAGGTTTGTTTTGTTGTTTTTTTTAAATATTTATTTATTATATATACATTATTCTGTCTGCTTGTGTGCCTGCAGGCCAGAAGAGGGCACTAGACCTCATTACAGATGGTTGTGAGCCACCATGTGGTTGCTGGGAATTGAACTCAGGACCTTTGGATGAGCAGGCTATACCCTTAACCACTGAACCATCTCTTCAGTCCTGTTTTGTTTTGTTTTGAGACAGGGTTTCTCTGTGTAACAGCCCTGGCTGTCCTGAAACTTATTTTGTAGCCCAAGCTGTCCTGGAACTCACATAGATCCGTCTGCCTCTGTGCCACCACCACCCAACTTGAAGTCTGAATCTTGATGACAGAGCCTGAAATAGAACTTGAAGCAAAAATGCAGATAAAAATAAATTATTTATATGTAGTTGCTTAAAATTATTTTTTGCTACCTATTTTGAAAAGATATATTGTGATTTTTCCCCATTAAACACTAATTTGGTGGGACTGGAGAGATTGATGGCTCAGTGTATCCCTGGGTCCAGTTAGTGCTTCTGTCTACTTGTCTGTTGGGGTATTGGCCGATCTTGTAGTCATTTTTTTTGGTCTAGTACTGGGGATCAATCCTAGAGTCTTGCCTATGTTGACAAACGCTATTTCTGAACTGCAGTCTGACCTCCACGACCTAGGGACCTCCCACTCTCAATTTATAATCTCTTCTATGTCTCTAGTTTAAATGCTAGGCATCTGGTGGATTCGGCTAAACAATGCTTTCCTTGTTTTTTTTTTTTTTTTTTTTTTT
>NW_026068031.1:1939788-1946376 GCF_014885135.2 Alexandromys fortis
GAGAGAGAGAGAGAGAGAGAGAGAGAGAGAGAGAGAGAGTCTTATGTATTCCTAGCTGGCCTCAAACCCACTCTTCAAGCAAGGATAACCCTGACTTAATTCTCCTGTTTCTACCTCCCAAGAGCTTGGGATAGAGGGTGAGTACCAATGCTGGGTTTTTATGTTGTGCTGGGGATCAAATCCAAGGCCTTGTGTATACTAGGTAAGGACTCTATCCAGTGAGCTAACTCCTCAATGGGAAAACTTTTTCAGTAAACTGAGCTTATGTGTGGTGGTGCTCGCCTTGAATCAGGAGGGTCTTTGGGACTTTGAGGCCAGCCTGGTTTATTCAGTGAGGTCCAGACAGTCAAGACTACATAGTGAGACCTTATCTCGAGACAAAAATAAAAATAAACTGAAACAGAATGTCTTGAAGGACTCTGCAAAGTTATGTAAAGTCTATGTTAATTTCTTCTTTTTTGATAGCCTGAGACATTTTATCCTCCTTTATGCCTCTTCAAGGCTATGAAAGGAATTAGTGTGGTAATTTTGCACTAAGGTCTGGGTAGTGAACGAACCCTGAACAGCCTTTTCAATATTTCAATATTCCAATGCATCCACAGCCTGCTAATCCTCCTTTTTAAGGCCTAGTTTGTTACCCCCTCTTTTTTGATTGCTTGTTTTTTCTTCTTTGTTTTTCAAGACAGGGCTTCTCTGGTAGTCCTGGCTGTCCTGGAACTCACTGTGTAGACCAGGATGCCTCTGCCTCTCAAATGCTGGGATTAAAGGATGTGCGTCACCACTGCCCAGTTTATTTTATTCTTCATCTTTTCTGGAATATATTTTTTTTCTTCTTTGGATCTTGACATTCAGCTTTTCTCTCCTCTTCTTCCCTCTTTTACATTTTTTGGGGGGTTGTTTGTTTTTCTTTTATTATTTTTTGAGACAGGTAGCTTTGGTGCCTGTCCTGGAACTCGCTCTGTAGACCAGGCTGGCCTCGAACTCACAGAGATCCGCTTGCTTCTGCCTCCCAAGTACTGGGGTTAAAGGTGTGTGCCACCACAGCCAGACTTGCTTATTTGTTTTTCAAGATAGGGTACAGGGTTTCTCTGTGTAGCCCTGGCTACCCTGGAACTTACTCTGTTCACCAGTCTGGCCTTAAACTCACAGAGATTCACCTCCTCTGTCTCCCTAGTACTAGGATTTAAGGTGTGCACCACTACCATGCTTCTGTCTTTCTGATGGCTCCATTCTTTCTATCTTTCTGTAAATTTGGGGTTCTACAAGGTGGTTTCACTGATGATTCTGTTCACTGTGGTTTCCATTCATGCTAAGAGAAAGTAGCCAGTACTCTATCTTTCCTTTTCCATTCAGCAGCCCTCTTAAGACCTGGTCCAGTGGTTGTTAGTTTTGAAATTATTTTCTATGTGTGTGGCCTGCATGTGTGTCTGTGCGCCACATGAATGCCTGTTGCCCATGAAAGCCAGAAGAGGGCATCTGATCCCCTGGAACTCGAGTTGTGAGTGGCCATGTGCATGCTGGGAGCTGCACCCAGGTCCCCTGTAAAAGCAGCAAAGACTCTGTGGGTATGTTGTTTACTGTTCTGGTTTTCTGATTACCACAATAAAATAGCCTGACCCCACCACCGCTGTCTTAGCTAGGGGCTGCTATTGTGGTGATGAACACCATGATCAAAAGCAAGTTGAGGAGGGAAGGGTTAGGCGTACACTTCAGCATTGCTCTTGATCACTGTGGACAGGAACTCAAACAGGGAACGATCTCGGAGGCTGGAGCTGATGCAGAGGACATGGAGGGGTGCTGTCCTCTGGTTTGCTTCCCTGACTTGCTCAGCCAATTTTTTTGTTTTGTTTTTTTGAGACAGGGTTTCTCTGTGTAGCTTTGGAGCATGTCCTGGACTCACTGTGTAGACCAGGCTGGCCTCGAATTCACAGAGATCCACCTGCCTCTGCCTCCCGGGTGCTGGGATTAAAGGTCTGTGTCTCCACGGCCTGGCCGGCCTACCTTCTTTTTTTTTGTTTGTTCGTTTTTTGAGACAGGGTTTCTCTGTAGCTTTGGAGCCTGTCCTGAAACTCTCTAGCTTTGGAGCCTGTCCTGGGACTCACTCTGTAGACCAGGCTGTCTCTGAACTCATAGAGATCTACCTGCCTCTGCTTCCGGAGTGCTGGGATTAAAAGCAGGCACCACCACAACCTGACCAGCCTACTTTCTTACAGAACCCAGGACCTGCAGCCCAGGTCTAGCACCTCCCACCATGGGCTGGGCACTCCCCCATTGATCACTAGATGGGAAAATGCCTTACAGCTGGATCTCAGGGAGGCATTTCCTCAGCTGAGGCTCCTTCCTCTCTGATGACTCTATAGCTTGTGACAAGTTGACACACAAAACCAGCCTACACCACTACCTCCCCACCCACCCAATATACTACTACCCCTAATACACAACCACCACCACCTCCCCCAATACACCACCACCCCACCCACCCACCCCCCAATATAAGAAATAAGGAAGAATTTATTTTGGCTTATGATTGATTGAGTACAGTCCATCAATGCAAGGAAACCATAGTTGCAAGAACTCAAGGCTGCTGGTTGAACATATTGTATTGGCAGCCAGGAAGCAGAAAACCAGGAGCACGAGTGTTCAGCTTGTCTTTATTCAGTTCAGGCTTGAACCCATAGAATGTTGACGCCAACATTCCTATGTGGGTCTTCCCACCTCAGCTAGCCAATTAGGAAAGCAGTCGAGGTAACCCCTCCCAGGCCATGCTCTGAAGCTTGCATCCCAGGCGGGTCTTGATCCTAGTTACTCTGAAATAACCGGCACACGGGCTAAACTTAAGCAACAAAAATCTACAATAGACAACCTCTCCTTAAAATTTCTTTTTAGATTATATGTATGAATATTTTGTCTGAATGCTGTTTTTAGAAGTCAGAAGGGGGCATTGGATCTGCTGGAACTGCAGATAGAGGATTGTGAGCCAACATGTAGGTCCTGGGAACTGGACCCATTTCCTGTGCAAGAGCAGCAAGGGTTCTTAACTGCTGAGCCACGTCTCCAGCTACTACAACCATCCATGTGTTTGTTTATTTATTTGTGATTTTCAAGATAAGGTTTCTCTCTGTTGCCCTGGCTATTCTGGAACTTGCTCTATAGACCAGGCTGGCCTCAAATTCAAGAGATCCATTTGCACTGCTTCCAAGTGCTGGGATCATGGTGTATGCTACCACTGCCCAGCTATTTGTTTACTTTTTTGGTTATTATTGTTTATATTTATTCATTGTTTGTGTGCATATGGGTGTATTTGAGTGTATCCCACAGTGTTCAGTTTGTGGGAGTTTGGTTTCCTACCAGGTGGGGTTCAGGGATTGAACTAAGGTTGTCATGAATGGCAGACACCTTTACTGACTGAGCCATTTCACTGGTCCCTAGGATTTATTAAGCAAGTGATATTATACAAGTAGTGGAGAAATGGCTTAAGGGCAATTGCTGTTTTCCAGAGGACCCTGGATCAATTTCCAGTACACAAGATGGCTCACAACAATCTGTAATTCCAGTCCCAAGGGATATGACGCCCTCTTCTGTCCTGTGCTGGCACCAGGAATGGATGCAGACACACATGCAGTCAAAAATACACATAAAGTAAAAATAAATCTTTTTGAGACAGGGTTTCTCTGTAGCTTTGGAGCCTGTCCTGGAACTCGCTTTGTAGACCAGGCTGGCCTTGAACTCACTGAGACCCACCTGCCTCTGCCTCCTAAGTGCTGGGATTAAAGGAGTGCACCACCACTGTTTGGCTACATCTTTTATTTTTATTTTTTTAAATATTTATTTATTATGTATACAATATTCTGTCTGTGTGCATGTCTGCAGGCCAGAAGAGGGCACCAGACCTCATTACAGATGGTTGTGAGCCACCATGTAGTGGCTGGGAATTGAACTCAGGACCTCTGGAAGAGCAGTCAGTGCTCTTAACCACTGAGCCATCTCTCCAGCCCCCTGTATTAAATATTCTTACAGGTTTTTGAAGCTATCAAGCATCTAGTTACCTTTCGGATCCTATTACCTAGCCTAAGTTGAAGTGCGTGTCCACACAAAAAGTCAAAAAAAACAAAAAAACAAAAAAACAAAAACAAAAAACCAAACGTAACCAGTTGTTTTCGAAGGACAAATGACATCTGGGCTTTCTAATGAGGATCCCGATCCCACACAGTCTATCAGTTCATCGAACCTCAAAGAACCAGGAGATCAAGGTTCTAATTCCCGGAAAACGAATCACCAAAAAGTGATAAACCCTCTAACAAACCCCGCGCGGGTAACCAGCCGGAACCTTGACCTCAAGATGGCGTCGCGTAGTCATAAGATTCAATCGGCTCCAATCAAAAATGGCAGGGCGGGTCGTCACGTACGGCTCGAGCCTCTCTAGGTACCACCAGGCGCTGCTTCTCTATGGTTATCCTTCTGTGCGCAGTGACTCAGAGGCAACAGTGGCGACTATCTAGGTGCAATCTTCTCTATGGTTTCCCCTCTCCACGCCTCCTGGCGCAGTGCACGCCGGGCAAGAGGAAGACCTCCAGAAGCTCCCCGCGCTGCGCGGCTGGGTTTGCGGCCTATGCGAGTAGGCGCTTCGGACCCAGGCTCTCAGCTCGGCGGCGCTCCGAACCCTCGAACCGGTGGAGCCCACTCCTAACCTGACGCAAGAGGCCGCGAAGACCGTCTCGTTTTCTCAGCGGCGGGTGAGTTGACGCTTCCGAACGCTTGAGGAAACCGGTCGACCGGGGACCTCAGCTGCCGGAGGAGGAGGCGAGGAGGAGGAAAAGCCAGGGTGGCTGCGGAGGGCCGGGTAGGGTGGGGGTGAGGGGGTGGGGTGGGGGAGGGGACGGGCACGAGGCTTGGGGCTTCTCCGCTCCTGGGGGGGGGGGGGACGGGCACGAGGCTTGGGGCTTCTCCGCTCCTCCAAGGCCTCGGGGGAAAAAAAACAAACAAACAAAAAAAAAAAGAGAGAGAGAAGCCTGTGGGGACCAGGCGCCCTCGGAGGCCGGGCCCATGTCCTGAGCGTGTCTCCGTGGATTTCTGTCGCCCACTCTCTCTGGCTTCCCGTTCCGTCTGGGAGTGGATCGCCTCGGCTCTGACGGGACTCCTGTGTTAGCCATGGCTAGGATCGGACCTTGTAGGCCGGGGCCCGGCGGCCCCTTTCTCCTCGGGCCTCCAGATCCACCCCTCGCTAGATTTCCGGGGCCAAGGACTCCCGGGCCCTCAAGGCTGCCTGTGCCTTCAAACTAGCCTGCGCCCACTCTTCTAGCGGGGTGCGGGCCGCCAACGCATTTCTTTCTCTCTAGTGGTCTAGTTGGCGCCGCCAAAGAAGAGCCCCACCCCTCCTTGAATTTAGCGAGTGTCCACTTTTTTGTTTTCGAAAGCACCTTTCCTGGCTCGCCGAAGACGGTGATAGTTTCCCATTCTTGTCCCCTGTCTTCTTGGAAGGATGCTCGATCTCCATTCATTCTAGGTAGCGCCGATCTTCATATTAAAATGCATTACCATCCTTTTGTTTTCAGTATTGATTTTTAAATACGCTTTTAGAAATAGGGTATGAAGGTTATCTTGACGTTATGTAATAGTAGATTAATATTGGCCTGAAAATGCCGTTTTTATACAGGGCAGAGTAAAGCACACCACAAGGAGGGGAAAGGATTGGGTTTCTCTTGCATCACAGTGCTTTGGAACTGAAATAAAGTGTAGTAGGTAGCTGGCCGTATCGAACACAGTCTTTTTTTTTTTTTTGTATTGTCTGTGAACATCTCCTTCAGCTTCCTTCATTTTCAAAATCTCTTGTATATATTTTAGACTTGAAGAATATAAGAAAGTAAGAGGGTCTCTATACCATTGGTGCTTGTAAGACTATATAGAACTAGGAATGGTCGACGGCTTAATGGGGAAATCCTCACACCACAAACGTAATTTTATGAAAAGTGTAGTGTTTTTTTTTTTAAAGGGTATTCCAAAAACCTTGAGAGGTCTCAAGGCATTCGGTTGTCCAGTTCTTGTGATTCAAGCATACAGTGTGTTCTTATTAAACTCTTTTTAAGTCTTGGTTTTCATTTTCGATAAAATGAGTTTGTATTACGATCCACTTTACGGATTGGATTTGGGGACTGAAAAAGTGTATGTAAAATTCTCAATAAGATATATATTCCAGTAACATGATGTTGGTTTATATTGATAAATGTTACTTAAGAGCTAGCGTGAGATGTTTCACAGACTTTACATTTCTGCCTGTGTACTCGGAGTAGACTTTAATAGTTCTATTAATTTTTTTGTTTTTTTGTTTTTCAAGATAGGGTTTCTCGGTAGCTTTGGAGCCTGTTCTGGAGCTAGCTCTTGTTGACCAGGCTGATCTCGAACTCACTGAGATCTGCCTGACTCTGTCTCCCAAGTGCTGGGCTTAAAAGTGTACATACGCCACCACTGTCCAGCTATTGATTATTTTTTGTTTGCTTGTTTTTTGAGACAGGGTTTCTCTGTAGCTTTGGTGCCTGTCCTGCTCTTGTAGACCAGGCTGGCCTCGAACTCACAGAGATATTCCCCCCTCTT
>NW_026068031.1:1957227-1959727 GCF_014885135.2 Alexandromys fortis
TTTTTTTTTTTTTTTTTTTTTTTTGGTTTTTTGAGACAGGGTTTCTCTGTAGCTTTGGAGCCTGCTGGAACTAGCTTTTGTAGACCAGGCTGCCCTCAAACTCACAGAGATCCTCCTGCTTCTGCCTCCCAAGTGCTGGGATTAAAGGCGTGCGCCACCACTGCTCAGTTTAAATTAGCTTCTTAATCCATAAAGACAGTGACAGTTGTACAGCAAGTAATTTAGGAGATTAAAAAGAGTGAGTCTGGGGCTGGCCTTCAGTCCCAGCACTTGTGAGACAGAGGCAGGTAGATATCTTATGAGTTCAAAGCCAGCTTTCTTTGCCCAGGACAGCCAGAATTTACACAGGGAAATATTGTCTCCCCCCCCCCCCCCCAAAAAAAGGACTTCTGAAAATAAAAATGTTGACATCACATCGTTTTGGGGGGTTATCATTCCTTTTTCTCTTTTAAATTTATTTACATGTATGGCTGTTTTTGCCTCCATGTATGTTTGTGCGCCACATTTGAGCCTGGCGTGGCCAGAGGCTAGAAAAGGATCCCCTATAGCTGGAATTAAAAGTTGCTGTGAAACACCATAAGAGTACTGGGCATCAAACCCACGCAGGTCCTATGGAAGAGCTATACAAATGCTCTTAACTACTGAGCTATCT
Organism: Alexandromys fortis; assembly: GCF_014885135.2. Lineage (NCBI taxonomy): Eukaryota > Metazoa > Chordata > Mammalia > Rodentia > Cricetidae > Alexandromys > Alexandromys fortis. The sequence continues at coordinate 1,957,880 of NW_026068031.1, forward strand.
TCTTTTGATAGGATACCAAAGACGACTAGGAGAAAATGTTTTATTGTGTTTTGTTTAGCCGTTATAGTTTTGATAAAATATTTTTATTCTGTGATTATCTTTTTTTGCAGTATTGAGTCTCTTGATGAAGATACACATACACACATTTTTCTATATGTTAATGTTGAGTAAAGACTTCATAGCTGACCAAGGATTTTTCAAATTAATTATTATTTTAAGATTTATCACTTATTCAGTGTTCGGCCTGCATGTATGCTTGCCTGCCAGAGGAGGGCACCAGAATTTATAGATGGTTATGAATCATCTATAATTGAACTCAGGACCTATAGAGTGCAAGTTAAAAGAGCAGGCAGTGCTTTTAACCCCTAAACCATCTCTCCAGCGCCCAATTATTATTTTTGGTTATTTGAGACAGGGTTTCCCTGTTAGCCCTGACTGTCTTGGAACTCTGTAGATCAGGCTGGCCTCAAACTCAAAGAGATCCACCTGCCTCTGCTTCCTGCATGCTGGGATTAAAGGCATATGCCACCATTGCCTTACTAGTAATCACTATCTTGAAAGAAAACATTTTTATATTTTTTTAATCTATTAAAAAATATTTTTCAGACAGGATCTCTTTGGCTGTCCTGGAACTCAACTATGTGTACCAAGCTGGCCTCCGACTCATAGAGATCCACCTATCTCTGCTTTGTAAGTGCCAGGATTAAAGGTGTGCGCTACTGTACCTGGTCTTAAAAATGTTCTTAGGGCTAATATAGCTATTTATTTACTGTATGATGCTGGGGAGCAAATCTAGGGCCTTGGACTTATCAGGCAAGTTCTGTACCTTGGAGTTAGTGCGTCAGTCTTTTTTAAAATCTGTCTTAGAACTACCATTCATGTTCTTAAAGGGGATTCTGATTCCTTAAAGCCTTCAGTACCTTTGTACTTTTAATCTTTGATACAGGATTTCAGTACTCAAACTTAAACTTTTGCCCTGGCATCCCCAATGCTGGCTTCTTTGAGACAGGATCTCTTTGGCTCTCCTGGAACTCACTATGAAGACCAAGCTGGCCTCCAACTCACAGAGATTCACCAGGCTTGCTTCTTTTTGTACTTAAAATAACTTTTAAAAAAAATTATGTGGAGAAAATACTAAAAATTATTAGTATTGCGGTATTACCCTCATTTTTTCTTAAAATTTTGAGATGGCATCTCATACTCTAGCCCAGACTGGTTTAAACACGTATTGTACTACAGGCTGACCTAGAATTCATGGCAGTTCTCCACTTTTTACTTTGACATAATTTAAAATTTACAAAGTAAATTTAACAAAGTAGTACATAAATTCTCAACCATTCTAACTCTTGAGTTTCCTTAGCATCTACCTCCCTTGTGCAGGTATTACAGGCATGTGCCACCACTGACAGCTAGAATTGAACATTTTTGCCAATTTGATTTTGTTCTTCCTAATTTTCTTCTGACATATTTGTTAGTAAGTGGCTGACATGATGCTTCTAAACTCAAATACTGTAGATTAATTCCTGGAAGCTTTAGGATTTCTTTTATTATTTAAAAATAGTACAGTGATAGCAATCAGGAATTTAATATTGGCACAATATTTTTTAATCTTCAGTATTGTTTAATTTTGGTAGTTGTCCTTAATTGATAACTGTTCTTGCCGAGCAGTGGTGGCGCACGCCTTTAATCCCAGCACTCAGGAGGCAGAGGCAGGTGATCTCAGTGAGTTTGAGACCAACCTGGTCTACAAGAGCTAGTTCCAGGACAGGCTCCAAAGCTACATAGAGAAACCCTGTCTGGGAAGAGAAAAAAAAAAAAGTATCCCTCTAGTCTATTTGGGAAGCACTG
>NW_026068031.1:1965345-1970904 GCF_014885135.2 Alexandromys fortis
CATGCCCTGCTTAGAAAATTATGTTTAACAGTTGTAAGCTTATTTTCTTAGGTAGAAGAAATATTGCTAGTTGTTTGGCATAAGTAACTGCTGCTTAGTATAAAACAAAACAAGCAAAAAAACTAATTTTATTGGAATCAATGACAAGTTCATTTTAGCTTTTTTTTTTTTTTTCTTTGAGATGGTCTCCCCAGGTAGCCCTGGATGGCTTTGACAATGTAGACAATGTCGTTTTGGCTCTGTCTCCCCAGTGGAATCTGCTCAGCCCAGACTTGTGATTTTTTTTTTAAAATATTTTATTATATATACAATATATGCCTACAAACCAGAAGAAGAGGGCACCAGACCTCATTACAGATGGTTGTGAACCACCATGTCATTGCTGGGAATTGAATTCAGGACCTTTGGAATAGCAGGCAGTGCTCTTAACAACTGAGCCATCTCTCCAGACCCAGATTTTTTATTTTTGAGACAAGTCCTAGCATACTCAAGATTCTGCTTCCACCTCTGGGATTAGGGTTACAGGCTTGTGCCACCAGGCCTGGCTAGAGGTTTGCTTTAAGAAAAAAGTAAACTGTATGGTGGTATATACCTGTAATCTCCTGACTTGAAATAATGGAGACAGAAAGGTCAATTGTTCATAATTGTCATCAACTATAGTGTTCAAGGCCAGCTTTGACTACTTGAGATCTGTGTCTTAAAAAAAAAAAAAAAAAAGCCTGTTACCTTATTACAATTTGTGGGCTCTTTTTATATGTTAGAGCTGTTACTATGTGGGCTGAAAGGGATCCCCTCTTCCTCCTAAGTTTATAATTTAATGACACATTTGTCTTTAAGAACTAGTTAACACTGAGTTGTCAAATACTGAAGTTTTCAGAGAGTTGCTCGTTTAAAAATGAATGTTATTAGAACACTTAGAAAATTATCTGCCCTCCTGAATTCTCAGTTTGTTTTAAAAGATTCGTTGATGTTTGGCATTTAATTTTTTGATATTAACTGAACCTCAAAATTTTTTTCTTCCTTTATATGTATTCCCACATGACTGTAGGAGTCTATCCTGAACTTAGTTCGTGTACATTTTGGGAACTTATTTTAGAAAAGATCTAAGTTTTAAAAAATTCTCAATGGACAGACAGAGAAAAGAGGGTCTTTGCCAACTCCTTTGGGTAAGAAACTTTAGAATTTTGCAGATACTCTAAAAATGAAGGTCAACAATATAGGCATGTCAAATTAGAAAGGTTTCAAATAAAATGATTTGTCATTTCTTTCTTTAGACTGGTGCAGTCAGAATGTCTTTCCCCCCTCATTTGAATCGCCCTCCTATGGGAATCCCAGCACTCCCTCCAGGGATCCCACCCCCACAGTTTCCAGGCTTTCCTCCTCCTGTACCTCCAGGTAAGTTTGATCATATTTTTAAATTTTTTTAAGCCTGAGTCTTTGTCATTGTGATAATACCATTGGAACATGATACTCATGATTTATTAATAAAGATATGGTAATCTTATGTGAAAATGGATATCTGATTTTTATGTGACCTTAAGTTGTTTGGAACAGAATCTGTTGCTCCAGGTGCACCTTTACTTCTTAGCAAGTCCTTCATGCTCCTGAATGCTGGGGTTACAGTTGAACCTCGTCTGTTTTGACTAGTAGATTTGTATTTGTTGGCTGGGTTTCAGACTCATCTTGGAAATTCCTTATTTATAAGGTTCAAAAATTTAGAAAATACAGAAAGTTAGCAGTGAATATTTCCTCATAGCAGTATCAACTAACAGTGTTGTTACTGTCAAAGGGAAACCAAATGATAGTTGATTTATCTTTCGAGATGACATAGACTAAAGTTTACATTTTTATTTTTGTTTTGTTTTTGTTTTTCAAGATAGGTTTGTGTGTGTGTGTGTGTGTGTGTGTGTGTGTGTGTGTGTGTAGCCTTGGCTGTCCTGGAGCTTATTCTGTAGACCAGGCTTGAACTCACAGAGATCCACCTGTCTCTGCCTTGTAAGTGCTGGGATTAAAGCTGTACCAAGACTGCCTGGCTTTTTTGTTTGTTTGTTTGCTTGCTTGCTTGTTTTTGGTTTTTCGAGACAAGGTTGCTCTATGTAACATCTCTGAATGTCCGGGAACTGGAATTGTAGATCAGCCTGGTCTCAAACTCAGAGAAAGATTTGCCTGACTCTGCCTCCCGAGTGCTGGAATCAGTGCCTCACTTGTGTTTTGTTGTTGTTGTTTGGTTTGAATTGGTTTGGTTTTTCTTTTTTTAAAAAAAATATAATAATTTATTTAAATTTATCTTATGTGCATTGATGTGAAGGTGTCAGATGCCCTGAAACTGTAGTTACAGACAGTTGTAAGCTGTCATGTGGGTGCTGAGAATTGAACTTAGGTCTTCTGGAAGAACAGCCAGTGCTCTTAACCACCGAACTATCTCTTCAGCCCTGGTTTAGTTTTTCAAGATAGGGTTTCTCTAGTTTTGGAACCTGTCCTCGAACTCGCTCTGTAGACCAGGCATATCTCGAACTCACAAAGCTCTGCCTGCCTGGTTCTGCCTCCCTGAGTGCCAGGATCAAGGCTTGCACCACCACCTCCCAGATTTCTGTTTTTGTTTTCTTGTGGTTTTTTTTTTTTTTTTTTTTTTTGGAGACAAGGTAATGCTCTGTTTCCTGAGTTTGTTTGGAACTGTGTAGCCCATCCTTGTCTTGACTCACAGTTATCCTCTTTCCTCAGTCTTTTTTTTCTTTTGTTGTTTTTTTGTTTTTCCAGACAGGGTTTCTCTGTGGCTTTGGAGCCTGTCCTGGAACTAGCTCTGTATGTAGACCAGGCTGGTCTCGAACTCACAGTGATCCACCTGCCTCTGCCTCCCGAGTGCTGGGATTAAAGGCGTGCGCCACCACCGCCTGGCTTAATTGTATTCTTAAAATATGTTATGCTTTTTTCCTTTTAGGGACACCAATGATTCCTGTACCAATGAGTATTATGGCTCCTGCTCCAACTGTAAGTATAGTTTCTTGTTTTTGTTTTTGAGTCTCATCACTTCCTGGATTTACTTTGTAGCTGAGGATGACCTTGAATTTAGATTTATTTGTTTATTTTTTTCCTCTACCTCTTAAATGCTGGGATTACAGGCATATTAACCATGACTGGTTAATATGTTGGGGATTGAACCTAAGGCCTCATGTTTTCTAGGGAAGTACTCCAAGTTGAGTACTCCTTTCAACACAGTAAATATAAATGAAAAATTAAGATTTAGAATACAGCTAGTACTTTTTGAAATATAAAATTTTGGTAACCTGCCAGGCGGTGGTGGCGCACGCCTTTAATTCATCCCAGCACTTGGGAGGCAGAGGCAGGCTGATCTCTGTGAGTTCGAGACCAGCCTGGTCTACAAGAGCTAGTTCCAGGACAGGCTCCAAAACCACAGAGAAACCCTGTCTCGAAAAACAAACAAACAAAAAAAACAAAAAAAAATTTTTTTGGTAACCTTAGATAGCTTAAAAATGTTTAAATGTGGGACTGGAGAGATGACTCAGTTGTTGGGAGCACTGACTGCTCTTCTGGAGGACCTGGGTTTGAATCTCAGCACCCACGTGACAGTTCACACCTGTCTGTGACTCCAGGTCCAGGGGACCCAACACTATCACACAGACATACATGCAGGAAAAACACCAGTGCACATAAAATAAATAAGTAAAAATACTTTAATGTAGTTTGTGTTCTACTTGTCATTATGGGCAGAATTTGCAGGCAGTGCTTTTGGAGGCTTGAAAGTGTTGTGAGCCACCTGCTGTAGATGTTTTGAACTGAATGAGAACCTTCTGTAAGAATAGTGTATTAGTTACTTTTTTAAAAAAGGATTTATTTATATTTATTTAGTTTACATTGTTCTGTCTACACGTGTGCCTGCAGGCTAGAAGAGGGCACTAAATTTCATTATGGATGAGTTGTAAGCCATGTGGTTGATGGGAATTTGGAAGAGCAGTCCGTGCTCTTAACTGCTGAGCCTTCTCTCCAGCTCCTATTAGTTACTTTTATATTGCTGTGACAGAGCACCACCTCCTTAAGAAGGAGGGGGATTGACTTGGGCTTACTGTTGTAGAAGGATTAGGGTCCGTATTGTAGGAAATCTTGGCACAGGTGGAAATGATGGCAGGAAGGGCTGAGAGCCTGAATCTGAAATAGCAGTGGAAAGCAGAGAGTAAACTCAGAATGGTGGGAATCATTAAACTGTCAAAGCCCACCACTTCCTTTTTTTTTTTTTTTTGTTTTTTTTTTTTGTTTTTTTCAAGGCAGGGTTTCTCTGTAGCTTTGGAGCCTGCCCTGGAACTCCCTTTGTAGACCAGGCTGGCCTCGAACTCCCAGAGATCCGCCTGCCTCTGCCTCGGGAGTGCTGGGATTAAAGGAATGCGCCACCACCGCCCGGCAAAGCCCACCACTTCCTAAACCTCGCAAATAGTTGGGCAATTTTTTTCTTAAAATTGCTTTTGTTTTTTTGGGGACATTGTCTTACTTTTTAGTCCTGACTGGCCTGGAATTCATTATGTAAACCTGGTAGTTTAACTCAGTGGAGATCCACATGTCTCCCTGGTGTTTGGATTAAAGATGTGTACCACCATACCTGGCCTAGTTCGGTTTTTTTTTTAGAAGCCTCCAAATGTCACTCCCTTTGTATTGTAGAATAGAGAAAGGTGGAATTGGGGTTTGGAGAAATTATTCCCGTTCACAGTTTTTTCCATGCCTACTGAGTTGTAATGAATTCCTTGTTAAGTATATAGATTTCTGGTTCTGTATGTGGGGAAGTTGCAAGTTTAAAGTGAAAATAAGCTAGTAACACAAGGACCTTATAAAAAGTAAAAGCGTGTGCAGTGTTGAATTTGCCTTCAATTTTGTTCTGATTATAATTGTGTTGAAATTTTTATGCTTTTAATAATATGGTTTATGTTTTAAAATTTTAAAATTGTAAGCAAAAATGCTTGACTTTTTCTATCCTTTTTAAAGGTAATTAATGGAAATTTGTGAAGAATAAATTTGCATTAATGAAACATATTACATGCCTTAGGAATTTTTGATCAGTTATGTAGGGCTTTTAATAATATGCTATATATTTATACTTTAAATTTGGAATTTTTAGCATAATGTCATAATTTCCAGATCAAATATTTTTGTCTTTTTTTACTATAGGTTCTAGTACCTACTGTGTCCATGGTTGGGAAGCATTTGGGAGCAAGAAAGGATCATCCAGGCTTAAAATTAAAAGAAAATGATGAAAATTGTGGTCCTACTACTACAGTTTTTGTTGGCAATATTTCAGAGAAAGCTTCAGACATGCTTATACGACAACTCTTAGCTGTAAGTTAAACTGTGTCCCCCATGCGGCCCCCCGCCCCCCCCTTTTTTTTGAGACAGGCTTTCTCAATTTCTCTGTAATAATCTTGACTATCCTGACTTCCAACTCACTGAGATCCGCCTCCCAAGTGCTCATGTTGAAGGTGTGTGCCACCACCGTCTGGCTATTTTCTACTTTTTTAAACTTACAGAATGAAACTTTAAAAAAAAAAAAAAAAAAAA
>NW_026068031.1:1971554-1979910 GCF_014885135.2 Alexandromys fortis
ATCTATCTATCTATCATCTATCTATCTATCTATCATCTATCTATCTATCTATCATCTATCTATCTATCTATCTATCTATCTATCTATCTATCTATCTATCTATCTATCTATCTATTTATACAGCATTCCTTCCATGTGTGTCTGCAGGCCAGAAGGGAGCACCAGACCCCATTACAGATGGTTGTGAGCCACCATATGGTTGCTGGGAATTGAACTCAGGACCTTTGGAAGAGCAGTCGGTGCTCTTAACTTTTGAGCCATCTCTCCAGCCCCTAGTATTCTTTGATACAGATTCATCAGTGAACTTAATTTTTCTTTGTTTTTTGAAATGGTTTCTCTGTAATTTCTCAGGCTGTCCGAAAACTTACAATCTGTAAGACCAGATTGGTCTCAAACTCAGATCTACCCACCTCTGCCTCATTGAATTGAATTGAAACCTTACTTGTTTTCAGTTTATGATATAATGAATGAATGAATTTGTTTTTCATTTAATCATAGGCCTCTTTTAGATAACTCTCTGGTTTTATTTGTTTTGCTTGTTTCCCTGACACAAGGCTAGATTCATAAAATATTTCCCAGAGTTAGAAATTGCTCAGTATTTGCTCAGATTTTGTACACATTTTTTACACAAGTGTTTTATGTTGTCCTTATTCTTAGTTTTGGTCATGCTGAGTTAACTTAGTTAAAGTGTTCAAAACTTACCATAATAAGAGTGTGTTAGTAATCTTTGGATTAATATGTTGTGATTTTATAAGTACTTCGTAAATAGATGGATTTTGTTTTTGATTGTGTTTTTCTGTAGCTTTGGAGCCTGTTCTTGAACTCCCTCTGGAGACAGACTGGCTTTAAACTCAGAGATATGCCTGTCTCTTCCTTCCAAGTACTGGGATTAAAGGAGTGTACCACCGCTGCCTGGCTAAAAATATTTTTATCAAAGAAAATTTTTGTACAGTGTATTTTGATCATTAGAAGATTTTGACATTGGTGATAATTGATTCTTTTATTCAGAGCAGAAATAGCATGTTATTTAGATATCTTGAATTTTTTTATTTAAAAATATCTTTATTATAGAGCAAAAAAACCCAATTGCTCTTTTTTTTCTTTTTCTTTTTTTTCTTTTTTCTTTTTTTTTTTTTTTTTGGTCTTTGGTTTTTTTCAAGACAGAGTTGACCATGCTGTCCTCAAACTCACAGAGCTCCATCTGCCTCTGCTTTAAAAATGCAGTGATTCAAGGTGTGCGCCACCCTCACCTGACTGATTATTTTATATTTGTGAGTATTTTGCATGTGTCCATGTATGTGCACCATCTGTGTGCCTGTTAGATCTTTTGGAACTGGGGTTATAGATGGTTGTCGACCACCATATGGGTGCTGGAACTTAACCTAAAGTTTCTCAAAAAGTACAGTTGCTCTTGACCACTGAACTGTCTCTCCAACCTTAAACAAAAATTTTTGGTACATGGGTATTGCTGCTTTCTTTGAAAACCTGGTACTCTCCGGGCAGTGGTGGTGAACGGCCTTTATTCCCAGCACTTGGGAGGAAGAGGTAGGTAGATCTCTGTGGCCAGCCTGATCTAAAAAGCTAGTTCTAGCACAGGCACCCAAGCTACATAGACACCCTTTCTCGAAAAAACAAAGCAAAAAAGAAAACCTGGTAACTTGAGCCAAATTTTTTTTTTTTTTTTTTATTAATTTATTTATTTATTTATTAAACATTTCTGTCTCTTCCCCACCGCCGCCTCCCCTTTCCCTCCCCCTCCCCCAACCAAGCCCCCCTCCCTCGTCAGCCCAAAAAGCAATCAGGGTTCTCTGCCCTGTGGGAAGTCCAAGGACCACCCACCTCCATCCAGGTCTAGTAAGGTGAGCATCCACGAAACTGCCTAGGCTCCCACAAAACCACTAGGTCCAGTAGAATCAAAAACCCGTTGCCATTGTTCTTGAGGTCTCAGTAGTCCTCCTTGTCCGCTATGTTCAGCGAGACCAGTTTTGACCCAGGCTTTTTCAGACCCAGGCCAGCTGGCCTTGGTGAGTTCCCGATCCCCATTGTCTCAGTGTATGGGTGCACCCCTCCCAGTCCTAAGTTCCTTTTGAGCCAAATTTTTGTAATCTATGTAAAGGTGGAAGGAGTGAACTGGCAAAATCTTTTTCTTTACTTCTACCTACATTCCACATGTGCCCTCAGTCATGCACGCATTTTACACATACATATACACACACCCAGATACACATACACAAACACACAATAATGTAATATAATATGTAATGTAATGTAGAGAATTTTTTTTTCAAGTGGTCAAGTGTTGGTGCATGCCTTTAATCCCAGCACTTAGGAGAAAGAGGCAGATGGATTTCTGACTTTGAGGATATCCTGGTCTACATATTGAGTTCCAGGACATCTGGAACTGTACAGAGAAAACCTATATTGAAACAAAAATAACAATAAAGAGAAACATACATGCTGCTACATGGAATGGTATTAGATGGCTTTGTAATGAAAAATAATGGTGCTTATTCTCATGCTGTCACTAATCGCTACTATTCATTTTCTTTCTTTCTTTTTTTTTTGTTTTTGTTTTTTTTTTTTTTTTTGAGACAGGGTTTCTCTGTAGCTATGGAGCCTGTCCTGGAACTCACCCTTTTCGACCAGGCTGTCTTTGAACTCACAGAGATCCACCTGCCTTTGCCTCTCAAGTATGGGTGTGTGCGCCACCACCGCCCAGCTCATTTATTTGATTTTTTTTTTAAATCTTTTTTAAATAAGTAATTCAGTAGCTATTTCCATTTTGTTGGTTGTGTGGTCCTTGGCATCAAATGACAAAACAGAATCCACAAAATCCAGCTTTGTTAAATTTTAATGTTTTATGATTCATACTCTTTCTTTCATTAAAATAAAATGTTAAAATTGGAAACTATTGGGTGCAGTGGTGGCACATGCCATTAATCCCAACACTTGGGAAACAGGCAGGCAGATTTCTGTGAGTTTGAGGCTATCTTTGTCTACAGAGCGAGTTTAGGTCAGCCAGGGCTACGCAGAGAAAGCCTGTGTCGAAAAATAGGGACAAAACACAAAGCTCCAACCTTTCTTTTTTCTCCTTAGAGACGAATAACAACTTATTTTTTCTTTTTGAGATGTAGTTTTTATAGCACTGACTGTCTTAGACTTTGGTGTGCATGCCAGTCTGGTCTCAATCACAGAGATTAGCCTGCCTCTGGCTCTGTAGTGCAGGAATTAAAGATTTGTGCCACCCCATCCTATAAGTCACAGTTCTGTTTTTGGTTCTGGGAGGCACTCAGGATAGGATATAAGATTTTTCTTTTTTTTAAAGATTTATTTATTTATTGTATATTCACACACCAGAAGAGGAGACCAGATCTTATTACAGATGGTTGTGAACCACCATGTGGGTGCTGGGAATTGAACTCAGGTTCCCTGAAAGAGCAACGAGTGCTCTTAACTTCTGAGCCATCTCTCCAGTCCCCGGATATAAGATTTCTTACTGAAGACTGGGGGGCAGAGATTCAATACAGGGAAAGCAATCAATGCATTGTTTAAGAGGACTGTGATCAGCCATATACAGTCTTGCAGCACATAAAATAAGCCATAGAATAAATGATAATACCACCCTCCTGTTATTTTTTACTAGTGGTTAATAAGACTCCTTTTTCTTTTCGCTTTTTTTTTTTTTCCCCGCTTTTTACTTTTTTTCTTCCTCACCTTAAAGCTTGTCTGTTTTCTGTTTTGGGTTTTTGAGACATGCTTTCTCTCTGTAGTCCTGGCTGTCCTGGAACTCATTCTGAGGACCAGACTGTCCTCAAACTTACAGCTTTCTTTTGTCTCATCTCTTGAGTACTAGAATTACAGTGTCTAAACCACTGCCTGTCTAAAGCTTTATGTTGTTGTTTAAGCAATTTGTTACATGTCTCATGTTTTTGAGAGACTTAGTATCTTTTTTAACAAGATTAGTTGCTGGCATGATCTTTTTTTAAAGATTTATTATATATACAGTGTTCTGTCTGCATGTATGGGTGCATGCCAGAAGACACCAGATCTCATTACAGATGGTTGCTGGAAATGACCTCAAAGACCTTTGGAAGAGCAACCTTTACTCTTAACCGCAGAGTCATCTCTCCAGCCCATTGGCATAATCTTGTTTGTTTTCTGTTTTCCCCCCTCTATTGATGGTGGCATTATTTTGAAACTGGGTCTCAAATGGGGACCCAGGCTGCCCTCTAACTTTTTCTATCTGAGCCTCTTGGATTACAGGTGTGAGCTGTCATACTCTGTAACCTTTAATTGTGATCTTACTTGTTTTGAAGCTATTTCATTTTGTTAAGTGGTAAATTCTTAAATTTCTTTTTAAGAAATGTGGTTTGGTGCTAAGCTGGAAGAGAGTACAAGGTGCTTCAGGAAAACTTCAAGGTAATACATATTTTCCTTACTTGTTGCCTTTATTGTAACCTGTTTGCATCAATCAGTTAGCATGCTTTACTTTAATTTTCTATTAGGATGTATTAAAAGACAATTGAGCTGGATGATGGTAGTGCACACCTTTAATTCCAGCACGCAGGAGGCAGAGGCAGGCAGATTCTGTTAGTTCAATGCCAACCTAGTGTACAAGAGCTAGTTATAGAAAAGGCACCAAAGCTAAACAGGGAAACCCTGTCTTGAGAAACAATAAAGAGGCAATTGAGAAGGTTTTTGGCTGAGATTTGGGATTAGAAGATTTAAAAGTTGTACTGGAGAGATGGCTCAGCGGTTAAGAGCACTGCCTGCTCTTCCTAAGGACCTGAGTTTGATTCCCAGCCATCATATGGTGGCTCACAGCTATCTGTAATGAGATCTGGTGACCTCTTTTGGCCTGCAGGCATACATGTAGACAGAATACTGAGAATACTGTTCACATAATAAATCTTTAAAGAAAAAAAAGAAGATTCAAAAGTTGAAATAGAATGGAGGTAGAAGAGGAAAAAGTTAAAATTACTAAATGGTTTTCTCTTTCTTCCCCCTTTTTAATATGCTAATTCTAGTGGTTCTTTTTTTAAAAAGATTTTATTAATTGCCTGTAAGTTATGTGTGGGTTTTTGCATGTGAGTTCAGTGCCCATCAAAGCTGGAAGAGAGTATTGTATCCCTTAGAGATGGAGTTATAGTTGGTTTCCAGCTTCCAAACGGGTTCTGGGAATCTGTCTTCTGTAGTATGTGTTCTTAACTGCTGTGCTATCTCTCCATCCATACCACTAGTTTCTTACATGTTTAAGGTTATTTTCTCTGAAAGAAAGGCTGTCTGGTCCGGGTTGAGCAATTAGAGCCCAGGAAAAGAGGAAAGATAATCATATGACTTATTTATTTTTGTTTTTTTGACACAGGGTTTCCCTGTGTAGCTTTGGAGCCTGTGCTGAAACTCACTCTGTAGACCAGGCTGGCCGCAAACTTGTAGGGATACACCTATCTCTTCCTCCTGAGTACTGGGATTAAAGGCGTGTGCCACCGCTGCCTGGCTCTTGTTTACGTTTCACTAATGTCAAACTTCAAATATTTATGCCATTCAGGATATATGTGAGCTTTCTATATTGAAAGTCATTGGGAAATTGTTCTAAGTCTTCTGATAGTTATAGCTATTCCAGTCCTCCTTTGCTTCTGCCTATACCTTGTCATACCCAGCAAAAGTCTGGATGCTTAAAACTATATCCTCAGTCTTTTGACTGTTGTTTTTTTCTTTAATTTCTTAAATTTCATTATTTTTTTCTTTCCACTGGTCTTTTATATTCTCTTTCTTTATATTCTTTCTCTCCCTCTCTCTCTCCCTTTCTCCCTCTTTCTCTCTCACACACACACATACACACACACCTACACACATAATCTCTCACACACACAAACACAGACCTCATTGGTTTGCACATGCTAAAAGTGAAATGGTTATTAGAAAGTTAAAGAGCAGGATTGGAGTGATGACTTCAGTACCCTCAAGTAATGTCTTTAATCATTTTACTTTGCTTTTTTTTTTTTTTACTTTTTATAACTTAAAATTCACAATTTTTTATTTCTAGCTTTTGGATTTTGTGAGTATAAAGAGCCCGAATCTACCCTCCGTGCTCTCAGATTATTGCATGATCTTCAGATTGGAGAGAAGAAGCTACTTGTTAAAGTTGATGCAAAAACAAAGGCACAATTGGATGAATGGAAAGCAAAGAAGAAAGCTAATGGGGTATGCAATATCTTTTCTAATCTGGGTGCACTAGTTCAGTGTGAATCCTTCATATTGTCATAAATCTAAAATGGGGACTCAAAAATCATTATTGTAATATGTGCTTATGACTTGTGCAGGAGTGTATTTTCATAGTTTGTAGTTAAGTGTTTTATCTACCCACAGTGGGTGGATGACTGTTGGTTTGCTTGTTCCAGGTTGGGATGAAGGTAGTAAGGGAGGCTGGACAAGGTTAACTTGCCAGAGAAAACACTTGTACAGACTATTCCAATCAGAGCTAATTCATTAAGGCAGCTTTGTAAGTAAGTATAAAATATTTCAACCTACACAATGTTTATTAGTGCCCTCTCTTTTAGATGCACACAGATTGGATTCTAAAATCACTGAAAATTAGTTGTACTACTTAATGTATTGGGGTGACTTAGGACATTTTCTTATTTTTCATTTTAGTTCTGTTATTTTAAATGAGGACAAAAAGTTTTTTATGTCTTGTGTGGTATGTATCTATTGTCTCCTTCACAAAAGAAAACATCTTAAACCTGAGTATATATTGCGTCCATTTTTTTCTTGTCTTTCTTTCCACTTCCATCAAAAAGCAAAATAACCTCTCTTCTCATCAAACTTTCATATAGCTTCCTTTAAAGATTATTGTTTAACTTAAATTTAAGCAAAATATAAAAGGAAATCAAGTTTTACCATATCCAAAGTACTTTACTGTAGACATTTTGGTCTCATGTTCTTGAAGACATTTTCTTCTGTGTGACTGAATGTAGTTTTCTGTTGTCTTTGTTTTTTCTTTCAGTGCTGAGGGTAGAGCCCAGAGCTACTGTTTGACAGGCAAGAACTCTGCCACTGATCCATATCCCCACCCCATGAGTATAGTGTTAATTAGAATAGTTTCATTTCATAAAAGCAGGATTAAAGCCAGCTGTGATGGTACAATCCCAGCCCTTGGGAGGTAAAGGCAGTTGAGTTAGGAGTTCAAGCTCACCAGTTATACAAGGAATTTGAGTCTATTCTGGGCAACATTAGACTATCAAATCAAAAAGGATTATTTTATGAACATCTTTCCCCCTGCTTACTTCTGGTTTTCTTTGGACTTGTAGTATTTAAATAATTTCACTGACATATTCTGCATATCTTTATATAGTAAAACTATTGTTGCTTATTTGTCAGACCCAATCTTGGTTTGGATTTCTTTACAGGTTTGGATTAATATGCTATTAATTGGCTCTTTACAGAGTGAAGTCTATGTTTTGCGTAGTGTTTGGGTTTTATTGTATTGTGTATCTCTTGTTTTTAAAAAATTTATTTTTATGTTTGTTGAATGAGCATGTATGTTTATGTGCATCATTTCCATGTATTTCCCATTGAAACCAGAAAGGGTTATTAGTCTCCTAGAACTAGTGTTAAAAGCAGTTGCCAGCCACTGTGTGAATGTTGGGGACGGAACTGATGTCTTCAAGAGCAGCAAGTGCTTTTAACTGCTGAGTTTTTTTCCAGCTGCTGTTTTGGCTTTTTTCTTTTTTTTAAAGATAGGCTCTTCTATAGTGCAGAGTGGCTTCTTTCTTTCTTCCTGTGTAGTATGACCTTGAGCTCTATTTCCCCAATGTGCTGGGATTACAATCAGATATGCTATTAATTGGGTCTTTGAAAACACTTATATTACAGTTATTTGTGTGTATAGATATGTGTGTGGGCACGAATGTGTGTGTGTGTGTAAGTCAGAGGATAATTCACAAAAGTTCTCTTCTATTATGTAGGTCCCAGGGATCAAATTGAGGCCCCTTGACATGTTGAACCATCTGCTGGCATCAGCCCACAGACTTCTTAATATTATTATTTAATTACTTGATTTTTTTTTTGGTACTTATTGCCCATCCAAGCTCCTCCATTAATATTTTGTCAATCCAGTTATAATTAACATGTCCTTTGATTCATATAGCTATGAATGTGTTAAAACTTCCTGGAGGGGGGCTGGAGAGATGGCTCAGCGGTTAAGAGCATTGCCTGCTCTTCCAAAGGTCCAGAGTTCACTTCCCAGCAACCACATGGTGGCTCACAACCATCTGAAATGAGGTCTGGTGCCCTCTTCTGGCCTTCAGGCATACACACAGAAAGAATATTGTATACATAATAAATAAATAAATAA